>NC_052018.1:11496414-11805678 GCF_015832195.1 Motacilla alba alba
CATCTTCTGAGACTTCTTCACTCCTATTAAAAAGAAATATATGTTATATAGTATATGCATCACTCTGATGCAGTTTGTCCTCCCATAGTTTTTCATACTATAGCTCATTCAGTTGAGTTCAATGTCCTTTAGCATCATTAATAAATTGAAACAGATTTAGCCTGTTGTTCTTGATTACAAGATAACAAAACACACTAAAATTTGTAAGACCATATTCAGACTCAGAAGACATCCACTTCAGTTTCTGAGATGATAAGCAAGTCACTGTCTCCATGGTCCCACCCTGGTTTCCTACTCAATTCACACTCTTGCACAGCTTTTTCTACAGCTATGACATCTAAACTTCCCCTGCTTAGTATCAGAGCAGCACTTGGCCCATAGAAATTGTATCTAACAAATTTTGGCAGAAGACCCACCAAAAAAGATGTTTTTTATAAAAATGCAGCCCAAAATGAGCACCACCACCCAGCATTCTATCTCCCATGTAAGCCAATCGTACGTGGGAGATCATCTTCCATTCTTCCCCACTGCACACATCTGGATTAGCAATTATGAAAATCAAAATCATGAAAAAGTCCTCATTTTATGCCTGCTTAAGCTGTCACATCTCAACATTGTGATGTCTGGCACTATATAAATGTCAGATGCAATTGACAATGTAGGTGAATTCATGAAAAACACCTTAGTCTATTGACATTTTGAGGGGAAAAAGCTTCATTTTGGAAGAAAATACTTTCAGGATGATTGACAACTGAATAAAATTATGTTTCATCTGCGTTTGCCACCATCACTATGCCAGTCTCCTGTGGGGAGCTTGTCTGGTTGCTTTCCCTTTGAATGTTACAAGCATTCTTTCAAACTATATACTTTTAGAAACCTGAATGTCTAATGACATTCACTACTTATTCTTGGCAGCTTCTCTTTGTCCTGAAGAAAAAAGGAAAAAATTAGCATTTTAAGTATCTTTTTGTGTCTTGTTCCATTATAATACATTACACTCTGTCTTACTCAGCTTCCAAATTTTATAGTAACTCTATTCCCTGTAATCTTATTCGACTGCTAAAAATTATTAGAAGGGCCTAACCTGTGTATACAGTGATACCTTTCCACTGATTTTCATTGAAACAGATTGGTCCTCAAATGATAATTAAGCAGAAAAACCTGGGTCAAATTTCAGCAGAATTTTTGTTTCCAGGGGTACATTATACATTTGTCTGGTCTCAAGAACATCCAACAGATTTTGAATATTAGGTGATGAAGGTAGGACTTCAAAATGTTCGAGTATTCATCTCAGAAAAAACACAGAAATCTGGCTGCCTGGCATACCTGCTAAGTCTATAAAATAACACAAGTAGAAATTTAATGTCAGCAATGTTAACATGACATCTCTGGTATATTGCAATTCTCACTAGATTTATGCAGTTCTTTTTTTTTTTTTTCTCTTCTTTCCATGCCTTTTCTTTGCCTTCATGTTAAATTTATGAATTTGCAGCTGTTTTTTTGGGTGAATGCAGATGAGAGGACGGGGCTTCTTTCTAGGCTTGATCCTCAAATCTCAGGCCAGACTGTGATCCTCAATTCTGTATGAGAAGAATCCTTTATTTGAAATTCCCATCCATTCTGAGAAAAAGTGGAATTAACCATTTCAGCAGAAACTTCCTTTTCCTCAGAAACACTTTGGTATAGTCTCTTCATGGGTTATCTTCTTATCATGAGACAACATATTAACACACTAATTTTTATGTGCACCAATCAATTTTGGCATTAACTTTTTTTCTAAGGTCCAAAACCAATTTATGGGCCAAAAAAAGCACTTTGTAGTTCAGCTCCACAAGAACCACATGGTTTAAATATCAAGTCTTTCTTAAAGGTGATTTTTCTCATATGTTCAAAAGCATGGCATGGACTACATCCACAGAGAACAATTTAGATCCTGTTAATAATGAAGAAAACACCAAAAGTTTTCTCAATAAGAAAAATGCTGCAGACACATCATGTATACTCCTCTGAAATGTGGATAGGCCCTTTATTCACCAGCCTGATGCGAGGTTTCTGTATCATGCTGCTGCTTTGTCTTGGTTTCATCTTTCCACTCTTCGTCCACCATTTTTTGGGACACAAAACAGCCCAGCCAGTACAGCTGGACACAAGGGCTGGATCTAGGTGAGAGAAAAGTCATTCACACTCCTCCTGGAGACTGCTACAAAGCACTTCAGAGGAGCAGGAGCATTAGTAGGTCACTTCCAGTGGGACAGTGAAAGCTTAGGAAATTCAAATGGGTTCACAGTTTCCAGAAATTAATTCCTTTTGTCATAAATCATTGAATGACATAGACACAGGTCCTGATTTACAGGATGTTTTCTTTCTATTTGTCTGTGGTTGCCAGTGTGTCTTTACTCAAAGATGAAAATTTACCTGGTTTTGTACTAATTCAGAACAAACACAAAAAGAGACAGTTCTTCTACAGCTCTGATAAAAACCATGTAACGTATTACATGGGGGAAATTGCACAAGTAGATGCAGAGATCAAAAGCTGATTAGTAATCTAATAATCAATTAGTTAATCACTATTATTTGTGTGAGACAAGGGTCCACAGTCCTCTGTCAGACCTAAAATATACTGTGCTATGCATATTTTTAAGGACATGAGTAAACACAGTCTATGGTTCAAAGAAAAAAAAAAAATACAGAATTACCTATATAAAGTAATAGTAAGGAAAAAGAGATGAATTGTAGGAATGGCAAAATCCCCACGCACTGCAGGGAAAGCATTTAATATTTAGTTGTTTTGATTGATTGCATGCCTATGGATGAGCTAGTTCTGTTCAGCTTAGCCAGTCAGGGCAGGTCAGCTACAAGTGAAGGAGCAAACCACAAGCACATTATGTTAACCAAAATGGGCACTAATGTTGGGTCCCATACAGAATTCCTATTCTTCCAATGAAATCTTAATTCGAAAAATGTATTCATTTGATTTCACTAATTTTCTGACATACCTTTGTGCCAAAGTACTATCTTTAAAATGCTTTGTCATAATTCAGAATTGTCTTTTCCTTTATCCACAAGTGAATTGACACAATCTTGGTATCAGCTGTATAGTTCACCATCTTCCGATCTGCTGAAAGAATGAGCAATTTGAAATAATCAGCCAATATTTTTGACCTGATTTCCAAAGAGCAGTGAGCTGGATATGCCATGAGGGAACTCTTTTTCTATTCAGAAGTCTTGTGCAGGGATGACTTCTACATAGGCTATACAGTTCTTTAGCAGAGACTGAAAATAACAATTCACCAAGAAAAAAAAAATCTATTTCTGCTTTTACAATTTTAAAGTGTAGCCTCATGTTTCACAGTTCATCTTTATACCAAATCCTCTATTTCACGTGCTTCAGTTTAAGGATAATTAAGTAAAGGTCTACAGTATGGAACCACTCGATAATTGAATACACACATTAAATTCTGTCTGATGGGCCTTCAAAAGTAATCTACACATCAAATTCTACATAAAGTTCAAACACACACCTTAAATTCTGACTACATAAAACTCTGTATATGTGCCCATATACATTGGGTACACAGAGTAAAGGATTTCTAATATATGGATGCCTCTCCTCTACTCAGAAAATTCCATATAAAACAGGGCAACAGCAAGGCCTCCAAAGGGTTTCTTGGCCACTTGATCTTCTTCCTTACTAGGATACAGAATTCTCCGATGGAATGGGATTAAAAAAATAAGAAAGTATAGTGGATATGTGATTTATATTGTGCACATAGGACTGGTTGTAGCAAAATTGTTATCAAAGAGGAAGGGATTGCAGGTTTGGAGTTTTGGGGTTTTTTTACTGAAAGGCACTCATTCCAGAAGCAATTAATCTTCTCTGGAAGTTCATGCAGCTGCCAGATACACTCAGACGTGTGTGCTCTGTCCTCTGGTCTCCCATGGTTCCTCCTGGCTCCTTTTTGTGGGCTCTGACAGGAACAGCCTTGGCGGGTCCTTGATGAAAATGCAGTCTTAAAGGAAGCTTAGACCTGGTTCATTACTTGCCTTGAAGGAAAGAAAGAAGTTACATCTGGAAATTGCAGAAAGGCTGTAACTCACACAAGATAAAGTTGGATGTATAACATAAATAGAATTGGAAAGTTTGTGTTGTTTCAACAGATTGGTCTGTTAATGTATGGCCTGGTGTAGCCAGCTGTATTTAAATATATATACACACACATGTACACACATAGATATGTATATACTTGTAGACATTACAAATCTTAGAATGACAGAGTCAATCTTGGAAATTCAAATTAAAAAGACACACTTTTGTCTGGCTTCTCACTGTAAAATATAAAGAAAAAGAACCTTCTAAAGTAATATGTCTTTCCCTGTTACTTATTAGCGACTATATCATTTTATCGCTATTCCTCTTTATTCACTACATAAATGTCCTCATTAGATATTGACTCTAATAATGTTTGGAAGCCTGGAAGGAGAAATTTCTGACCTTGAGGAACTGAGAGTTCCAGAAAGATTATTAAATTTGGAGAACAAAATCATTTACAAAATAATGTTATGGCTGTGTGTAAAATGTTCTTTTATAGTCCATCTGAACACTAACACCTCATTTGCCAGCACAGTCCCCGAAAAGCTGCCTCAACTGTAAAGAAATAAAAGCCATACCAGACCCTGCAAAGCCAGAGCTTAACTCACCATATAAATGTGTGCTTAAATATAAAAACTTACAAAAATGTTTCCCAATCAAATATGAATGTGTAGGTCTTGATACTGAAAGTTTAATAAGCATTTAAAAGCTGCTTTGTATGAACTAGTAGGAAATGCCCACTTTAGGTGTAATGACTTTTCTCTAATTAAATTTTCCATAATTTAAAGCAGATGAAGGCCCCTTGCTGACTGTCCTTTACTGTGTGATCATGCCCTACCTTGTATCTATCAAAACATCCTTTTGCATTATCCAACCATTAAACTGTTTGGTGTCAAAATGTTTCTGGATTGGTACTTAGAGTTTTTATGGTTTTTGCTTAACATTGGTTTGTAGTTTCTCTGTACATAAATACATCAACCTGCATTAAAAACAGAGCCTTTATCTACACAAGTTGCTTGGGGAGTAACTTTCCCTGGGGCATAGGACAAGAAAAAGCATTGTTTTCTCTTTGATTTAAAGAGTTGATTTAAAGAGGTTTACTTTTAAAGCTTCTGTTTCAAATGTGCTAACTTCAGCGTTTTTTAATATATTGCCCAGATTTACTTATCCATGTTTACAGTCTGATTTATAAACTGCATGCCTTCTGACTCAGCAGGAATCTTTGATTTAGTACAACACTTTAAAAGTTTTTTAGTATTTCAGTATTTAACTGAATTCAGAGAAATTACAAATGAGTGAATGCATAGTTCTTGTTTCTGTTCCATTTTGGTTTTCTCTTTTACAATTTTTATATTGTAGAATGTACAAGAAAAAATTCACTGTGAGAATGAGGGAATTTCAAAAAGTAAAGTTAACCGAAGCCCTCCAGTAATTAGAGTTTCTGGGTTTTGAATGTCAGTAAAAGCAGGCCTCTAAATCACCTAAAAATACTATTTTTTACCTCTGCAGTTGAATAAAGCCTTTTTCTGTGTATTCAAACAGATTCACTGTCTGAGCTTCCAATTTGCTTCTGAGCCATCAATATTTTGCAGATGGTTTCTCCAACTGGGGTTATATACTCACCCTTAATTCTCATTATTGGCATAAAAAGTCCCTGACAGAGATGTCTGGGATGTACATTTATGTTAAGTGGTTTAGAAGAAATAGTAAAGAACTGCCCAGAGTAGAGGTAATACCATATTCTCTGTTTTCTCCCTATTAACACAAAAGTACAAACATATTACTCAGAACATGAATTACCTACAATTCTCTATTTCTCTTTCTATTTACTAAACAGCAACTTCAAATCTTTAGGATCTGCTTGCAGTTTGATATGTTTTGTAATATGAATGGTTAAACTAGCTTTCAAGGAGTAAAGCTTGCATTAACCTTATATGAGAATTCTTATTCCACAACATTAATTGAGTTTTAGGTCACTGATATGTGAATAGGAAAAAAGGCATAACAAAAGAAAGCCATCAGAAAGCAGTTCTATTCTTATAAGAGTTACACTGGGATTTAAAAAAATTCATTGTGTTCCTGGTCTGCCCACCCTTGTGAGGCATTTGCAGACAATCCGAGTGGGAATGTGTGGCCAGGGAGACTGTACAGATAATCAGCTGTTTCTAAATCAGTCCCTGTGCTTGCCATTCTGTTGAATACTGGTGAAGGCAGAGACAATAGAAGCTGTCACTTCAGCAGTGACACATATCCCATATCCCGTTTCGAGTTTTTCCCCTTGGGGGTGAATGTGTTTAAATACTCTGGAGCTGAAAACTGTTTTGTGGATAAGAAATATTGATAAAACATGTCTTCCACCATGTGATACAAGCTAAATAAGTAATAATTGGTTTTGTTGCACAGAGGTACGGAGGCCTCAGGTATTCTTCCAATCTTTTTTGCCTGCTCATACAACACTGTTCATTCCATCAAGTCTAAACAGCCCCACACTAGATGCCATCAATTATTGTGTTCATTGCCTTGTGCAAATATTTCAAGCATATGAGACCTCTTTATATATGAGAGTTACCTAAACTAATTTTCCGCTTTTTAATGTGCAGTCATCAAAAATGAATGTACTTCACTGAAAAAAACTCATTCCCCCAGAGCCAGAGAATGAGGCCAACGTGAGAAAACATCCCCATCTAGTGGCGTTCCCCAGGCCTGGAGCACCTCGTGCCTTTGGGAAGGTAATTGAGCAATCGGAACTGTGACATCGCAAGGCAGGTTACCCCAGTAACTATGCTGGTATAACTGGGAAGGGTTTCACGTATAAGCAAAACCCATCTCAAAGAAAGGGAAAGTCCCGTGATAAAACTGTGCATTACAACTGCGCACCTGACTCTTCAGGTGCGGCTCCAATTCAGCCCAGAAACTGGAAATTTTACAAGCTTAAGTCTCATGTCCCACTGTTCTCATACTGAAGTATTTTGATTGTTTTCCAAAGACTTAATCGTGATTTCATTTCACGGGGAAAAAAAGATAGACAGATTTCCTCAAAATTTCAGATATCACCATTTAGAGAAACTGGCGTATCTCTCTTAGAATGATAATAACTATTAGGAACTCAAAAGAATATCAGTTTAAGATCATGCTAAATTAAATTATATTACATATCAGAGCGTTTTATTGCAAAAGATTCAAATTATGAATACAAAAAATAAAGGAAGATGCAGTCCATTCAGACCTGGATTCTGACACTGCTTCATCTCCTCAAATCATCTTATCATATTGATCCAAGAAGGCAATCCCATAGATGCTTTCTACAATAGGAAGCAAACAGGAGCAAGAAGAATGCTTTCCTGGTTTCCTGTACCCAGAGCTTGGTAGGTGAAAAAAAAGACTACAGAAATTTCACTGAATTCAAGGAAATTTACTTTTTTTATTTTTCCAACTGTAAGTGAAAGCAAAATTTGCCCTTTGGTACCAGAAATTATCCTGAGAGATTCCCCTCTAAAGAGCTAAGTTTGTGTAGACACTACAGACCTCTGCACACACACTGAGAAAGAATTTTCTACTACAGATGTAAAAACACGTAATTCAGAAATTGTGGCGGTGTTTCTTAATGCACAACAGAAAAGAAAGAAAGAAAAGAAAGAAAACCAGGCAAAACATGAGGTCTTCTCTATTCCACAGTGGTAAAGAACTAACAAAATTCAGAAATCAAGACTTTGAAAGACACAGAGGAAAGTTACAGACAGGATAAGTCAATGTCCAGAAAGACATGAAGAGGCAAAGGCTGTCTCGCACTGTGTGAGTGTGTAAACCACTTACTCCCACTTAATTTCTTAAATCTTATTTTGGGTTTTATAGCTCCTGGATTCCTTTGCAGCATTAAAAAAATTAAAAGTTAAGAATATTCTTTTCTTGTTTCTGTTAGCCTTGCTGAGTTCCTTGTTCATGTACTCTTCATTAAATATACAGTCTTTATGACATGATCTTCTTTCAAAATCTTCTTTCTTTCTACACATTCAGCCCTTTAATGGACACTCCAATATACACTTTATGGCTTTAAAGTATATATGCTCTCCAGAGAACTACATTAAAGATAAAAAAAACCCTTCTATGCAAACTGAAATTATTTTTCTGCATGTGCTGCATTACATGCAGTAATTTAGACACTTTCTACTTTAACATCTTTAATAAAAAGCATCAATACCAACTTTTAAGCAGAGGGGAGTAATTTTCTTGTCCAAAGACTGCCTGGGAAATAGTTGTCTCAGTCAGTTTGATCCCATGGCCTAAGCATGGACTTTCTGGAGTTCAAAATCGGAATTCCGATAGTAACAACAAGTCATAATTTACAGTGCTCCTGGAACTGTGCATCGATTTTGATAAGCTTGATAACTCTGAGTTCACTTGTTCATTAACACTGGAGACACTTTGCTGCCAGACTGTGTCATCCACCCTCAGCAACCATAAACAATTGCCAATAAGTTATGTCAAGTTGGGTTTTGTTGCTGGTAGGCATCACCCCTTAGCGCCAGAAAGTAAAAGCCTCCTTGGAGCCATCAGGAGAACTTTTTCTTGTTTCTATGGGTTCATGATTTTATCTAGAAGCTCTTATCCTGAAATATATCATAGACTGTATAATTGTAACTCTTTTTTTCAAAATACAGAGACATAAATCCTCACACGGAGCCACAGCTTAAATTAATTTACTCTGCAAAGCAATACAGCAGTAAGGAAAGGAAGCTTTAAAAGGGTATTTGGAAAAGGCTATACAGCCCCAGAAAACTTTCAGAGTGGTGGTTTGCTGTTATGCAACTGGATGTGAATTTTCATAATCTTGTATTTGGGCAGTAGTGGATCCTGCTGTAAGGACATGGAAGTGACAGGAGAGGGCAGCAGAACACAGCCATGACCCCGGAGCTCCAGCAAATGTAAGAATTTTCAAACTAGCTATTTGTATGCTTGGAGGTTTTGCAGTATTCTGCCTCATTCTGGCCATGCCTGTGTGCCTGACTGAAGAAAGTGTTTAATTGTAGCTATTAAGTTGTGAGTAGAAAGCCAAGAAAGATACAAAGCTCTCTGAAGAAATCTAAATTCAACATTTTATAAGAAAATTCTACTAACACTGCATTCATCCTTTATTTCATTTAATTAAAGGAAACATAGGCTCAGGCTTACAGAAGAGGTACTAAATGCCTATTCTCTATTTTTTGAGTCTGAGCAGATTGCATCTTGGTTTACTTTGGGAGAATATTTTAAGGCTCCTTGTCCTGGTTTTGGCCAGAATAGAGTTAATTTTCTTTTAGTACCTGGCACACTGCTGTGTTTTGGATTTAGGATTATAACAATATTGATAACA
The DNA here is from genome assembly GCF_015832195.1 of Motacilla alba alba. Classification (NCBI taxonomy): domain Eukaryota; kingdom Metazoa; phylum Chordata; class Aves; order Passeriformes; family Motacillidae; genus Motacilla; species Motacilla alba. The sequence continues at coordinate 11,505,855 of NC_052018.1, forward strand.
CACTGAGATTTGAGTTGTTGCTGAGCAGGGCTTGCACAGAACCAAGGTCTTTTCTACTCCTCACCCCACCAACAATGAGACTGGGGGTGCACAAGCAGCTGTGAGGGGACACAGCAGAGACAGCAGACCCAGCAGATCCAGGGGGAATCTGAGAGCATACAGGGTCATGCTCAGCAGTTAAACCAGGGGGAATGTGGGCCAGGGGCTGCTGCTCAGGGAGAGATTGGGCATCAGTAGTGAACAATTGGGTAGTGAACAATTGTTTTTTATTTACATCACTTGTTTTTCTTGGGGTTTACTTCTTTTTGTTATTTTCTTTTTTTATTCATTAATAATATTTCTGTTATTTTTGTAATTATTATCATATTTTATCTCAACCCACCTGTCTTCTCACTTTTGGCACTCTGATTCTCTCTGCCATCCCATCCTGAGGACTGAGCAAGTGGCTGTGGGGAGCTCCTAGTAGCCCACAGGGATTAAAACATGAAGTAAATATTTTGAACTTTATTGTCTGTGTTATTCCCTGTTCTTGATATTGTTTTTTACTTGTGTGAATTTTCCCCCTATATTTCCCCAGATAAAACCCCTGCATGTCCATCTTGGAATCCATTGGTATGCCCTTTGATTCCCTGCTCATGCAGAATAGAGACAATCTCAAGGCCTCTGTGCTCCTGCTGTGTGATAATGTGAGCTGAGGTCCTGCTGCAGGTGCTGCACGTGCCAAGCTCAGTTTGGGCACCATCACTGCTGTTTGAGACTAATACTGATCCTCCTGTCACTGTTGTGCCACTGGCATACCTAGTGCATGGACATGGCCAATGAATTTCTCCTGTAAGCTCTGGTATCTGAATTGGTTCATATTTATTATACTGATGAACTGGTGACTTACTGTACTGGATGTTTGGATTTAATCATGAGTCCTTAAGTCATTAAATCAATTAATTACTCCTGGTCAGCTCAAGTGTCTTTTTGACTAAGACTGCTGCTACCTAAATCCACCTAAAAGCCCCAATCCATGATCCGAGCTACAGCCTCTGTCCAGATTCCCTAACAGATGTAATTCACTCAGTCTGTGCACCTGGAGAGCACACTACACCACAGGTTTCTTCACCTCAGTGCCAAATTTTAACACCAGTTGGAAATGTCTGGAGACAGAAATTCCCTGGATGTTCTCAGAACAAGGAGAGGAGTAGCAGCAGCTGTGTGACCATGGTCTCTTCTTCAGTGCACCTCACAACCATGGTGAGGGCAGAAAGGACCTCTTTGCCATCCATTAAACCCTTGGCCTCACTGCAGATGTGCTCAACTTGTCATGGTGCTGCCGGGTGAAAGCTGAACCTTTCTGCTTCACATCACACATAATTCACAGCCACAATTAAATAATGCTGTTAATGATTATTAACCACTCGGCCCATATAGTCATGATGGGGTGAGGAAAATCAACGTAGACAAAGCAAAATTACCAATTTCCAGAAATGTTAACAGTCCACTTTGGCCCTTGGATCGGGCAAGTCCTTCCTTGGATTATAATCAGGAAGCAGATCATGACTAAAGAGATTCACATTGTAGATTTAATCTTCCAAATATCCAAGGAGTTTTATCAATGATTGCTAAAACTGAGAATGACAGAGCATGATTCATACCCTTAATGACTTCTGTCCTTTGGGATCTCAGTTGTGTCATTAATGGATTCCCAGATGTGTGATTTTTAATTACCACAAAAAGCAAGATATGCCAGCATGTTCTCCAGTTCCCGCAGGCCAAATTGCTTTGATGTGCAGCAGTGAATTTTCACTAACCCTGCTGAGCAGGATTTTGAGAGTGTGGCAGCTCCATGGGCTGATATTCATCATTCTTAGATGAGAGTTCTCCTGAACTAACACAGCTACTAGACCGTAGATGGAGGAAGTCCTGTGAAAGCCTTGTAGAAACAACACCTCACTAGTGCTGTGATAGAATCACTCCTTATTTCTCATAGAATTTGAAGCACCTGAAGTAGAAATCCAGTGCACTCTTCAGCTATATAGAAATATATTTCGAAGGAGTAGCAAACATCTCTATTTTTCAAACATAATCAGTACCAGCCAACATTGTCTAACCTTCCACCTCACTGAGGAAGAAAGAGTTTAGTCCAGTGCTGACTTTGTAAGAGGTGTGTTGCTATAGGTAGGAGCAAACAGACTAACAGAAAGTGAGAGAGATACAGGAGGAGTAAAATGACGAGGGTTCTTCCTCAAAAGAGTTAGTCAAGACATTGTGATAAATAAAAGAATGGTTTGACTATCCTTTTTACCCAAGTATAATCCTTTGACATATTTTCATTTCAGCCTTGTGAGACAGAAGGTAACACTTTTACTAGCTGCTAGGTCGCTTTAAATGATGTATTCACCTGGGTGAATAGACTTTGCTGCTTTTTTTTTCCTCAGATAAAGTCTAAAGTCAAACTTAGCTTTGGTAGATTACCTGAATATAAACCAGTGTGGTACTTGACAGAAGAATTTATCAAGGAATAAAGCCTTGGGCTGGGGAGTCCTAGAGTTGTGTATTCTCCTTTCCTACTCTGATGAAGCCAAGGAGACATGAGTTCAACAGAGTCCCTCCAGCCATTACATCTATTTAAACAGTCAGGTGAATGGGTCTGTTCCCAAAGTCTCTGAAGCATAGGGGGAATTTCTCCGAGGTCTTCAGGATATAACTCCTCTGTCCATGGCAGGCATAGTTATCCTACCACATTTACCTTGTCGGTGTTTCTGGAATAAGAAAGCAGATACTTTTTCCACTCTCTTTCTATATTTCCAGACATTAACATTATGTTTTCACTTCTTATAGTCACTGCAGAATGGGGTCTGATGAGGGAGTTATGCCTTTGGTGCCAGCTGACATCCAGCTGAACTTGCTACCAGAATTTTAACGACACGGCCAGCAGCAGCAGCAGCATGCTGGTGTGGGTTTTGCAGCAGTTCTCAGTTTCAGAAGTTTAGTTAGAGCAGTCATTTCTCTGTCAATGGCAACAGCAAGAAGCAAATTTTAAAATCTTGCATGCTTCTAAAGCCAAAACAAAACAAACAACCCCAGATTACTAAAACCAGCAGATTTGTGTACATGTTAAAAATTACTGAAAGCCAGATTGTTGCTGTAGTGCCTCTACTGTACAACTTATTTAGAAGCAGCTGTTGGTCATGGTTCAGTGAAAGGTTTTCTCCTTAGAAAATCATTTACCTCTAGAGGTGACAATAGCAGGTTCCTGTACAGCAGCACTCTCCCAGGTAAGCCAAGGTCCAGCATCAATTTAACAGTTGCATGTCACTGCCTTTTCCAGATTACTGTTTCTTGGCATAGAGAAGTACATGGGAAAATAAAAAAGGACCTAAGGTATCCGAATGAAGGCAGGAAGACAGAAATGCCACCAACAGCTTCTTTTGTTTTTCCCTTTCCCTAAATCAGTCTCTCCAACAGCCTGGTACTTTGCTTCATTAGCTGTTGAGTAAAATCTGATTTGTATTTGTGAAGCTGCTCCTCTCTCATCTGTAGATCTTCAAGTACATTTTAGACCCCTAAGTGCTATGTATAAGAACAGACTAGAATTATAAATTATTTTCTTGTGGCCAGACCATTTTAATTGGTTAGCTTGAAGGGGAACATGAAACTTGAGAGATCAGGAAGGCTGTAACATAAACCCAGGAGTACCTGAGAGAAATGAGGGTTGTCTTGTCTTTGTAAACTATTTTTCAAGGCTCTGTAGCTTTGTGGGGTTCACAGCTTATCATCAATCTAAGGACATAGCCAAACATTCAGGCTGGTTGTCAGAAAAAAAAAATACAGAAAGAAAAAGTTGTCTTCTATCTTATCCTATGTGTTTGCAATGCCAACATTTACCCACCTTGCTCTGAGGAGCTGTTTGTGCCCTGCTGCAGGGGAACCTGTAAACTTCTGGGAAAAGGAGGATCACAGAGTCCCAGCTGCAGGACTGAGAACAGAGGCTGAACGCCTCTGTTGGCCTTTGTGCTGATATTTAATTACAGTTACATTTATTCATGCTTCTTCCTCCCCTTCTCTGCCTCCTCCATGGTGTGTTTACTTCTGTTGGCAGCTCACTCAGGTGACTATGGGGTCTTTTCTCACGGATGCTCAAAATTATGAGTTGAATTGTGATTTAGACATTAATCTACAGACTAATTTAATGTGCATGTGCTGAAACAACAAGGAAAGAAGAGAAAATATCATAGATATTCATTAAGATTTCTCAGTTGCTCAGTAGGACTTCTCACAAAGATAAAAAACAAACTAGACAGGAGGTTTAGCTCAGTTAGCAATCACAAATCAAACATCACCTCCTCAAGCAAAAAGCAAACATGTTGCAATTAACTACTAAGTTTGTGAGATTTTATACTTTGATCATTTAATAATGATTCTGAGATTAATTACTTCACTAGAGTAAATTTTGCTTTTGTAAAACACTAACTACACAACATCTGCCTGATTTAATATTATTTAAATTAAGTAGTTCTATGGCCAAAAATTATCTGCTAAATTCCAATATAATGTTTCAGAAAGAAGAAAATGAGAGATTGCAATTTTATTTTCTCTGAGTTCTATGAGGAGGTGTTATGTTTCAAATTAAAGAATTATTTGACTTCAATTTTCAATGTAGTTTTATGATAACTAGAATTATTGATTGTCATTTTTAAAGCAAACAGGATAAAACACTTTCTGATATCATTAGTAAAGAAACTTCTCTTCTGCTTTAACAACTACATTAACATTATAAGTAGACCTGGCTCTTAAAACATAGTGAAAAAGGACAAGGCAAGCAATGGGAAAATGGAGAAACATTGGCTCCAGCACCTTCTTTCATGCCCCCAGAGGAACTAGAGGCATGAGGTTACTTGACTCCCCTTCTGAGACCCAAGCAGAAAGGTATCAAAAGAGGAGGACAAAAGGGATCTCCTGAGGTGGATCATTGTTATTAGTAAAATTGTTGGAATTGCTAGTTTAAACCATAGGTGAAAATGGGCATCAGCAGAGGAAAACAGATGCAAGTTTAAAAGAAATCTATTTGTAATGAAGAGGGCGCCAGCAAGCTAGTCAGAGATTCAGTGTATAAAATAATTAATCACCAAGCTTTTGACAGGATCCAGAATACATCTGTGTTTTCTACACATCTAGGAATGCTCATTCGCTGCTCAGAAATGCTTAATATGAAAAAATTGGCACTGGACAAAAAGAAAAAATCTGGATGGTGTTACAGGGTTCAACATGGATGGGTGCAATTCCTAAAAGCAGAATGTCTGATGCTTTGAATTTATTGTATCATGGCAAATTACTTAATTTAAATGTTATGAGAAAAGTGAAAATTAGAGTTCAATAACTATCTGAGTCGTATTGAGGGACTTTTACAAAATCCTGATGTGATTCATTGTTCTGACTTTTATCACAAAATCAGGCAAAGTGAAATGCAAAAAAAAGGTTATACACCAATATCTTCAAATGTGGCAGAAATTGCTAATTTCATAAGCAATTTGACATCTTTAAGGTAAAAAGAATCATTCCCCATCTTAGACCAATTAAGACATTTACATAATATATTGAGATGTAACTTTGGACCTTCTGTGTCAGACATTGATTGTCTCCTTGATTCCATTCTAGTTACTTGATAGACCTACACATAGAAATATCTCTGGGCCTTAACACAGCACTCAGTTCAGTGCTGCCTTAAATGCAGTTCTGCTTCAAGTCACAGTGTCCAGTCCAGTGTTAATAGGTGTTCACCCTCTTTCAAATAGCCATAGGAAACTGTGAGAAGAGAGAGTGATCTCTTCTCTCTGGTTATAATTTACTCACTCTTCTGTGAGTGACATATTCCTTCAGGGTACCATGGTGAAAATATTCAAGTTTCAAAGTTTAATCTGAATATGAACTATTCAATACATTCAAATACCTCTTCCTGGCCAGCTTTGCAATGTTTTTTGGCAGCTGCCTGCCCAGCAGTTAAACAGACAAGAAACACTTGGATGTGATCTGGTACAACGCTGGGTCTAGAGGAAATGAGTTGGTAGCAGAAGTGTACTGGTCTCCAGTGATAACTCTTAGCTGTTTCTTGGCACATGAAAAGACAGGTCGACTACTCTTACAATATCCCAAACCTGAATCAGCAGTCAGCCTGAATCTAAAATTTGCATCATTTCTCAGGGTGGTATGCATTTATAAAGTTATACCTTATTTTAACTGAGGTGAGCTTGAAGAAGGGAATTTTGACCAAAATGGTTTCTGTGAGGAAATCTCCTGCTAGCATAGATGGAAATACACTTTCACAGCTTCCCACATCTAAGGAAGACATTATAGTGAAAGAAAAAGAGAAAGAGAAATTGGAATATGGGTTAAGTGGACATAGACTATCAAGACACATTAACTACTCTGAGGCAATGGCAGGTTTTATGCCTTTATAAAATGTATCAAAAATCCTTGACTTTCTCTTGTGCAAAACAGGACTCCTTCTCTCCTTCCCTGCCCAACCCCCCTAGTTTTTGAACTTCCCAGATTTCTAAACAAATTATTTGTTCTTATGGCCAATCATATGCTGGGGAGGCACATGCAGATCATATGCTAAGCAGTGTTTTTAAGTTACAGGGATCTCTGACCAGTCAGCTAGTACAAGGCAGAGATTTAGACACCTTTTACCTGTAATCTCACTTCTTAGCTGAGACGTTAGCAAAGTTTCTGAAAATAGAATGTAATAGGGACTATGGTTCAGTCTGTTCTGAGTCACTCTGATACAGAAAACCCAGAACAACTTCAGTGACTTTTACTTCTGTAGTGGCAGCATTAGACAACATTAGTCTTCAGGAGTAGGAATAAAGTGTGGTTTCTGGTGAGAGATTACAGATGAAATTGAACGCTGAAAGATGATTTTACATTGGGGGGAAAAAAAGCAATAACTGAAGTAAAAGTAAAATAAAATTAGACACTTAAGGGGAATCAGTCAAGCAACAGTATAATATTAATGGAGACTGATATTTGTGGGGGTTTGGCTGAGAAAGTTCAATTAAGAGAGGGTTAAAGAATTTTTGGGTGCCTTTTTCTAACGTGTATTGTTTTTCATGCTAGGACAGCAGGGCTGATCTGAAATTGTGAAGAAAGCCTCTCATAATGGCTTTTTTTATTTTTGAAGAAAGAAAATTTTCAGTCTTAGACCAATGACAGTTTTCTGAGGTGAGCACAAATTACCGGCATAGGAAGGCCAGAGTGGGGTTGTTCAGAGGTAATCTGCAATATTATTTGGTGCATGTAATACAGAAAGCAGAACCATTCATTCATATACCCTCATTAGAATTCTTGCTGAGGATGGATTTGACTCCAGATTTTCAGACAAGTCATTTTGGGATGTAGTATCCCATTGGCACATCAGTTTTCTATTCCTAGTAGTGTATATTTGTTTCATGTGCATTTAGACAGAGAAATTTTGAAGGTAAAAGCAGAACTTGGCTACTGACTGACATTTAGGAACAGCGTGTACTTTTGACTTTGAACAATAGTCTTGACAACCTGGATGTCGCTGAGGTAATTCACTGTCTGAGGCAGAGACTGCTGAAGCATTTATAACCAGAACAGGCAGTAGAGGGAAGAATATAGGTGCAGATATATTCCTTCTTCTGCCATTAGTACATTCTTCCAGTCCAGCAGAATAAGATTGAAAAATCATGAAGGGAACATCCTGGCGGTTGAATATCAGCCTACAGGTAAATGTCAAGCTCTTGTGACTTAATTTTCAATGTATAATTTAAATTTCTCATTCAAAACCACAGATACGAGGGACCGAATCAAGACAAGAAATTAAGAGTAAATCCAGACTCTGGAGCAATCCATCTCAATTCTTCAATCTCTTATGTTTCCTTTCAAAGTCCAGCCTTCCCTTGGCTCATTACTTCCCTCCCTTTCTGCAGCTGCAGCCCCTCCAGAGGACCTGTTCTTTTCTCTCCATAACCCTTGCCCATGTGTTAATTCTAGTTATTTTAAAGTCTTTTGCAATTTACTGAAAAAAAAATACTGGGCATTGAAAGCAAGTTCAATGCTTAAAAAAATAAATAAATGCTACAATATGCTATAAATGCTAGGTAAAATGCTACAGATGCTAGGTAAAATGCTACAAAGCCTTAGTGATTGCTGTAGTGTTCAAGGAATGACTGAAAAAAAAAAGCAAAAAAAGTAGTGGGTATTCTGAGTGAATAGAGGGAGATATGACAAATAAAATAGCATAGAGAAATTCCAAAGGCCACTAAATGACAGCGCTTCTGACACTGACTATCAATAAAGAAAATGTTTTCTGACATCTTAGATAGGTAGATTGGTGCACCTAGAAATTCTGGGACAGCAGAATAGTGTAAGCAGCCAGTGAGCTGCTCAGTCTGAGTTACAAGTTAATTTTCAGTTTCCAGGATAGATTTTAGTCAGGGCAGTAGATACGAAAGCCTCTAGATCCATGCTAGCTATATTGGAATGAACTGAATGTCATTGTGTGCAGGGCTGTGATTTTTTTTCTTGTAGCTTCAGGCAGTGTTTTATATTTTGAAGCAGTGATCTTTGAAGCAAAGTTCATATCCAATGATCTACGGGCAAAATATTGCAAGGGAGACTGTCTGAATTGCTAGTTACCTTGAGACAGGAAATTAGTTTGAATTGAGGCTAACTAGGGAAGTATATTTTCATCTGTTTGCTCACCAAAGCAAGATTTTAAGATGCATTCAAACTTCTAAGTTGCTTGAAATTATAAAACTTACATGGGACACAGCTGCTCCTTTTGTAAGTAGAATATTTTAATTCAAGTTTATGTAGTATTAAAATGTTGTTTCTCTATAGATATAGAACCATCTTTTTAGAAGTGAGATATTGCAGGAGTTGTGTCACACCTGTAACAAAAGGAGAGTTTGCTGGCAGAGCTGTTCATTTCCCACCTTTCACCAGTACTCCATTCATGCCTCCTAATACAGTTGTGAGATGGGACTTTTTTATGAAGCCTCCTACACTGGAATGATTTTATTTGATTTCTGTTTACAAGAAAATCATTAATTTGCATTTATAAAAGTGATGTTTCTTCTATTTTATAGAAAGCAATTTGATTTTGATAAGAATATTCCTTGAGTGACTTATAAGACATGTAGAAAGTTGACATTTATTGCCATCTATCTGCAAAATTTATTCTACAAATTAAGCCATGCTACCAGTCTGTCTACTTCATTAGTAGTGCTGGCTTTTGAATCCTATTATCAGTGTAGAACAAATATTTCAGTCTTCCACTACAATGCAGCCTACACAATGAGGGGAACTGTTGACAGACCATTTCCCTCCTGTGCAGGGGGATTATTTCACAATAACTGACTCTCTCTTTGAGGATGCTGTTCAGGTGATATACTTTGACACAAATTTTTTTTTATAGTAAAATACAAAACTAATTTACTACTTATGTGTCATGAATAGGTTAGAGCCCTAAATAAAATTACCTCTGCATTCTTCTTCCTGTTTTTAATTAAAGCAATAAATGTAGACAGGTAATGTCCACAATGAATCAGCAATTCTTGTGTTTTAAATTTAAAATTGTGTGAAAGAAATGAAGTGTCAGATATTGTTGTGATTGAGATTCTGAAGCATCAGAATTTTAGAAAAGTTAAGGGAGAGGGAAAGAAAAATAAATTATTTTCAATGCCCAGAAAATCTAGCAAAACTGGGAGAGCTTTTAATCTTCTATACTGCACTCTTGGATCTGTCATTGTGTAGAATCAAACTGGACTCCCCAGAAACAGAGCCATGAGGATAAATAGGTTAAGTCAGAGCTCTGTGTGATACCTCTGTGAGAAGGCCACTAAACAATAGAGATTTAACCATGTAAGAGCACAGTGGCAGTCAGGTACAGCACGTGAGAAAAATTTCTTACAAGAAGAGTACACTGAGTGGGTAGAAGCCAAAACTGACCTTTGCTTCCTGGATTTTTATTTTGTTTGGATTCCATGATTTTAGGTCCTTTAACTAGACCCACAGCAGAGCACTCAAGCTTTGCTTTGGCATGTAACTTTTATTGCCTACAACAACATACATGTGGGTATGCTTGTGAAGATTATAAACTCCTTCAAAGCAGTTAGAAAATAACTTTTCTTTCGCTTTCTGAACCAATTTTGCTGCACAAAAAAAAAAAAAAATACAATTGAGAGGCTTCATAACAGCTACAGAAGAAAAGAAAGCACTTCATACTGGCTCATTATTTGATTTACTATTCTGAAAACAACTTCCAAAGACAGCTTGTAATGTGCTATAGAATAACTTCCTAGCGATTTGACTATGCCTTACTGTGAATAAATAAGGGATCCTTCAGTTTAATTGAAGCATTAAGGAGCTGTTCCAAACCTTGAAGATAAATGTTAAAGAAGTTTGTACAATCAACACTCTGCATGTCCTCCTACCTGGGCAAAGAAGTGGCAAACACTGCCATCCTAATAATGATTTGAGAGGTATTTCCTACTCGGTGCAGTCAAAAACAATATGAAAACAAAACAATTTTTAGTATGAAATGAAAAAGGCAATCCATTGTTAGTATAAAGTTAGTGAAAGAATTTCTGTAATGGAGGAGAACGTGATAGCTATGATGTTTAAAAGTTTAACATTAATTAGTCATTTTGTGGTGCTTTACTGTTGTAAAGAGTAATTTCTCCATTTTGATTCTTGCATTTACCTTAGGTTATATCCACTGACAATTAAGCTCATATTTCAGAATTAAGTTACAAGCCATTTATTGTAAAATAGTCAATGTATCATTTTTCTAATTTCAAAGACAATATGATACAGTTGTGCTTTTTCTTGCCCAGGAGATTTTTGTAATTTCTAAAATATAATGAAATATATTTTTTCAACATCTGTAGTGTGCACACTCAAAAAAATCCTTACTAGGAGAAGTGCTGTCACTTTTTAATGGAACAGAGATAATATATTTCCCTTTCAATCTCTTCTTCCAAGGGAAGTGAACAATTACAAAGGTGTGGCTGAAATAAATAAAAGAGAAAATCCTGATACCTGGGCCAATTCTGTCTGTGTGCATCTGAAACAGAGTGACCTGGGTGTGTGCAGAGCTGCTCATCTCCATGTTCCCAGGTCTCTGAGCACAGCTGCCTCTGGATCCTGGCAGTGAACGTGGGTCAGCAAGCCCCACAGAGATACAGGACAGCTGCACCTGGGGCAGCTTTTGCTGGAGAGTACCCAAGAGTCCAGGGAAAGCTTTTGTTCCTGTGTCTGGCAATTAGGAGACCTCACTTGAAGTACTGTGCCCTGCCTTGGGCTCCCAAGAGCAAAACTAAAGTATCCTCACACTGAAGTGGCTCCCACAGAGGCCATCAGCCCATGGGATAAAGCATCCAGCGCATGGGCAGGAGCTGAGAGTGCTGAGCTTGCTTAGCCTTGAGAAAGCTGAGGGGTAAAATTGTTATTTTTTCCAACTTCCTAAAGGTCATTTGGAAGAAGATGAAACCAGGCTCCTCCTGGAGGTACACAGTGAAAGCAGAGGGGTCACTGAACACAATTTACAGCAATGGGAGAGTTATATGAACAAAAAAGTTTACATTGGAGGTAGTAGAACCCCAGACTAGAGGATCTGGAAGCTCCATCCCTGTTAACATTCAAAGCTTGACTAGATAAGACACCCAGCAATGTGATCTAATTTTGTACTTAGCCTTTTCTCCTGCATGGACATTGGCCAAGATAACACCTGAAGAAGCCTTTTAAAGCCAGATTTTTCTATGATTGTAAGTATCTAATGAAACCAAAGGATTTTTTAAGTGTTCACTACCCCCTCCCCCTATATCCCCCTACCTCCTTGGGGATTACCCCATGCAGGAAGAATTCCTGATGGATTTGCAGCTAATACTTCTGGGGAATTTTGATAGTATTTTTTTTTCCTCTACATTTTAGTTAAGATTATTTTTAAAGTCTCCCTGAAGACTAATGGCCACACTCAGAGCCATTCTAAAAGGGACAGTCAAAGTCCCAGAGCATGGAAAAAATCTTTTGAGGGGAAAAATTGAGCAGTTCCGTTTTAACTTTACCAGAAACTTCTTTTTGTTTTGGCAGCACCTGATCTGGACATAGGAACATTTAAAATACAGCTCAGGACAACAAAACCTGGTCCTTGGTCACCAAAGATTGTTTCAATGAACCAAATGGTAGTTTCATGAGAAATGTGTGTGATTCTCCTTTTACTAGAGGTTCCCACTATGCTTGCTGTTTTTTAAATTTTCTTGTATTATATCATTGATAAGGCAAGAAGGAATCTGAAGCTGTCCACATGGCACAGAAAGGGTATAAAGTAGCAAGGGAGATCACATCTCCTCAGGGAAAAAGCACTATGCAGAAGAGAGGAGAACACCATAGGGAGGGGACAAAGCTACATTCTATGGCTTTCTTTGAGACTTGGATTCATGTCCTGCAAAGCTTTTTGTATGTGAAGTCTGTATTGACCATTACATTAACATGACAAATGTAAGTTTGCAATGGGCTTCAACTCCAGCCTTTTTTAATTAAGCTGTCACTATTTACAGATATAGTCCAAGCATTATAGGTAAAGGGCATCTCTTTATGAGAACATTTACGAATGGCAATTTCATTTTCTCTGGAGTGCATTGTTGCCTCCAGCTGCCACTTGATTTATAAACTGGAAAGCATTATCTGGCTAAGGGAAGTTATCATGCATTTTGTTAGCAGAATTTCGTTATTATGCATTTGGAAATGCAGCATGAGAATTTGATTCATTCGTATTGCAGTAATGAAAATGTATTTCTTGGTATTTTGGTTATATCTGAAATTCTACAGCATATATGAGTTTAAGGGGAATTACAGTATATCATAGTAATTCTTGTCATAAACTAGGCTCTTATTGTGTAATGGTAAAATCCATCCCAACCCTATGGAATTAGCAATCTAAATATTTCTGGAAGTTCTTTTTCTCTTCTCCATTATTTCTGTAACTGTAGAAAGCACCCAATTCCTAGTAATGTCAAAGAAAATTACCTGTGAAGGGAAAGTATAATATCCCATGTGACCATTAGCAACAGAATTTGTACACTTAAGAAATTGTATTCAGCTCAATTAGATTAGATGTACTGAGGGCAGGGACAAAACAGGATGTTTACACATCAAAATTTTAAATAACAAACAAACAAAAAACCAAAACAAAAACCCAAACAAAAAAGTTCCAAAAGCAAAACAGAACAAATAAGAAAAACACACACACACAAAACCCCATGACAAAACAACAAAATAAAATAAAAACAAAAATTAATAAACAAAACCACAAACACAAAACCAAAAGAAAGCATCTCACAACAACAGTTCAATTTTCTGGTCAAGTTTTCTGTCACCTCTTATTTGTGACTATATCTTTAGATGGTGGAATCTTCAGGGCAGGGGTTACGGCTCCATCTTTGCATGTTGCTCTTTGCAAAATGTGCACCAGGGAGCAGGTTGTATCTGTTATTTAAGTGCAGTAACTCCTTCAAAGCCCATCTGGGATTGTAGTCTTACTGAGTTAGATACCACACAAAATATGAGTGAGAGTGTGCAACTGAATTTTTGTCATTAGGAAGAAGTGCCTGGGGGCAAGTAAGTTGTCCTGCTGTAGTGGAGATGGCAGTGCTGGCTGGCAGCTATCGCAGAACAGAGATAACAGCTGCTCTCTGCCTTTCACTGGCGCTTGAGAAGAAAATGCATCACAATAAAAGTGGATCCAAATGAGGCTGCTGTTTAATTGCTTTTATTGCAAGGCAGTGCTCACAAGACTAAAGAAATATAAGCTGAGAAGATTTTACTGAGAAGACAGTGAAAGAATATAATAATACAATACAATAAGGGGTGGCATAGATTACTGCTGCTTCCTGTGACTGGAAACATTCTCAACTGCTTCACACAGTGAGGGTCAGAGCCCCCTGCTCGGGCTCCTGACACAACAGGGATTCAGAAATAAAACATGGCTACCAAAGGTGGAAGAGCAGAAAATTAAGTAAAAGATCCAGCATCTCGTGTCTGTCTCTACATATTGGTGACACTCCTACATGGCTGACTGAATGACCTTGTCTTTCTGAAAAAGAGATATATTTCTGTTTTCATCTGTTTAATACCAGGGCGATGACATGAAGTTTATGTCTCACCCCTCAATGGATCATTACAAGTGCTTCAGTTAATGCTAAGGTACAAGATGTTCTCTGGAAATGATGGGTTTATTAGGTCTGTAAGCTGTGTGTGAGGAAATACTTGGTATTTTGGATGGTTTTCATTTCTTTTGTGTCTGCAGAAGTAAAACCAAAGCTGTAATACTTTACCAAATAATGTCATACAGTTTGTAATTGGCATGTAATGCACTAGCAATGTTTTATAGAGATAGAAAAGTTGCTTCTAATCTTCTGGCACACAGTTTAGCATTTCATCCCTCTGTTTCAAACAGTGCTTACTTTTTGCTTACGGAGTGATCTCTCACTGCCTGCAGACCTGTGAAGGAATAAATGTCACATGTGCCAAAGCTCAGAAAAGACAAATACCTTTCACTTTTTAACTTTTTACTTTTAGAACTGCTCTGCAAGGGAAAAAAATAATTTGTTCTCCAAAATGAATCAGAAACTTGCTTTAAACAATACCTTTCTCAAAAGAGAGGATTGTAAAATAGGCTTTTAAACATAAGCTGACCTTCAAATAATTTACAGGATCATGACCTACAGAAACAAAACCAGTTATCTAACTAGTCAGCAAGAAATAATTTCTCACTAAATCACTTTTAATGAAATTTGAGAATGAAATGGAGAGTTAAATTCTCCATAGGCCTCAGCAATACTACTATAATTAGTTTTTGTTTTTTTTATCTTGATGCCTTTGCATCAGATCTTAAATTCACAATTGACCTGAGCTGAATTTTTTTTTGTGGCTGGAGACTCTTAGAAGGAAACACTGTATGTACTTGCCCTGTTTCTTCTCTTCCTTAGCCTTCAACATACAACTGCTGTCCAAGACTGGATCTTGCAACAGAGACACTTC
Organism: Motacilla alba alba; assembly: GCF_015832195.1. NCBI lineage: Eukaryota > Metazoa > Chordata > Aves > Passeriformes > Motacillidae > Motacilla > Motacilla alba. Next base: position 11,520,909 of record NC_052018.1, read on the forward strand.
ATGTGTGGACATCTGGGCAGCTGTTCAGATGCCTATCAGGGCTGTCCAGGATGCAGTCATTAACATAATGAATAGCACAGGGAATACAAATAAGTTTATTAAAATGTCAGGTTAAGAGGTGATGATCTCCCTGCTTAGGTTTTCTGAATTATTACATTATTATATTTATCTTACTGAGATATAACATTACACCTTATCATAAGCACCATCAGCTTGAGCAATGATTTTGAATTATATATACCTTGCTATATATTTTTTCTTCTCTCCAATTTTCTCTTCCAACTGCTTGATATCTTTCTTCTGCATACTTTCTTGCCTTTTTATCATGACCATCATAAAATAAAATTCCAATCATAAGCTTAAATGCTTCTCAAGGTAGATTAGATTCAAGCAATGTGCATAAAGGATAATGCAACATTGTGCTGATGACGGAAAATACTGAAATATGTGTGTGAATAATCCTTCTGTGAATAATTTAAGTGGAAAAAAAGCTTAATATGACTAGTGTCCTTTCTGTCATATAATGACACCTACTTAACATTTTCATGGCAATTTTTACTAGGTGACTTTGCCCAGTAAAACTCTCCCTTTTAATGAGGCTGAAAACAATCCAGTCAGAGCTGAGAGGGCCCCCTATTATAAATTGTATTGAATGCTGAAAATAAATTTCATAAAATGGGTTGAAGTTGCTGAGGGTTTTGCATTTTGGTGTTATGCAAGGAAACCTCCAGGCCTTCTGTTGCTGTCTCTGCCCTGTGGATGAGCAGCCATCCCCAGCTCCTGTTGCAGATGCTCTAACAAGAAATGTGACAGCTTACACTGAAGTGAGCCCTGTTTATACTATGTCAGAGCAAGGCCCACAAGGAGTGTAAACTGTTTGACTAAAGAATGCTTTATTTCTAATGCTTTCTGTCATTTCAGAATTTTCTATACAAACACTGAAAATCATTTAAATGGCTTTTAATTAAAAGCATGAGAAGATGGCGTTTATTTCTTTATAATGGGAGAACTTCACATTTGTTGCAGAAATTTTATCTATTCTTATCTAAAACATGCCTCCATTCTTTGACAATTCATTCGTTTGAGAATTTATGAGTCAAATTGCTTCTGCAGCATCTGAACATCTAAAGTTCTCAATGGAGAAATTTTATTTTGTGTTTGTAGTGGCTTAAGACCAGCACTCCAAACCACAAGCTGCTCCCGTCTCCCCCTCGGGTCACAGAGACAAAAGGCAGAGATCACAGATTGAGATAAGAAGTTCTCTGGAAACAGCAACGAGATAAGAAAGCAAACAGTAATAGCAACAATATTCATAACAAAATTGTACAAAAAGAGGGCGATTTACATGCAAAAAAAATGCTCACTGACCAACACAAAGCAGCGTGACCCCAAGAAAATGAACAAAAATTATGGATGGACCCCCTCAAGCCCATGCTTTTCCCAGACCCAGTGCCACACCCACCTTCTTTCCTGGAGGGAGAATCCCTTATTTCTACCCCCCAGATATGATGAGAGTCTTATGGAATGGCAATCTGGACAGGCCCACACAGCTCCAGGCTCTGCCCGCTCATGGCTACTGTGAAAAAATTAATTCTGTCCTCGCTGAAAGCCAGGACAGAATTTAACTAATCTGCATAATTAAACAGAATTTAACTAATCTGCATAATCAAACAGAATGATCAAACCTTCAGAATCACTATGACTTATCCAGATGATGTTTTTGCTCTTAAGACTTTTTCTTAAAGATAAAAGAGTAAAATTTTATGCTTTTGAGGCAATACATATTGGTGTCAAGTTAGCAGTAGGGAAAGCTCAAATAGTTTTTTATCTGTATTAAGTAACTTCAGTGTAGACAGTATTGTCTATTATTAGTATTAGTGTGATGAAACTATAACTTCAAGCAAATCTGTAGAAGATTAAAATAATTTGTTTTCCTGATCACCATAAATTAAATGCTTTCAGTCAACAGTAAGAGGTTTTGATTAGTAGCAGCAGCTTAAGTGGAAATAGATTAATAGATCTTCATTTATCTTCATATGGATACTCTCCAAAACATGCACGGGCCAATAACTTTTAATGTCTAACCTGCAGCTGCTCTGAGATTAAATGAGAAACAAAACTGAAAGTAATCCACAGAGCTAGTTATCAATTTCATATCTATTTCTCCCATTTCCCCCTTTGAATGAGTTTCTCTTGGAAAACAAAAAGAAAGAAAAATAAAAAATTCTTTATTCTTTTCCTGAGCAAGAGGTGTTTTAGTCATGGAAACTTTACTCATCAGAGAAAACTTTGATGGTGGTCTAATACTAACATCCATAAAACATGCATATGTTAAAAAATATTCTCATAGAAAAGTTAATCAGAAGAATGCTCTTTATATTTTTCAGGTGCTAAGAAGTTATGTTATGGACAACCAACACTGGACATTAAACTTAAGGAAAGTATTTTGCCCTAAATGAGGGCTGTCTCTCATAAGAATTTTTTCAGTAAGGTCACTTGAAGGGGTAAAAGGTTTTAGGTTATATTAAAATATTCCTTGAGGGAGGAGCCTGATTGAAAAAAAAAAAAAAGAAAAAAAGAAAAAAAATAACAAAACCAAACCAAAAAAAGCAAAAGAATAAAAAAAAAAAAAAAAAACCAAAAAACTATACGTAATCTCTGAACTCAGCAGAATATGTGAGTAAACATTACAAAAATAAATGTAAAAAAAATTTTTCTCTGTAGTTACCCCCACAGCTGTTGCTTCAATTTACTTCCTAGAATTTAGGGCCCTCTTCCTTTTTCCTCTTTGGGTCAATTCTTAAAACATCTTTTTGTCACGCTCCCCTGATGCCTGCTATTTGGATGATTCTGACAAACTGCAGAGGCAGTTTCCCAAGTGGACTATTAGGCAATGAGTAGATAGACTGGTCGATAAAAAGATAAGAAAATATCTTTGGGATCCTCTTTTGTTATTCTCAGTAATGCAAATATGTAAATTTACATTCTTTCATTATCCACTTTACAGTGAATTTGGAAGGTCTGTGACCTCATGATTTATCCCAGAAGAATGTGTGCAAATATATATATATATATATATATATATATATATATATATATATATATATATATATATATATATGTGTGGTAATTGTGAGTTGTGAGCTTCCCCAAGATGATGGAAGGAAGGAGTAATCTGACTCCATGTTCTTAGAAGGCTAATTTATTATATTATGATATGATATGATGTGATGATATGATATGATATGATATGATATGATATGATATGATATGATATTATATTATATTATATTATATTATATTATATTATATTATATTATATTATATTATATTATATTATATTATATTATATTATATAAAAGAATGCTATACTAAACTATACTAAATAATAGAGAAAGGATACAGACACAAGGCTTAACAAGAATGATAATGAAAAACTGAAAAACTTGTGACTCACCAGAGTCACGACATAGCTGGATGGTGATTGGTCCTTAAGTAAATCAATTCACATGAAACCAGTCAAACAATGACCAGTTTGTAAACAATCTCCATATCACATTCCAAAGCAGCAAAACACAGGAGAAGCAATTGGATAATTATTGTTTTCATTTTTCTTTGAGGCTTCTCAGCTTCCCAGCAGAAGAAATCCTGGTGAAGGGATTTTTCAGAAAATGTGACAGTCATATATATATATATATATATATATATACATGTCAACTGAAGAAATTTGATGAAGTTATAAAAAAAGCACAATATCTGCATTTAGATTTCCATATAAATTGAAGTTTTGCTTCAAAGATTATTAAAAAGCCATTAAGAATAAATCCATTCTTAAAACAAATCTGTAGGAAAACATCTTTCCAATTCTCTGAAACATCATTATTTTCCATCTTTGCAGTAAAATGGAGAAGTTTTCATGGGTGAGACAAGTAAAGACACGTGAACCACACACTTATTTGTTGAGTTACACAGGTTTAAGTCATTTCATTCACTTGGCACCTCAAAGCTCAGATTGGACCTGGGCCTCCTGTGGTCCCCTGTGCAGGACATTTCCCTGGGGTGGCTGCCAGCACAGGGCAGCCCCTCCTCACTCCTCACATGGAAGAAATTCGGCATTCCCAGCTGTGTGGTGAGGTTTCTTCCCAACTGGTCAATCGGATTTCATAACACAAAATTTTGCCTTCTACTGGATTGCAGATGGGAAGGAAAAATCCCAATGAAAATAAAGAAACTACTGCCAGCCCAAAAACAATTAACTGGTCAATCAATCAAAACTCACAAAAACTATGTTGCCTGAACATTTTCTGGTTGTTTTTTTTGAGAAAATCCTGGACTGAGAAATCTGGGACATGGAGGGAAAAACGATGACCATTTTCTTAAGCAGTAGGACAAAATGTGGCATTTGTAAGATATGTAGGACAGTTTTTAGATATATGATTTTAATCATAATTTGATTATATATAATTATATATTATTCTAGTCAAAATTATAGCTCTTCAGGTTTCTGTCCCTCTCACAGTTCTTTTTGGGATATAGTTATGGGAAGTGTATTTTGGAACTGAGGAACTGAATGGTACCTTTCTTCTCAGGAAATCTCTGGAAATTATGGTGGTCTTCAAATGGAATGGAGCATGTGTTAAAAACTTTCTGCTTATATTAATTTCCTCTTTGCAAAGTATGTCAAAAAATACCGGTTTTCACTGTAAGCAAATATTTCCCTAGTGAGTATTTACACAAAACCTAAACAAAGATGCAAGCTTGGAGGTAGTTAATACTAAAATAATATCCAAACAAAATTTACAGGCTGTGGTAATTTACAGGCTGACTTACACTGATGCTAAGAGTATAATTTGGAAGTATCCATGGTCTCTGCAGTGCATAAAGAGAAATCTTCATTCTGTGCAAGTAGTGTGTGCAGAAGGCTCTCTGAGTATAAATTAAACACTTCAGGCTAAGCAGTGAAATTAGGCAAGGACAGCTACCTGGAAAGGAGGGAAGGAAAATGCACATATGACCACCTCCTCTGGTTTTGGCATGTGGGTTTTCTGATGTGCTACTCTTAGAAGTTTTGGACGGCAGCTTTTGACTTTCAGATTCTCTTCAAGCACGGTGATGAACAGGGGGCTTTTAAATCTACAGAAGATATGTTATCTGGTACTTCTTGAAACATGCTTATTGCATAGTCACCAGATTTCATGGGTTTGTATTTAATCTAGCTAAAATATAAAAGTAAATTATGCTTTTGATACCAATTTCTCCAGCTCTAAGAACTGTGAACTGTATTAAGACAATTACACCATATTTTAGCTGATGAAGTGTGACTTGAAGAGTATGTTCTTCAACATCTTACAAAATGACATCTATGCTCAAAGCAAAAATAAAAATAAAAAATTTCCTGGAGGGAGGGAGAAGGGCTTTGAGAAGCAATCCAGAACAGTATGAATAAACCACTGCTAACTACAAGCCATATATCAAATAGGACACTGGAGATTTAGCAGTAAATTGAAGCATTCAGTCAAGTCACTCTTGTGGAGGCACAAAGGTGCTGCCTGATTTTTAATGAGAATTTTATTTTGACAAGCTAAATCAGTGATAAGGTTTTTGAGTGTGAATGTGTGTGTGAAAAGATGAGGAATTTATGTTCTACTGAAATATATGGTTTGTCCTTCAACTTACATAAGCAAATCTACCTGATACACATTTTGTGCAGTGTGGTTCTGCAAGCAGTTTGTGTACAGAATGGTTCCATATTTACTTATGAACATCTGTCTAAAAATGTTGTAAATGAGATCTGAGGATTGTAAGATTTCACCTTTTACCATGTGATTTGTGCTGTTTCTGCTATTATATCCAACCCCCTTTAACAGAATACTGACTAAAACTACATTTATTTTTGTCCTTTATCTCACACATTTTAAAACTGGTAGGAGAGCAGTGCATCAATCCCTAAATCACAACTGCAGAGAGTCACAGAATCTACGATGTTCCTGGTTGTGTTAATAATGTCCTTTAAAAGCCTGTCATGGCTCTGGTTGTCATACATCTCTGAAGATTACTCTAAAAGGATTCATTTTTTTATAGAAGAACAGTTCATTGTGAAGAAATCCTTGGGATTCTCTTATTTCCTTGACAAATTATGGAACTTTATTAATAACACTTTCTTACTAGCCAGTTTGAACCACTGCCAAATAAAACTGTGTAATAAAAGAGAGAAAGAGATAAGAAATGTCCTGTAACAGATCTGGACAAATGGAGGACTTGATGTGGTTTTTCATTTTCTACTTTGCTTGCAACACATTCATTGATACATCCAGTTGCTCTCTGATGGTTAGATACCATTATAGGAAGTATCTTAGATTGCAGAGATACCATTACGGAGATTCCATATTCTTTCATCAAGAAGACGGGAGAGATGAGAACTACAGTTCAGTGTTTTGAAGAGGATGTGCATTTAAGAATTCTGAGCATATTTTAAAATGTAAAAGGGAATTCTTATTTTCCAGTTGGCTATTGGCATGCTGTGAAAGTTTCGTACCCGCTGGGAGAAGTTCTTTTAGAGGACGTTAGTTTTCATATGCAGAATTTCATAGTACCCTTTCTCTTGTATGCTTCTCAAGGCAACCCAGTATGAGGTACTGAAATATTCATGGATTATGCCATTGGTGGATAAATGATAATCCCCAGTATGCACTCATGAGCTATTTCAGGTTAGAAGGACTGGAAAAAAAAAGATACCTCATATCCCAGTAGCTCTTCCTATGTCTACAGATTTCTGTTGTAGATGCTGGGGAAACAATGGTGACAGAAGCTGCTCCCTGGAAAAAGCTGAAGATGGGCAGCTATCACAACCCTGACTATGACATGCAGGAATTCTCAGGCACATGTGTTTTTCAAAAAAACTCTCCTATTCAAGGGTAATAAATCTGTGAGTTTGCAAGTACCTATTATTTAATATTACCCTTGACACAATGATCACAGTCTGGTTTGGGTCTGCAAGGTTTTTTTAGTCTTTCAAGATCAAAATTAATAAAATCTTTGATGATAGATAGAGAAACATTACCTATATAGATTAATTTGGATCAATATAAATAAAATGTTATATTCAATTAAATTGTGGATATTATTGACTTCAGAATGGATTATTCCTTATTTTATAGAGACCCTGAAAATAATGTCTCTTCTTTAAATAATTTTTTGTGGTTCCCATATTTAGGTTATAGCATAATATAAAATAAAAGATAAAATAGAGTTAGAATTTTAATTCTATGCAAAAAAATTGTATAGGTAAGCAACTAAAATTGTTTCCTTAGTTACAGTCAATACCATGTTTTTGATGAACTCTCAGGAGGGGCTTCTTTGTCACCATGTTTGTTGTTAAGACATTAGACAAAATAAGGTTGCCAAAACTCATCCTGTGCTTTTGGGAGACAATACTAAAAAAGTTGTCAGCTTTTGTGTCTTCTGCTTTCTGGGGCTGCATCCAAGAAAGTTCTTTACAAATTTGCTTCAACCTTGCTCCAAAAGCCTCACTTTTGCCACTGTAACAGAGCTATCTGTTGGATCTTCCCCTCAGCCGTTTAGGATGTCTCCTCGATATCCTAATCCTAAACCTAATTTATAGAGCAATATCAAGGTAAAACCTGAGAATCCAAGCATGCTCAGAAACTCACTGGGAAGCAGAAATAAAACTTGGGAAAGAGTTTCATATATCTCAAAAATTTGTTCTTATAACTTCACTAGGGACAGACATATTCTTTCTTCAGAGGAAATAAAAGGACCTAAAAGTCTGTGGTGAAAGAATGAAAAACAATAGGCATAAATTGAACCAAAACAGGTTCTGACTGTAAATGAGGAATAACTTTTTCCCCATGAGGGCAGTCAGGCAGAGGATCAGGCTGCCCAGGGAGTGTGCAGTCTCCATCCTTGGAGCTTTCCAAGATCTCACAGAGCACAGCCCTGAGTAAACTGGTGAGTTTAGTGTTTTCCTTGCTTTAAGCAGGATATTGATCTGGAGACCTCTGTAGGTTCCAGTATGGTTTGTATTATTATTCAGAGATTCTATCAATCATCCTGCTTTTCTAGAATTCTTTTTGTCACAACAAACTAAACCACATTGTGCCATTCTCACACAAAAAGCCAGAAAAAGTCCACATCTGTCTAAACAGACACCTTACCTCAATGCACTGGTGATACGCCAGCTGAAACCAGCACAGCTGGTGACAAGAGAGATAGTGTGATCTCCAGAGAGCTTGTTCTAAACCCACTTTGTGCTGGATGTAGAACATAACCTTTAATTAGCTGAGCTTGTAGCAGGTATTAGGGTAGATCCTGAGCAAAAATCATCAATATTAGGAAGGGTGGTATTGGACACAAGCAGCACTTCCACTATCCATTTCTTTAAGAAAGAAGGTTGGCTATGCTGTTGTACAAACTTCTGTGCTGGACGAGACAGCATGGTCAAGAACCCATAAGGATATTCAGAAAGTTTTGATGAGTGATTACACATCAAATTCTGGGAAAGTTGTTCTGCTGATTGCCAGGGATAGGCAGACCTCATATTTGATTTCAGGATGCTAAAAAACCTAAGTATTTAATTTATACAAGAAAATTGAAGTAACAGTGGCATAATTCTCACTTTGCAAGCTTCCAGTTTTGAAAAATGCATCTAACTAATTTTCTTTCACAACACATTACTTTATATTTTATCGCACATAAATGTCACCAGCTGTACACTTACTTTTTTTTCATAATACAATCATTATTTGTAATTTATTACAGAATTGAGATTATCTTGTTTTAATATGCAACTAGGTGAAAGATGTTTGAAATATTAGTCTATCCAAATAATACATAATACTGATCTTGACAATCTTGAAAACCAGAATGCAAGAAATAATGTATAATATTTGCAGCATAAAATGATTATCTTAAAATGTGTTAACTTCTCAAACAAAATTACTAATGTATCAAGGTACATGTTTAGTGTGTATGTGTTCAGGTGCATGCAACATGACAATGATAAATGATTGCAATGATATTATTGCAAATCTCAGTTATGAATGTGCTAAAAAGATTTAAAGGGGAGTAATTTCTCATACTTAATGAACAGTCAGATTTTAAAAAGAAGTTACTTCTAATGGGCTCTATTTTACAAAATTGCCAGATGTCACCATTATGATTAAATTAATCTTCCTAAGTTAGACTAAGCCAGCAATAGCAAGAAAATAATTTATCAAGTCCCCCAGCCAAAGCTTTCATAGCCCTGGCAAGACCATTAAAATGCAGTAAATATACACCAACAGAAAGTCCTAAAAATATATAATTAAAAAACAAGATTGAGAATATCTTGGACCAAAAAATTGCTCATTTTAAAAAGAGGTTCCTTCTATGGCCATAGTCATCTCCCCTCTACATTATACAGTTCACACTCTGGCAGTGATGATGTGGTATCTTCAAGAAATACCAAAGGGGAGAACTTAAGCTTGTGCTATGCCCTAAAAACGGTCAAGATAATCATCCAATTCTCCAGTTAGTTGCAATTAGCCTGGGCCATATTCCTGTATTCCATTTGCTCCCATGGTAACACTGCCATGGTCTCTTCTTATCCACCCTAAAATCAGGTCTCCATCAGATATCCATCTCCAAACTGGGGACTTCAAGCCTCACCCAGGACAGAACAGTGAGACTTACAACTAAACTGCAATATTGGCATCTGGTAATGGAAAAGTGAGCACACTGCATTGTTCTCACTCTGTTCTGGTTCTTTCAGGTCTTCCCTCAAACTGTCTATCCTGGTGATCCTTTCTTTCACCTGGACTTTTCCATAATACTCCAAAACTACTCTCTGGGTTTTTTTCCTTATTGTATTTAATGTGGTTTAACCCCAACTGTCAACTCAGCCTCCTGTAGCTGCTTGTTCAATTCCCCAGGGAGGGATGAGGGAGAGAATTGGGAGGATAAAAGTGAGAAAACTCATTTGTTGAGATACAGACAGTTCAATAGGTAAAGCAAAAGCTGCACATGCAAGAAAAGCAAAACAAGGAATTCATTCAACATTTCACATGGCCAGGTGTTCAGCCATCCCCAGGAAAACACGGCTCCATCATGTGTAACAGTGGCTTCATCTCTTCAAACACTTCATCCTTGTACCCTCCTCTTCCCCAGCTCTACATGCTGAGCATGACTTTACAGGGTCTGGGATATCCCTTAGGTCACTTGGGGTCAGCTGTACCAGGGTGTCACAGCTCAATTTCTTGTGCACCCCCAGTCCCCTTGCTAGTAGGATCAGCAGCAGAAAAGGAGTTAACTCCCAGTAAGTGCTGCTCACTGATAATGAAATCATCTCTGTGTTATCAACTCTGTTTTCAGCAAAAATCAAAAAGAATAAAAGCCTTCTACTAGCTAGTAGGGAGAAAATTACCTATCCCAGCCAAATCAGCACATGTCAACATGGAACTTGAGGATAAATGGAGGAATTTCAGAAGTGCATACACACTCAAGAGAGACCTGAAGTGACCGGGATTATGTAAATAGTTGTGTTCAGTGTGAATATCAGTTTTAAGATCCTGCTGTGATTTTCCTGTTGATACTCTAGTTACAAGGAAAAAGACCACACTGTATGCTTCTCGTCCTCTCAATTTATGCTTCTCCTCTCAATTTATGCTTCTCCTAATCCTTCCGACTTTCATTCTACACAATCATAGAATTCTATTTAGCTTCCTTAGCTTCTTTAGATTTAGTTCCCTTGAGCTTTAGCAATATTTATTTCCTACTCTGGGATAACCAGTTCTTAGAAGAAAAGTCAGTATTTTGCCCATTAGGAGAGCAGCAGATGGCACTACAGCCACTTTTCCAAAAGCATGAGATCCAATCAAAAGACCAGTCTGGAAAGCAACAATCTCATTTCCTTATAATTATTTTACAAATGCTGATTATTCACTGAAGATTCTTCTAAGTAATGTATCAGATCTCAGCCCTGATTTCAGGAGACTGAGTCTCAGTACTGCTGAGCTATTCCTTGAGGTGAACAAAACTGTGAAAAAAGGCATACAGATATGAACCACTGAAGGCCTTTAAGATCAGTTATACATACATGGATTTAACCAGAAAATTGGCTCTTTAAAACATTATTTTTAATGCTTTTAAACAACCTGAAATGGTTTTGTGTGTATGTGTAGGTGTCAGCCAATGGAGCCTGTTAGTTTTCATATATTTATGTCTTTTTGGAAGACTTTGAGTGGAGAGCAAACCAAAAAATGGCAATTTAATAACTTTTTCCTTGCACAATAAACACTAAAGTATTGATCACATCCTTATTCAGTACTAAACTTTATCAGGCAAAATCCACCTAAACTCAATTGTTCCTTTCGTATTTTTCTGAACACATAATCACAAACTCTTTGGTATTTCTGTTGCAGTATCAAGGAAAGCATTTCTCTTTTTTAATATGGACATTTAGTGACAAGCATCAGATGAAATGAGACAGAATCCTGCCAGAATGAGACACGGTCCTGCACAGAGGATGCTGAGGATCTGCAGCTGATTTCCCAGTGAGGCAATGGATGCCCCATCCCTGGAATTGTGGGATGGGCTCTGGGTAACTTAGTTTGGCAAAAGCCACTTTGTACCACCATGCCTCTTCAAAATATCCAGAGATAGCATTTTTCCACTTTGAACTCACAGCTTGTCTATTATTCTTTTCACGGGGAAGATTTTTAAAGTAACTGCCAGGAAAATAATTATCCCTGGCAGTAGAGACTGAAGCCATAATTTAGCAAAAGAGACATGGGAGAAGAAGAGGATGAGACATAGTATGATGAGGGGGAAGATATATGATAACAAGGACAAATGTCCATCTACCCATCAGTATCTAAAACTAATATTGATTGTTCATCTCTGCTGCTTGCAGGCTCAGGCTTCTCTTTCTAGAATTGAGAGTAAAAAAAGACACATTTAATGTAACTGAATTGAGCAACAAGAGTGCTGAATCAGGAAACAAAACATCAACTGATGTTTTTTCATGACATTCCGCATCAAAAGGGACCCATAACATGTCTGTATCATTCTTACCTGACTACATGAGCTGTGTTTGATTTATTCAAGTGTTGGTGCATGGCCTGCACTTTGCTCAGGCACTCACCATGCTGCAGCTGTGATGCTGCTGCCCTGACTGACACACTCAGCCCACACTGGTGTCTGCTGGGGACAAACCCAGCAGCTGAAGCTTGACTTGCAACATCAGGGTTTTCTGGGACCAGGATGGCAGGACTGGGCTCACTGCCTCCAGGAACCCTAGCCAAAAAAATCTACCCTAGCAGTAATCAAGGGTGACTAAGATGCTGCAGCTCTAAGGGAAGACACCTTCACTTTTTCCTGGGTTTATCCACCACTCAGTGAAGCTTCTGAGAATTTGGCACTTGTAAAACTCTAATTGACTTTTTTGGGAAACAGGAGCTAATTTGCAACTAGAATCACAACAGAAATATAGTGATCATTTCTGTGGATTCTAGTTTTAAGTAGCTTTAACTGATTAAGACAGTTTTCCAGAGCTGCTGGAAACATACATATAATGAGAACATGCTGACAGTACCAAGCTGGTTCTTTCTCCTCATCCCAGCTTCTCTGGGAAGCAAAGTGTAATAATTTGGAAAACAGCCACACTTATCCAGCTGTGAGTGCTGCTTGGATGTGACAGCATTCAGCATGTGGAACGCTGTTTCCTGGCTGCTCCTGAGAACTTGTGAACAGACTCATGCTGACCTCCCAGTCAGCTCTAAACTATACCAGGTTGATAATTACATGATTTTGGTTGAAAACTAAAAGTAACAAATTTGTAACATAAAGAAATTTTAGCAATGTGTCACAGAAAATCTAGTCCAAATTTTGGACTTTAAAGAAAAATTAGTCTTACTGACCATCCTTCAATTTATTTTTGTTATTTAAATATCAGTTTTTTAAAAGCTCATCATATACAAAAAAAAATATAAAGGGCATAGTCATGTTTTCAAGAAAAAAGGCTCAAACAAGGGTCTCTCAAAATATTATTCAATTCTTCTTGGACATCAAGTGCTTTGAGATGAGGGACAGAAATCTTTCCAGTTATCTTATTCAGCTTTAACTTTCCTTGTGTATTGTGCAGGATGCCCTTTTGATCAAATTAAAAACTCTATATTTGTTTTAAGAAGCAGAACAAATTAAATTTCTACTGGAAAATGGCACATACCTGCATGTTCTTATGTGTCAGCAAGTTGACACAGAACCAATTTTATATCTATGTGCATGTACATGTGCAAGCACATGCGTATACAAGTGAATATTTATATACACATCACACTTACTTCACTTCATGTTTTTACCAAGGGAAGATACACATGAATAGAGAATGAAGAGGACAGTGTGGGTCCACATGCAGTTTTGAACTTAGTCATAGAAACAGTCCTGTAAACTTCACTTTAATTTTTTCAAAGAATAACTATGGACGCAGACATTTCAAACAAAGTTGCATGGCCAAATATTCCTCTTCATATGTGCAAAAGCATAAATGTAGTAACAAATACATGAACACGTCTTGAAAAATTCATGTTTACAACTCTTAGAGTGTGATTGTATTCCAATACCAATAAGAAAGAACTTGCCTAAAGTTTTCAGGGTTTTTTTTTGTTTGTTTGTTTTTCTTTTTTACTCCATTTAAAAAGCTTCAACACATACAGTTCATTGCCTTCTGGATGAGTCTGGGTGTGGGAGGAGAAAATTATTGAAGTGTCAGTTTTCTGACTTTAATTTTCCAAATGCATGTGGTTAAGTCCCTTGAGTGAAATAAACACATTGATGCAGGAAATAGATAAAATCTTCAACCTTTTTCTCCATTAATTCTGCACACTCTCAAACTCCAACAGCTTTATATTTCTCAAGCAAAACTTAGACCAGATGAACTACAATTTTTCTAAACATGTTGAGCGATGGCGATGATTTATTTGTAATAGAAGTTATTGTCATTCTGTGATTCTAACGGATTGAGCCATCAGAGCAGTGCTGATATATGTCTGCCATAAACCAGACAGCTTTATTGCATCAGAGATTCAGTTCTGCAGCTGTGTTTAGAGGCAATTCTATTTAAAATGTGCCTATAACTCTCAAAGCCAAAACCAGCATATTTGTTTACTTTCCTGCTCATTTTGCCAGCCAAGGGCTTTTTAGGCAAAATTGCACCTATCCTTGGCCCTTGAATCTGCCAAATAATGACTTTAGAGCTTTCTTCTTGAGACATTTATAACTGTACATGAAATTTGAAAATTTGATTAATTAAATGCTCATGTCATAATTACTTTAAACTCAAGGATTTGTGATGTGGTGAATTTATCAGTTATTCATTCTGGGACAACTATCTTACCCCAAGAGATATCTGAACTAGCCAAAAGTCAGTAGTCTATGCTTTAGCTCTTTGAGGTTCTTGTGGCTTTCTGGGTGTGTTGGGGTTTTTTTGTTTGTTTGTTTGGTTTGGTTTGGTTTTGTTGTTTTGTTTTTGTTTTTGGTTTTTGTTTTTGGTTTTGGTTTTGTTTTGTTCGATTTTGTTTGGTTTTGTTGTTTTGTTTTTGTTTTTGTTTTTTGTTTTTGGTTTTGGTTTTGTTTTGTTCGATTTTGTTTGGGTTTTCTTCCTGAATACTTAACAGCTGTCCAGGTACTGATGAATGCATAAAGTGAACACATCCTGGAAAGGGAAGGTGAACACAAAAACACGGGATGAATTTCCCTTTGCGTATACCTCTCATGATAGGCATAGCATAAATACCTGTTCTGGGCTTTATTTTTCACTTTGGTGAGATGACTCAGACAGGTGATAGCAGCAAGGCAAGAAATGAGCTGTCTGGAAAAATTATGCAAATCCAAAACTGTCCAAAAAATGTCTCTGCAGCCAAGTTTGCATTTACAAAAATTCTAGTCACAAGGAATCGTGCCATGAACAAAGTAAAATCTCTGGGGTGGTGTACCCAGGCAGTTACAGGTCTCCCAAAACTAACAGACTTAGATCAGCAGATATTAACAAGGATGTGGATTTAACCCAAAAATATGAAGTTCTGTCTATTTTGTTTTTATCTGTGTACTCAGCTCAGAGTTCAAATTCTGCAGAAGAGTCAGGTGACCCCAAAGTTGTCCTCAGGACATGGATACATGTTCAGTAAACATTAGTGAGTTTATAAAAGAGCTCTTATAGTGATTATGAAGATTAAAATTCACCTAATGTACATGCAGAAAACCTGGTGTAAAGTTCATGCAGTGTCTACCTCCACTCTGCACCGTCTGTTTCCTTTGCTATTGAAAGCTGTAAACTGAACAGACAGGGAGCCAGGGCTGGAGATTACCAATTGGGCAACATCTCTTAGCCCTGAACCAGCAGCTTTAATCCAGCCTAGGTCAGGCATCCTTTTTAAAGGATATCTTCTTCAAACTGACAAAGAGTTGTTGTCCAGTTTCCATTTGAAAGACAGCAGAAACATAAAAGTCTATAAAAATGCAGGTTTTATTGGAAACAGGCAATCCAAATACTTAATGAACCCCCTCATTAAAGAACTTTAAAATCTAATGAGTCATACAATTAAAATTCAATTAAAAGGAAGGAATAGACATGTAGAAGTGGGACTTTTTAAGGGAATTTCATTGAGAGGAAAAAATGACAAAGTTTCACAAAGTTTTATTTTGCCAAAATAAAGAAAATGTACATAAAATGCAAATATCCTAGGGAAAGGAAATAAAAATGAAAATCAGAAATGCTTTTGCATATAATATGTTTGGTTATATAACAAAGACTTGGTAAGAGGCAGCCATAATAAATCATATAAAGACAAGATGAAGACATCAATGGAAAATCCAGAGGAATTCACACTGCAGTTTCTAAAGTAGAATGGTGAAAGAAATGAAGAAGGAAAAAAACCCTTTCTAATACTTACAAGATTTTATTAGATAAATTGGTAAAGCTTCTTGGGTTACTAAAGGGGGAAAATGAGCCTTTTTTCATTTTTTAGAGAAATAAAGAATTAGATAGAAAAAGGGTGGTATTAAATTTGTAATGCTTACAAAATTTTCCAGAATATTAGTAACATATCAAACATAATCTGCTACATATAAACTCTTTTCAAATTATCATACACAATTTACACTATATGCAGAAGTTCTAACTGAAACTGACTGGGAATCTCTAGACTTTGATGTTTAATTTTGGTAACCCCACAATTTTGGAGAGTATAACAAAGACTCCACATGTGTAGGTGTTTTGCAGTTAATTTTAAAGTGCTAAGCAGCATGACCTAGCTAGTTATAAACCTGACATCAAACATGAGAAAAATGGAAAATGGATTTAGTCTATGAAGAATTAATGATTGACAGCTGGCAGGATTTCATAAATACTATGGCATCAAATAGACAATTCCAGCTGATTTTGCTAGTGTTGTTAAGAAAGGAATGTCTATGTACTTTTTATTGTAAGGTCAAGATTAAATCTTTGAAGCCAATCAGCATCCAACCTCATTTTATGATTTTCATCTCACAGCTGTGCACAAACTGGATTCCTTACTGGTGTTACTGGAGAATTCCCAGGCCTGCTTCCTTCTGCACATCTGCTGTACCCACAGCACACTGAAACTTACTGTGGTTTCAGTGTGCATTAAAGCTCTCCTTAGAAAAATCACTGGAATGCAGTGTAGGTGACAGGTCCTCAGAGCTGCAACCTCTACAGCTTCACTCATTTTGGACCATGCCACTTCATGGTGGAGTAGTATAAAATGTAGCAAAAAATAATCCAGAAGAATTAATATTTCTTGCTATTAAATCTTTGATGGGATGATTCATCCACAACTTAATAAATAGAAGTTAATGTTTAATGTGAATTAAGTCTCCAGTGAACAGATTAAAAAAAATAAAAAAGAGATCTAGAAGAGATGATATTAATAAAAAGAATATGCAAAATAAAAATGTGTCCTTTGAGATCCTAGAAAGAGTATTCCTGATTTAGGGATACTTCTGTATGTTCAGTAAATAATCACAAAACCATAGATAATAAATTAAAGAAGGCTGATGAAAGACTGACGTACTGACAAAAGAAAGCCAGACAGCACAGCCATATCTGTTGGATAGATATTTGACAGCAGTGACTCAGAAGTCAGTCAGATCAAAAATTAGGGAGGTAACCATGGGTGAGCAAATCCTGGCTGAAGGGAAAACACAGGGTTCACAAAGTGATCCAACTGGAAGTTTGCATCTTCAGACTGCAGCTCAGCTAAAATAAGTGTCTAAATACTTCAGGATGGCTGCATCATCTCACATGATGAAATCAGACATGTGAGGGCAAGGACTATTTTCTTCCATGCATTTGTATTGTGATTGGTACAGTGGGATCCAGCAGAATCAAGGACTTCAAGCATTATTTATCTTTCTTGACAAAGAATAACAAAGCCCATGTGAGAGATTTTAATGCTAATAGATCCAACACAATTTAAGAAATATTTCCTTACGACTATGCCATACACAAACTTTCAGGAGAAACTCACCTTTCAGATCCCTTGCTCTACAACATTTCACACCTTCCCTTATTCAAAGAGGTGTCTGGGGTTTTTCCTTATAAATCACTGTAAACCCAGTGAAATGAACCACAGAATAAATTTAAATCTGAAAAAATCCTATGGAGGAAGGCAAGTATCAGAAACACCTTTAGAGACCCAAAGTTTGAAGAGAAGTAAGTTAATTGATTTTCAAAAATACTCCTTTTCCTACATTGTATTCTTGTGATCCCTATAAATTCAATCCTCAGGTTATTTTGCTGCTATTACTTTGCAGGTTGCTGTATTTTTCATGTCTGTTTCTGGCCATACTGCAATTATGCAGTGCCACACTGAATGGCACAGGCTCTTGTCAAATCTAGGCCTGATGGCATCTGATACACAACATTAACAAAAAGAGAAAAATACTTAAGAGATTCCAAAAAATTTCAGAATGAAAAAATAAGATCTTCCAATCATTTAATGAACTATTTCAGCACCCAAATGGGGTCCTTTCAAGTACCTGAAGGGAGCCTACAACTAAGACAGAAAGGGACCTTTTTATGTGTAGAGATAGCACAAGGGATAATGGCTTTAAACTGAAAGAGGGCAGGTTTAGATTGCAGGAAGAAACTTGAGGGTGGTGAGGCCCTGACACAGATTGCCCAGAGAAGCTGTGGCTGCCCCATCCCTGGAAGTGTCCAAAGCCAGGCTGGATGGGGATCTGAGTAACCTGGTCTAGTGGAAGGTATCCCTGCCCAAGGCAGTGGGATTGGAGCTGAATGACTTTTAAGATCCCTTCCAACCCAAACCACTCCATGATTTTATCTTTCGGTGAAGTAATTAGGAGACAATATAGTGCAGGACTCAGCTGGCAAGAGGAGTTTCAGCAGAGTTTGAAGGAAGGAGCAGAAACCATCTTGCAGTTTTCATTGAGGTTGTGAAGAAGATTTAAAGTCCTTACAACTTCTCCAGACTCAAAGCTGGAACAGTAAAAGTGCCTCCACAGCAGTGTCTGCTCAACCATGTAAGTCCCAGGTGCACCCCACCCAGAGAATGCAAATACAAAGGTCACTTAATTTCATTATGCTGTGAATGCTACCAAGCTTGTTTTTGTGTCTGGAAAATCCCAATTTCAATGCCCAGTGGAATTTTAATGGAAGATCTGCACCTGTCAGGTCTGTGTGTAATTGCTTAATAAAGATGAACAGTCAAAAATCTGTCTTTAAATATAGACAGGAAATAATCTCAGCCTATTCTGCCCAAATAAAAGAATAAATGAACAAACTTACAAAAAAGAAAATAACCTATATTATTTCTAACTGATTTAAACAGCAACCTGAAATCCTGGACAAGAATAAGGCACCATAAAAAGCTTACCGTGGTAAAATGGAAAAGGCTAATGGCAAGCAAAAGCCACACATCACATTTCTTTCCACTGTACACATTATTGGAATAGGTAATGCTGTCTAGTAGCCTAGAAAGGGAATGCTGTGGTTAATACAATATATGACATCTCTTTGTTTATAAGGCTAGTAATGTGCTTCCTTGCTCCTATTTTGCTCTCATTATTGCATCTGCTTTATATATATCTTTTACAATACCCGAGCTAATCTAATTTATTGTGAAATAATTCCATTATGTATAATAATCTTAAGAAACTCTTAAAATACCAACATTCATTATGAAGTTCTGGAAAGAAAGAGCCTTCTTTATAAGACTTTCCCCACATGAAATATATACTTTTATCTTCCACTGCAATCTCAGCCTGAAAACTGACTTTAAAATGGCAAGCTTAGAACATCTACAGACTTCATGGAGAGTTTTACTGATCTTTTTCTACTATGTTAAAGAACCGAGAGAAGAAAAAAACTAAGCAGGATGCTACTCTTCTTTCTTGGGTGTTATCTCAACCATTTACATATTTTCTTGTGAAATCCCACCATAGTCCATGCTAAGTGTGCTCTGACAACTGTACTTTCATTCCCTCCCTGGTTAAACTCTGTAAGCAATAATAAAACAAAATAAGCAGATCCCTGGGATTTAATGGTTGTCTTAAAAGTTCCTTGACAATAAATGTAGTTTTGGAATCCTAGAAAATAGTGAATTCAATGCCTGATTTTAGAAGTATAAGAAAGGGGGTTTTCAAAATTTCAGTATAACTTCTCATCCTAAAAAAAAAAAAAAAAAAGGAAAAAATAAACAATATATTAAAAGTAACCTAGAAGAAAGTAACAAAGTTGATTTGCAAAGAAAAAAATAATATCAAATAAACCAGTGACATGACTTTACCTTTGAACTGGAAAATAGTCCCTGGAAATACAAGGGAGATGGTGTAGGACAGAACCCATGTGTGGATTTGTGGATCACAGTCTAATTGTAAATTGGCAATAATCAACTTTTTTACATGAACTACATAGTATATTAGAGAAGACAGAAAACAAATGGGAGATTTAGGGAGGAGTAAAATGTATTTGCTCTGTATAGAAAAGGCATTACCATATTTTCCTATCATGCTTTGCTGTGTAAAAATTAAACTCAAAGAAGATGGGTATTTAGGTGAGTTTTGAATAAAACCTTTTGCATGATGATGACAGTCATCTGCTGGATAAACAGCTCAGATGTGGAATGTGGCATTTCTATTCCTTGCATTTTTTTCACGAAAAATGCCTCTATTAGAAAAAAGTCACTAGGTAACTCTTCCTTAAGATTGTCCTGGTTTCAGCTGGGTTAAAGTTACTTCTTCTGAAGAGCTGGTACAGTGCTGTGTCTTTGGGTTGGCAGAAAGAATGGTGTGGACAGCACACTGCTGGTTTAGGTTTTGCTAACTTGTGCTCATCCCAAATCAAGGACTGCTTTTCTTTTTTTGTGTGTCTCATGCCCTGCCAGTAAGGAGGTGCACAAAAGAAACTGGGAGGGAGCATAGCCAGGACAGGTGAACCAAACTGAGCAAAGGAACATTCCACACCACAGAGCCTTGTGCCTGGTTTATAGACAGGGGGGAATTACCCAGGAGGGTGGCTGATATCAGTTTGGGAAGGAGGGTCCAGAATTGTTCAGCAGATGGTGAACAACTACATTGTGCATCACTTTTTTGTCAGGTTCTTTTTCCTTTTCCTTTTTTATTATTATTAACCATTATTGTAGTTTTCATTGTTTTCAATTATTAAACCGGTCTTATCTCAACCTATATGTTTTATTTATGTTTCTCATCCCCATGCCACTGGTGTGGTGGGTGACAGAGGGGGGCTGAGTGAGTGGAGTGATTTTTAATTTCCAGCTGGGGTGGTAGATATTTTTCTATCTTATCCATTCCAGTTTCCAAGTTCTGGGGAGTTTTGGAATTACAAACTCTAACTTCCCTAGTAATTGTTTACAATGGAGTGATGACCAAGGCTCTTATTTAAATCAAAAACACACAGCACTGTTCTTACAATGTCATGCATCCTTTAAATGACAGTGTTAATGACCACTCTAAATTCTAAATAAGATGGCAGGAAATTTCTCTCCTGTGAGGACTGGGCACACAGCTGCAACCAGATTCTTGGCCCTAGATTTCAGTTCAAATGACAGAAAAAATACAACTGTTGGGCTCAAATCCATCAAAAGACACCCTCCACTAAATTTCCAGCAATACTCAGTGAACATCTACTCAGACACAAACTGATACATTTTATGATTTCCAAGGAAGCAAATTCTGCTGGGTTAGTATGTGTCTCTTGGGATTTGAATTTTTGAACAACCAAACACTAATATAACTCAGAGGTGAAATGGTTAGTTCCCACAGTGATGATCCTCAGAATTTGGGTGCCATAAGAGCAGTGTTCATCCTGATGTCTGCCACAGAAATTCAGCAATTTATCAGTGTTGTTGTGTGTTTTTATACCTTGTAATACTTTCTAATAGTTTTGGTTTTGGATCACCTAATTTTTCCCAAATGGTTTACCCCAGATTTTATTCCCTCCCTCGACCTGTGTATTCCCTCTCCTTTGTTGAGATCATCCCCAAATCCCCGCCCTGGCTCTCTGTCAATCACTCGGCATCCCATCCTCTCTATCTAGAACTTTCGGTCCAGGTCGTCGACTGATTAGTCAGAGGCCAGGGGTCAGCCTCCCAAGTGCTGCCCCATACAGTATCCCAAACGTCCATTCCCTAAATTTCTATCCCTGAAGGGTCTTTATTGGTCAGCAAATGTATCTACCTTTGGTTTCCACCCTCCCTTTAAATGTAACCTTGGCATCTCTCCCGGCGCTCCAAGCGGGAGGCCCCTTGAGGTGTGGGAGCTCCCAGGAGCTCCGAATAAAACCTTGGATTAACCCCTGCTAAGAGTCAGCCCTTTTATCCTCTACCGCTGTCTCCAGCGTCTCTTCTGCTGCAAAGGCCACTAGCCTAGCTGCCATCAGTACCCTCGGGGCACAAGAGACTGTCCCCCACTGTCGGCCGTGTCGGGGCTGCCCCCCTCTGTCTGCTGAGCCAGGGCTGGCCGGGGCTCCTGAGAGGCTCCCAGAGAGACAATCAGCACCCCCAGATAACTGCCTGATTTATCTCATCGAAGGGCTCTCTTAGATATTCAGAGCTATGGTAGATAGAAAAATAGCGTGTCATCTGGCCATCACAGAGAGGGCAATACTACATTCCCAGCTGTAAGACGGTACAAAAAACACTGCAAACTTTCTGATGGAGCCAATTGTTATCTTTTTATTCAGGTGAATAAATATTCAATTATCTGTAGCCTATGCCTATGCAAAATCTAGAAATTCTGTAATAGAGATCAAATATGTCTAGCAGAAAAAATAAATCTCCAAGCAGGGAAGAAAAACAAATGAAACAAAATCCCGAAGCCAAATAAGAAACCCAGCCATGAAAACCAGGGAGGCAACAATCAATTTTAACACTGAAGCACAAGGTTTTTGATTAATTCTGTTCTCTAATTGCATTTTATCTCTTGGAATTTAAATGGCACATTTTCTTCTTAAAAACTTAGAAAGGGTGAAGGAAAAATAAAAATGATCACAGCAAGAGTACGCAAAAGTGAATAAAACTGATATATAATAAAGTATCTGTGAAATAATCTAAGCTTTGTTGGAAGCCGTTGACATTAACTACCATTAGTTAGAGAGGTTTTTTTCTCATGGAGGTATGCAAAATGAATTTATGGAGGAGCTAATACCATTTGAAGTTAATATTTCCAGATACTAAAGCTGTAGTTTTTAAAAATTCATATATTCAAATATCACTCAAAGATAGCACTGAGTAGCTAACTTATGCTAAATATCTATTTTGTATTTACAGTCAATATAGGAAGCAATATTCAAAAACTTCATTACCAAACTGAACATTCCAATAAAATCACAATATTGAAAGAGCAGAGTTTCCAAGCCACAAAATTGGCACTAATGCAAGGAGGGATTCTTCACTCATCAGCCCTTGATTTTTCATCCAATTACTTAGTTTTATAGACTTTGCTTTTTAACATGAATTGAGTTAGTTTTTGTTTCGTTTCACAGAGAAAAAAACGGTGCTTTTCTACTGGCCACAGAAAGTGTTCAGAATTTATGAGAATTTACTTCAAGTAATGAAGCAATATAATAAACAGTTTCTAAAAAAAACACCTTGAAAGCATGATTGCATTTCTTCTCTTTTTTATTGCTTTCAAATTATTAATTTAGACTTAAAGAACAAGCACTTATAACTTGATAAATTAAAAAAAAAAAAAAAAGAAGTATATTCTGTTTTCAGAATACTTTTTTCTTAAAGGTGTTTTTTACTATGAAATCACTGCAGAATTCTTCTCAAGAATCAGAGCACTTGCCCGGATTTTTGGTTCACTAGTCTCTGAGTGCATACATTACTCCCCTTCAGATGTTTTTCCTAGATAATATTTATTTCTGTGGTCAGCAAAAAGTATAACTACGAACCAAATATGCAAATTTCCCTCATTTAGAGGGAGAATGTTTTTTTTTTTCATTAAATAACAAAAATAGTGAAATTAGCCTTAAGCTGTCCATTAATTTTGTGCCCTATAGTCTCTGTAGCATGCAATCAAATGGGCTCACATGCTGGTAGTTTGTTTAGGAAGATTTCATTAAAGGTTTCATTAATCTTTTTCTTCTCCTTTCTCATGGTGCAATAAAAAAAAACCCCTATATTTGTCCCCACTGTAGAATTTTTTCCTTGATGTATGGATAAATTTTCAACTAATGTATATCTCAAGGAATAGCTGCAGAAAGCACTAAAGACAGTTACATAAAGCTAATATTACAGAACAAGCTAAATATAGATGCATTCATAATGCTAAGAATTGAATTAATGTTTAACAATAACTCACCATAACCTTGATTTCATTGTAAGGTATTGATTAATCACTGTGATGAGATGGTCATCATTCTGAGAACAAAGCTAGGATCACTCAGCACTTCATTTTTTTTAGATTTTTTTATTTCTTTCAAGGTATGGGTCAAAAATTTAGCATATCTACCAAATCCTTTCTATTCTGCAGCACATGTTTCTCTGTCACACAGCCAATAATAAGAAAATCTTGGCCAGCACTAAATTGTATGCCCCTTGAAATAAAAAAGTGCATGTTTATTTCCTGAACAGTCACTTAATTAAAATTTATTTTATATTTTCTGAAAGGCAAAATACTTGCTCAAACCATCTAAAAAGCACTGAGCAAACACTGAATTTTAAGGGAGCAATTCCTATTAAAAATACATTATATAACAAAAAATCTGATCTGGTATTGCCTTTTTTTCTCTTGTCTTACAAATATACCTAGAGAATTTCTTCAATGATCCATTAGCAAATACTGGCAAAAGTCACTGGGACTGATCATGAGACTTTTGGATATTCCTGGAATTTCTGCTTCTACAGATTTCTGTTGAACTCTTATATGTGGTCCATTTTAACAGTATAATTACCTGCTCTACAAAAGCCATTAAGTGATCTTCATCCTTTATTAGCCTAAGAGAAGAATAAGTGTGGCAAGAGCTAGAACAGTGAGGATGAATCTTAGCTATCAGCCAGATTTTTTTTTCTTCTTCTGAAAAAAATTTCTAATTCATCAACCATGTTGTTCAAAATTATTTTCTTTTGCACATTGTTCTGTTTCATTGCATCTTTCTTGAAACAGGGATTCTCATAACAAGCTATTCTAATTTTTAAGTAATAACAATAAACTTTGACTCTTTGACAATAGTCAAATTGTCACAGGTTCAGTCCCTTAAAATTTACATTAAATTCATTTTTCATAAAGAATGTATATGGTTTTTGTGAGAAACTACAGAACTACATGTATTAATTATAGCTGTGTATCCACATTCATATAAAAATTACATATATGCAAACATTAGGTGAAAAAATAATTTAAAATTTCTAAAAAGATGGGATGACTGGAGACTGTCTCCATCTGTACTTCTTCTATGGTAATTTTCCTGTAATAAAAAAGTGGGTTTCCCCTTTACTAGCTGTAATGCAGTTCAGTAGTTTGGCATGACACACAGCTCAAAACAGCTATATTATATGTCTTTAAAACATCTTTTTTGATGTATCTTTTGTACTTTGCTTTTGACTTTCAACAGAATGAATGGGAAATAAGCATCAGTTTGACACTCAAGGTTAAAACTGAGGTCATACCATTAATCATATTTATGATTTACTCCTTCTCCTGTCTAAGATTTCATAGCAATGTGAATCATAGCACCCTGTTTCTGCTGTTGTTGGTTTTGTATGTAGATATTGGTCTTTTTGACAACTGACTGATTCACAGAAATTGAGGACAAGGAATGGAAAACCTGAGCTAGTTTTTTGGAGGTGGAGTTCTATTGGTTTTTCTTTTTCAAACACTAGTTACATCTGCACATACATTTGACAACACATAATAACTCCATAGAAAGGTACCAAAATGTCATAATATCAATGAATGAAGCAAGACATACCTTAGGGAATCCTGAAATGTGACTAGTTTCTTGTGTTAAACAGAAACAGAAAATCCAGCTTTTAATCTGTTAGCTTGGCATTTATTAAGGATGTGTCTAATCTCAACAGCTCCATAAACAGTTTATGACATTACCCATATTTACATGGGTAAACATGCATTAGTATCTTTTTAGCAGTTTTCATTTTGCATGAAGAACACCAAAGCAATTAATCATGTAGGCAGTCAATCAGCATGAAATGTTTGCCAACGGTTGACTTTGTCTCTGATGGCTTAATTATAATGTTGAGATATCTCCTGATTTCTAGTCCTAACTTTTAGTTTTTTACCTGTGACAGAAAAACATATAAGAACATGTCAGTGTTCCTGGAAATAAACTGGCAGAATTGTACCTCTAGGATTTCAAAGTGACCAGTGATCATCTTAACCATCTGCCTTGGTTTATTTAAGACCAAGGTGACCACTTCTCTCAGTCACCACCAAAATATCCTAATTTGCCTCTCTTTGGATCAGTATTTCAGACCTATGAGCTGAGTACTGCAAAATTTTTTACTTAATATTTGATCTTCTTTGTTTCAAAGTTTTTATATTTGATACTTATTCTCTTTCAATTAAATTGTTTCTTGACACAAACATAATTTAAAAGGCATGTTTGACAAAACAGATGCTTCTTTCTGTGATTACCTTAAAGCATTTTTAACAGGGTAAAGAAGATTCCTGAAAGCACCACTCATTACATAGTTCCTAATAATCTCAATTATGCCAAGATTCCATCTAATCAGATGCTTCCATTTACTGCAAATGAAATTTCATTTATAAATTTTTTGCTTTTCAAGGTCAGCTAGTCCCAAGAGCATGCCTGAACAGCTCACAGGGTTTCTAAGATTGTTTCTTTCCATACCTGCAGCAGTTCTGAATATTCTGTTTATTTTGGCAAAAATAAAAAAACTTTTTCTTTTGCCTTTTTGCCTCTGTGACATTAAGTCTCATATAATTCCAAAAGTCTTGTGACTGTAACTACATGGACCACAGGAGATTTGTTCAGGGGACTAAGTGGGTGTCACAGGCTGTCTGCACGGTGATAAATTCTTTCCATTGCTACTGAACTTCCATTGACTTTCAGCTTTTCTCTTGCTACTCCTCCCCTTGGAAGGCAGAAGTTTACACACAACACTGTGTGACTATGGGCAGCCAAAACACTGCAGAGAATTCAGACCACTGAATTTACAATTTCTGTAGACTAAAATTTCCCACCATTCCTGAAGCATGTTTTCCACCCAGTCATTGGGAGAGAAAAGGTCTGACTGTGCCTTGAAAAGGTCCCACTTACATCATACAAATATTTGAAGGAGTTCTTTGCAAATACACTGGGATCAGCTTGCAATTTAAGCTTAAAAACTAGCTAGGTATGTGCCCAATTGCTCCTGTCTTTTAATAAAGCCTGGCCATTACAATTTTCTATCAGTATAAAAACTTTGCTGAAAGATAACGTTTATTAACAAAAAATCAATTTCAGTTCCATTCCGTGACTGTTAAAGAAAAGGTAGGTGCAAAATCAGAAGAAAGGTCCCTATTCTAGTGTGCTTTCCACCTTTCCCATATAGAAGAGCAAGTTACACTTGTTTAAATTTCATTGAATTGAATCAATGACAGGGGAGCTCCCTCATTTAATCATAATGAAGTGCAGCAATCTCAGTGCAGGAAGGACTGCAGCTCTAAGGAGTGTGCTGGTACTGAACCTGCCCTGGATGGATGCAGCTCCACAGCGTTCAACAAGTGAGTGCTTTTCAAATGCGTCTGCAGCACAGATGAGGTTGATGGGAGCTCTGCCATCCCTTCCAACAGGCCAGGTGGTCACTGTGGGTGAACAGGCATTCAGGAGAGACTCTGCTTACACACTGAGCCTCCCCCTCCTGCTGTTGCTTCCTCTCCTGACACTGCAGAGCTGAGATGAATTGCTGTGTGCTCTAAGGAACGCTGATCGAGTGGGATTCTTTGATACCTTTTATGGGGGAGGTCCTCTGTCACCATGATATTTTATGGAAATCCCTTTGCCAGGATTTTTTTCTCCTGAGAAGCTGAGAAACCTCAGGGGAAAAGAAAACCAATAATTATCTGCTGCTGTGGAATGCAACAGGTGCATCTTTGAGTGGTCCATGTGAGCTGTTTCTACTTGATGACCAATCATTGGTCCAGCTGTTTTGAGGCTCTGAGCAGTCACGAGCTTTTGTTGTCATTCCATTCTATTCCTTTCTAGCCTTCTGATGAATCCTTTCTCTCTATTCTTTTAGTATCGTTTTAGTATAGCATTTTTAATATAATATATATCATAAAGTAATAAATCAGCCTTCTGAAACACAGAGTCAAGATTCTCGTCTCTTCCCTTGTCGGGATTTCCTGCTAAAATCCCACAGACCTCCACTGAGATTTATGGCTTTGCTCTAGCTGAGGGTTGTTTACCTCATGCAGATGAAGTTTATTCCTTTCAACCTGAAGCCTGACTGCTGAGGAACCTAGGTTACCCATTGCAGGATTTTTATGGCAGTTTAAGGTAGATATTATGAGCTAAATTAGATACAGTTGGAAAAGGCAAAGAAAAGAACTATTTTCAGGAAGAGTTCAGAGTAGTCAGTAAATACAGTTTTTTTTCAGGAGGAAGGGGAAGAAAGAGGAGAGGAGAGAGGAGAGAGGAGAGAGGAGAGGAGATAAAAAATGAAAAGCAAAAGGAAAAGTGAACAATGACACTTGCCATAAAATGACTAAACCAAAAGGAAAACGTTGCCTTCATAAACCCAGTTTTGGATAATGATAACAATTAAGTGTTTTGTGTCCAAGAATGGCATCCTGACTGAATAATGGACTAAGAACATGAAATTAAAAGCATGTAAAATCTTTTTAACATCTGTTGATATCTGCAGAACAATTTACTTCATCTTTCTACCATTAAGGAAATAGGATAAATGAATTTTAAATACAAAAAAGACTTTTCTTGGATAATAAACAGAACAGATAATCTTTTCAGGAAAGAACTCTATGGAAAATATGATGATTGCAATTATTATTATTATTACTATTTAAACCATGTAATGCCTGATCTTATGTTCCCTGTGTCTTTAGTAGAACCTCAGTAAATCTTTAGTATAGTAAAACTTTAGTAAATCTTCAGCAAATGATTAATTTACAGATTTCTCCCCATGGTGTTTACCAGTCGATTTTTTAAAAATAAGATTGGGCAAAAATATTTGGATCTCATCCAAATTTTTCCCCTTAACCCCTGTTGTCCTTGCAAACAGGCATTGGTTTCAGTATCCCAAAGGTTTAGTGCTCAGACATCTGCACAAGACCAAATCCATAGGAACTCACAGGTCAGGTAAAATTTAATTAGCACTAATTGTCTTCCATTAACTAGAGGTAGAAGGAAATTCTCCTGTTCAATCATTTTCTATGGAAGCCTAGTGACACTGCTAACTCTCTGAATACAAGGTATTGTGCCATATTTTAAGAATATATCTGTGTGTCTTTTTGTTCACAAAAATATCAGAAGCTTTCATGGATTTTATTTGCAAAAGTGGTTTTTTGGCACTCATGGAGGTCTCTTTTAATGTATTTTTGCTTTGTGCTGCTGAGCTCTGGTCTCATAGGGGAAAAAATAATATTTTAACACTATTACTTGGGGCTGTCCACATTCTAAAAACTTTTTCCTTACATCAGCCCTATTTCTATTCAAAAGCTGAAAATAAAGTTTAGTAAAACAAACTATCCAAAAAAGATATCTATGAAGTATCAGAGGGATACTGTATATCATAAATCATTAATAATTCAGTTTCATACTTTGTCTTTCTAAGAGAGCTCAGAAATATTCCAGAACAGGATGAGTTCTTTATGCGAAGATGTTATCAATCTCCCACGCTCCATATGAATGTGAAAAACCTAATTCTCTTAAAATGTAATCTTTTAACTTGAACAACATTTACCACACATCCTCTTTTTTTTCCCACCTCCTGTGTCTACAGTCAATATTTTCAAAAGTCATAACTACTGATCATAAGACAGAAAACAAGGGAAATCAGGTAGATACAGATGATTTCTGTGTCATTATCACCACCCTTGCGACAGTTCTTTGAGCATAGTTAAAACCCCTACACTTAGAGGTAGTTATCCCATACAATGCATCCTCTTGGGCCAGTTGCCACATGACCTTTATTCTGTCCAGACACTTTTTTTTCCACTTTTTTGGAGACTTTTCTTGAATGGAGACTCTATTTTTTGTACCAGAAAATGTTTCAATTTAGAAAAATTATCCCCTAAATTAAGGAAAACAAGTCTGTCTGAAAACAACACTGCACTGGTTATTTACACTCTGGCCAATACTGAATTTCAGTGAGGGGTGATATGGTGGGTAACATATATCACAAAATTTTTATTGCCCCAATAATTCATCATGGCATCTTTGGCAAGTTTGGCATTAGAAAAAGCTAAAGATAAATTTAAAATGCACATGGTTATTCTTTGTGACTGTTCCCTCTTTTAAACATAATTTCATGAGTATGAAATCTATCACCAAATCTTAACAGACTGTCTATTCTCAAGTCCTGCATGTATGCTACTATAAATTCCAAAGCAAAAGATGTCTGCAATTCACTGGTTTGCAGAAATATTTGAAGAGAATGAAGAAATTAAAAAACAGAATACTTGTTCCAAATGAGCCAGTTCCTCAGCTAAGAAATTACAATTGTGGTTTAAAGTTGTCAACAAATTTATATAAAAATTCATGCAAAACTTTTTGTATTTTAAATTATTAATTAAAATGTAATAAAAATTTGCCATATTAAACATTTGTAATTTTTTATTACTTAGATCACATATTTTTATTGTTTAGATCATGTATTTTGGTTTCAGCTAATTCAATGTTTATCTGTGCTGTGAGAGGTTTATATATATGAAAAGCATATTTGGCAGTAACCTGCTATTTATGAGGTCTGCAGGAGAATTATTAGTAGAATTCTTTTTTTTAATGTCTTAATTAGGACAGTTACATATTCTTTGATATAAAGTACACCATATTCTGGGTCATGGGATTCTTAGACATGTAACTATATCTGTCATGATAGTTTAAATGAAAAAATGCAGTTCCACTAGTAAAATTTTTTACTATCTTACATAAAGCCAAAGGTAAATATAGATCCAAAGACACAGACTGAAAACCAGAAATAGCTGACCTAGCTGGGAACTGCATAAAACATCTTTCATGGTAAATTTTATTGTGGGCAGAAGGTTAAAAGGGAGCCCTTTAAGGTGTTGGGATGGTTCATTTCCATTCAGCACATTACATGGGGGCTTTACAGGTAGTTTTGGTATGATAAGGACTTAAGGCTTTGCTGAATGATACCCCCTGGTGCAGGTTGCACTTCATTTCATGGCCAAATTGGAGTGTTCCTCACAGGCATGAAAAAATTAATGATCTATTTCTGTCAGGTTTATCTAGCAGACATGTAGAACACAGGACTGGTTTTAGTGCTGGTGCTACTTCAACATACCAAGGTCTGTTGTGCTCTACTGACACATCTGAGATCTTTTAGCCCTAAAAGTGGTGCTCCAATGCCCTTGGCCATTCCCAAATATTCTCTTGTCCATTGTGTTACCGTTCCCCCCGGGATCGCTCCGAGACGTCTGCGGTTCTGCTCTCAAGGCTGAGAGGGTCCCCTGGTGAAGGGGTGGAAGTTGCATCAGCATTTTAGCAAGCACTCTGGGGTCTTTGCAGATGGAAAGTTCAAGTTAATGATGCTGAACAGCATCAGATCTGGATGTTCAGGCAGTCTGAATATCCAGATATCAGTTCAACATCATAAACCTCATACTTCTCACATTAAAAAAAAAATGTGTGATGAATGCTGAGAACATTTAAGGATATATTTTATACATTAATATACTATTTTGTTTCCCTGGTTTGGATTTAAGCACTTGGTCTGTGGAAGAATTTAGTGTGTAATTTATTTTTCTTAATAAATCAAAGGAGATAATCTATTTTTATGTGTTCTTTCACATGATAAGGTTGCAGGTGCAAAGAAGTGCAAATGTATTTTGTTCATGATCTTAGTTATTTTTATGTCACTCCACAGAAAATCCCCATAAATGTCAAATCTGTCTGAGCAGTTTTATTAGGCCACTTTTACTATGCTATTAAGCTCTTTAAAAATAGTTCTTTATTAAGAAAGTTTTTTTTATATGTTTACTTTGTGAGTTTGTTAAAGCAAGACCTTTCCTCCTTCACAACAAAGCCTGTTCTGACATCCTTTTCTAAAGACTTTTCTGCCTGAATTTGTCCTGGAAGTCCTGTAGTAAATTCAAGTATCAGGATGAGAAAAAGTTATCAAATATGAATAAAAAACACACGCCTAAGGGAAACTCTCTGCCTAGAGTAAAAGCTATTATTATGCCCAGATATAACTGTGTAATTTCTTCACTATAAATTTCCCTGTTCACTTTTAGCTTTCCATTATCACAAGAAGTATTTGATAAAGTGTCATATAAAGCATTGACTACTCTAAAGATATAGAAAAAGGGGCACAGCCAGATGACTGAACAGTTAGCATCACCTTTAAAAAGAATAAAATCCTTTGTTTATTTAGAAAGCCAAAATGGTGTAAGATTGAAGACTGCATGATGCTCAGAGGCTGCTGGATTCAGAGCTGCTGTGGGTCAGACAGCAGCAGAACACTGAGCCCCTGGGCTCTGCCTGACCTGCCAGCTCTGCCTGTGCACACAGGGACTCATCGCCCAGGCTTTCTTGAACCACCCTGGTTAGGTCACTTGGTCAGAGGATAAAAGCAAATTCAGTATCTGAAGTAATGCTTAGGGAGCTCAAGTCCAAAACTGCTTTCTATAACAACTTTTCTAAGTATCTGCCCAAATTTAGAAGTAAATAAAAGAATTAGCAATAGGCCTATTATAGCGGTAGAAATAGAGATTATAGAGATGATGAATCTTGTCTACATAAATCAAATATGAAATAAATAACAGAGAAGAGAGAAGGGCGGAGGGGTGGGGGTGGGAACCTTCTGCACCTTGACAGGAAAGTAACTTCAAACACATCTGCCCAGAGTTACCAGCATGGGAAGAGAGACAATAAAAGAAAACCAGTGTGTAGGATCAGTTAAGGCCTAGGAGTTCTGATTTCTTACCATGTTTCCAAGATCCTCCTAATTGCACAATTCCAGTCTAGTGATAAATTACTCAATGCTTAGGTAAGCATGTTCAGCTGTGTAAATGTACCATAGAAGATGAGTGTCTGAGCAGCACTTCTAGAGCTTCTCCTAAACACAGTTATTTAAAGCTGCTCTTTGTTCATTAATGAGCAGATAAAGACCCAAAGCCCAAGGACATAGGGACACCAAGGCATTTACTGGAGACCCAAAGGGAAGCACAAAGCTTGGAAAAGTCTCTTTAACATTTTGACTTAACTCAGTGGACAAGTCTGAATGTCCACATCTGTAGTCTAGCTGAGGTTTCTGTCCTTCAGCACCCACCCTTAATCTCAGCACAGATATTTTTTTCTCCCTGTCTGTAGTTAAAGATAAATGAGATTGTTTGATATTAAGCACATGATAGAAGGAGAAACATCAGGGTTAAATGTATTGCAATATAGAGGTCAATTGATTTCATGTGACTCTGAGACTCAGTTTGCTATTAGAGAACACAAACAAGGGGTTTCTGTGCATGAAAGCCTCCATTTCTCTCTGTTTCAGTCTTCAGTGACTTGTTTTTAAAAAAAAATAAAATTTTGAATTCTTTGACACTGGCGTTGCTGCAAATATGGCATAATATAATTAAATGAGAGTTTCATGTCAACATCATCTATACAACTGTAGTCATAAACTTTCACTAAGTAGGCAATAGCTGAGAATTTATTTTGCCATAGACAATTTAATTTATCATAATGTTGCTAACAGTCTCACTTGCTTTTTTTTTTCCTCAGGGCATATGTCAAACACCTGGGCATGTGGATGGACAGCACTGCAGACACATCCTTGTTCCCTTGTTCATCTACAGCCGGTAGGTGTTTCCTGGCTTTTCATATAGGACTTACAGATTGTCAGTTTTCACACTGTGTGATGAGCTGAATTCAATTCTCATTTTGCAGGCAAACTTGCAATTCATTTCAGTGCAGGAAAGGAAACTAAAAGTTGATGCTGCAATATTTTAACTCACTATTTGGCCTGGACCAAAAAGTTTGTGTTTGTTTGTTAAATGTAATGCAGTATGACTTAGGTAGCTTAAATTAAACTACTATTTATGTCTGCTAAGACTGGCTTACCAGGTGTTTGCCAATATCAATCAAACCTGCTTCAAGGACATTTTGAAAAGTATTTGCAGTGCCAGTGACCAGTAAACAATACTATTTAGCCATGTTCCCATAAATAAACCCTGCCAGATAGAGTTTTATGGGAACAGGTTGTAGGCAGAATTAATTAAGAGACATTGCTGATAGAATCTTGATGAGTACAATTGGGCCATCAGTGGTCTCTGATAAAATGAAAAAAAAAAAGAAAATTAAAATTATTTTATGGTACTTCTACATGGCCAGAATTACAGTTTCAACATAGGCAAGGATCAAAAAATATGGTTATCTCTTAAAACAATTGTGTGACTATTTTTATGCCTTTGGGACAAGCAAGGCTTCAGTCTAACCTGGCTGGTTGAGTTGCTGCACGCATAGGTAGGTCCCTCATTTCTGCAAGCCCTGCTGCACTGGAAGGCTTTTGTTTGTGTCCCACAGTCCATCAGGGATTCATCAGATAGCACAGCTCCATTCTCAGCTCATTACTAAACATGCTTCCCCAGCGTGCTCAGAGAGCAAATTTGATAACCTGCATGGCCAGGTTGAGAGGCAGTGCATGCCTTCAGTGAAACCAGCAAGAACTACAATGCAGATTTTAAATAGATTTGCTTCCCAAATTAAAGTCTGTTATGTTTGAGTATTTAAGGTTCATATTTTCAGCGAAATTTCTCCCTGTTTTTTAAGAATGCTGAATCAATTGCTCACATTTTGAGGAACACTAATTTGGCACACATTGTAAGACTCTGAAGGTGCTCAATTATTGCTTCTTTACAGAACAGACATTTTAAAGGAAATCAAACACAAATAGCTATAAAATAAATAATTTGGAATGAAATCTAGGAAGAGAGGTTATATAACAGCTTTCCACTCGAGGCAGAACCATTCCACACTAGATCTGGTCATCTATGGCTCTGCTTAGATAAATCTTGAAAATCTTCCAAGAATTAAGGCTCCATAGACTGTCTGGGCAAACTTTTCCTGGACTGCATGTCACCCTGATTTTCTAAGACTTTGCTAAGCCTTCTAATGTTTTCATTCTTATAACGAACTTTCTCACACACAGTTCTGTAAACAACTTATGTTTTGCATTCTTTCATGGAGGAGGAGAGAATTGATAAACTCTTAGTCTGTCCAGTGTCATTGGAGAGGTGGCACTGTCACCCTCCAATCCACTGTCACTTTTGGAAAACTATAAATGTTGGAGTCAGAAAATAAAGGTCCCCTCTTTTTGTTCACCTGGAGAGCAGCAGTGTCCGTGTCGTCTTTTCGTGTCGTATTACGACAACTGCACAATCCTCTCAGTGGGAAATCTTTTTCTGATATCAAATCTGAGACTTCATAACTGAAGTTAGGAACTATCAGCATTTGACATAACATTGGGCACTACCAAGAAAAGTATTTTTATTTACCAATGTCAATACAATCTACCAGTTGCATATTTTCAGTGCCACCTAAGGCAGTCTGCATCACAGAAAAGACTTGAAAAAATGTTTTTATTTTGGGGAAGGTCATGGGTCAAGAATGTAAAGATTTCTGACTGTTTCTGGATGTCTTCCAGACATATAAACAGTAAATAAATAATAATAATTTTAAAATCAAGTAGTCAGCATGGAAATTCTAAGTTAGTATTAAAAAAAAAAAAAAAAGCTCAGCTAACTGAAGTGAAATTTATTAAAAATTATCTTTCAGTTGTTAAGACTGGTGAGCTCTACTTTAATTCTCTGTTTTGTTAAATTTCCTTTTTAGATCATATGCAAATAATCAGAATTCTACAGGAATTCTTCTTCAGAGTAAAATTAAACTTTAGTTGGCAATTTTATTCAGTATACTGCTGTGAAGGAAAAAAAATATTTATTTTTAAAAGTCCCATGAGCTTCAAAAAGAAGAAAAAGCTAAGAAAATTCAAAGATGAAGCCAGGTACAACTTAAGATATGAAGAATCAAGGGGTTTGCTAGGGTTTTTGCTTGTTTGATTGATTGGTTGGTTGGTTTTGGTAGGTTACTTGTTTGGAGTTTTTTGTGGTTTATCTTTTTCCTGCAGGCAATAGGAGTCTTACATTTGACTTCAGAAGGATCAATTGAGTGATGGAGTGGAACAGCACAGTGAGTCGTGTTTTACAGAGGGAAAGACTGGTTAAAGGTCAGTGTTTGGGAAAAATAGGGACACTTCTCCTCGCTTCTTGTGATGTGAGAAGCAAATCACTTCCCTGTCCTTTCCCTCCTCTTACTGCAATAATGGAGTACTAGTCTTCACTCATACGTAAAGCACTGCATGGAGGACAAGTGTGCTATAAAACCTTGAAGTATGACAGAATGTCAAAGCCAACAAACATAAATACAGGCAGTGGCATTAAAATACTTCACTTTATCCATTCTTTTTCTTTTTTTTTTTCTCGAATGACGTGTGGAATAATGACTACAAGATCTCTTGTCTGCTATGCTGACATTTCCCTATGAAGTGGTGAAGGGCATTGCCATTAGAGTTTTTGTTTTTCCAAGTGTTTCAGCAAGGATTTGATTGGCAGATCACTGGCATTCACTTGGAAAGTTACAAAACACAGGATCTGCAAATAAGGTAAACTGCTTTTACCTGAAAATTTCCCCACAATGTAGTATGGAAAATGCTATTTTGCTAACTCTGGGATAATTCCGTATAGCTCATTACTGAAAAAATAGAACTACTGGATAATTAATCAGGGTTATATTTAGCATTCATGTTGGTTTTCTAGGACCATTTTCAGTATTTTTGATAGTCAGGAGGCAAGAAAGATTTCCTGTATTTCCATTTTTTTTCCTCTGAGGAAAGATTTTCCTTCTTATCTAAATGTATATAAGTAAAATGCTTCCTTTTCATCTCCAGGTAGCACTCAGATGGTTTATGTCTTCCATAAAGAGATAATCTACATAGGGTATAGAATAGAAGGAAATAATAGTCTCCAACCTGAGTATTTAGACTCAAATTTCTTCATGAATTTTGACAAAAAATTTAAATGGCTTCAGCTGCTGTTCATAGCCATACTGAGAGTGATCTTTACTTTCTTAAAAAATTAGTCCATTTTAAGTAGGTATATTCTGTTAACTTATCTCTTTCAGTACAATTCCTTTAGCTGAACCTATTAAAAAATAACCTTGAGGAGTAATTCTTCTAAGCTACACATGCATGAAACAATAAATTTAGATTTTGCATCTATCTTTATGATCATGTTTACTCAAAATTAATTAAGATTCTTTTCCTCCCAGCTTTTTGCACACCCCCAACCTCCTTGATTGCGGATCAGTTTGAGGAGCAGAAAAAACCTTGATTCTGTGTAAGCACTGCCCAGGAATGAATAAATAAAATATCCCTGTGAAATCATCACTGTTTCCATCACAGATCCCAAACATAAGCCCATACAATCTACTATGAAAAAATGTAACACTATCCCAGTCAAAACCAGCACACTATCAAAAAATCCACACAGATATTCAGCATCATGTTGCAATTCCATAATTTAGATGCAGCTTAGCTGTAGTACTTATTAACATATTTATGAAATAGGATGGATGAACTGCTAGATTTATTTTGTTTGCCGGGGTAGAGGAAATTATATCAGAAAGGTTGAATCTTTAAAGGATTTGTTGCTTTTACTAAATAATTTGAAATCTGAAAATTTCCTACCTTCATCATTGAATTAAGTTACAGGTCAGGGAGCGAAAGGAATTTTTTTATCACCTCTTTTCCTGAATAACACTTAATAAATCGAAAAGAACCAGTTAGATTCAAAACCTTAAAACCAAAATGCTCTGTTTCAGAAACATTATAGTTGAATGCACAACTATTCTCAATTTAGAGCTGGTGACAGAGTGCTGATCCAGTTCTTCCTATATTCACAGATTTTTTTCCTGTCTGCTTTTCTGGACAGGATTTAGATGGACATGCTAGATTTACTAACCAAAAAAATACAAACAAAAAAATTCCCCTCTATTGCATTATGTTTCTCAACTTTAAGGACTGCTTTAGAGGAAAGGACAGTTTGGCTTCAGTGGTGCAGGGATGTATGGGATCTTCTGGTACTGAGCTGAATTTAGAGCCAGTTTAAGTTCTGCCATAAATAATAATTACTTGCTTTGGGAATCTTTAATTGAAGATCTGTCTGTGCAAAGATGTTTGTTATACAAGAGACTAAACATTTACAGAGCAGTAGCTACATTCTCAAAGTTATGTCAACACAGTGTTAAGGCAATTTAAAAACTTCTGGAGTTTTAGTCTTCTCCTGGATACGGGATTGGAATATCTCATCTGGCCAGGTCCACTTGCTTATGTTGCATGTTATTGATTCATTACTGTGTAGTAAATGTTATGCTGATATTCTGATATTTTAAAAACCATGGCTAATGGCCTAAATTGGCCTACAAAAATAAACATGTATATGAAATTATCCTTTAAGGTATTGTGATAATTAAATAATTTTAAAATGGAGCTTTGCCCTCTCTCATCCCCACTGATTTTAATGTGATGAAAAATTAATTTCTCACTGGCTCTTAGTTAGAGAAGATGATAGACCTCTTTCCTGCTAATTCCTGCCCCTTACAGGGCAAGACTATGGATGTCCAGCTGTTCAAGAACACTGACTTTCTTCCTATTATAGTTCATCCTGCTAATGTCAAAGATCCATGTATTTTAACATATTTCACTGTAACAAAGAACAGAAGCAAATGAAAATGAACTCTATCCAGGAAAATCCCCAGGCCATGTTAAAAGGCAGAGTCTTTGACATAAAAAACTGTACATCACATAAAAACCAAATATTTTTCCAATACTATTTTTTTTTTTTGTTATTGTTGTTGTTAATGTTAGTTTTTTATCATTGTTTTTAGTTTTAGATATATTAACCCTGAGGGTCACTGTTTTTTTTAATATGGATTTTTTTTCAGTACCAGACATCTAGTGCTCCCTATATGGAGAGAATTTAAACTAAAATTGAAAGTCATACCCAGTGGCAATGAAACACATACAACTTAGTTAAGTTTGCCATGACAATTTCTGACTGCTGACTGTAAATCATGTATTTTGCTAGGTTAAACTTTCTGGAACCTGAAACCATCCATTCCTTTTTCAAATGCAAAGAATTGGCATGAATTGTCATCAACTGGTGATGATGAACAAAGTCATTAAATCAGTTCATTTCCAAAGCTGAACCACAATTTCCGAATTATTAATTTACTTATTAAAATAGTGTAATTTTTTAGTTGTTATTACTTTTCTTGATAAGCAGATTGATGGTCCCCCAGGCTTATGATCTGAAAATCTTAATCAAACTGATAATTAATTCCCTCCATTCATGATAGAACTTAGGTGGCTGAGTGAGCAGTCTCGCTGAAGCCCACAAGGATGCTACTAGAGGGGACACTGGTAAATTTTCAATGGCACTACTGCCTGATTTCAGTGTTTCCTTTAAAAACCACATGGACTTCCAACAGGCACCTTGGAATCAGGAATCTTATTTCTCATTGCCAAACTTCTGCAATAGTACTCTAGCTGTGTTAGTCTTGTGTTTAATGAACTAGATTTGGATCAGATATCTCAGTTATTTAGATCATTTTTAGCAACTTAAATCTTCACTCATTTGCACCATAAATGAAACTCTTATGTGAGAATGGGGGAAAAGGCTAATTTTCATTCAAGTTGCAATAATATCTGCAAAATCTATAAATTTAACATTATCAAAATGCAGCTGCATTAAGAAAGAAACTACCCTATATAACAGGGTAGTTGAGAAATATAGATTGAAAAATGTCTAAAAATCTAATTTTCAAATTATTTTAATTTACACAAAATTTTGGTCATGTAGGGACTAATTCCAGATCTGTTCAAACTCTGAGAAGCCAAAACAACTCCTGCTTTTATCCATAGCAAGGTAAGGTAAGTGGGAGCTGGAATTAGTCCATAGGCTTTGTTTTGATTTAGATTTTTTTTCCCCTCAGGGTAGCAAGACATTGTACCAATTAGCTCATTAACCCAAACTAAAAATGTACTTATTTTTTCCCTTGAAAGATGTCATTGCATCAGTAAATTTTTACCATCTCTACATGTTTTGACAACTCTGAAAGAGATCTGAAGAATAAGACATTCCGTGCAAAGTTTTTCTGGACAGTATGTCAGAATGGAATTCAGCTTAATTTTAAATAAAATTTAAGATTAAGTAGATTCTTTTTACCTGTTCTCATATAGTCTGAGAGGAGACATTATCTGTGAAAGAATTCTGTCTCAGCTTACTCAGGGTCATGTACACATCAGGTCATGAGAGTTGCATTCAGATGCCCTGCATTATTTCTTCTCTTACAATCTGAAAGCAGAAGTAGTGCAAATGACTAACAGAGCAGAGATCTAACTTCAGGGAAATAAAGTTACAGGAGATCAATCTGACCCTCCATATCCATTTTCACTCAATAGCCATAAGCAGCAACACTCATAAATTCTGCCTTACAGGAATATGGGCAATTACTCTGTTTAGCATTCCTACTGTATCTTGTCTCAAAATAAAAGTTATTCTTGGTCTATCTAATTGATTCAGACTCAACTCTGTACACAAACCAATCAGTCATTTTTCTCATTCAGAATTATATTTATTGTTTGTCAGAGTAAGATCTTTTCCAATGTCTAAACTGTGATTCATTGTACTCATTACATTTCTCTTCAGAAAAAAAAAATAGAATAAACTCTTATGGGTGCAAGGGAGCTAAAACAATCATCCAGTCCAACTGCCTGAGCACTATAGGAATGACCAAAAGTTAAAGCGTGTTCTGAAGGGTATCATCCAAATGCCTCCTGAACACTGACAGGCTTGTGGCATTGGCCACCTCTCTAGGAAGCCTCCTGGTGTTTGATGACCTCTCAGTAAAGAAAAGCTGCCTAATGTCCAGTCTAAACTTTCCCTGGTACAGCTTAGAACCAATCCCACATGTCCAGTCCCTGGATGCCAGGGAGAGGAGTGCAGCTCCTCCCTTTCCACCCACCCTTCTCAGCAAGTTTTGCAAAGCAATGAGATCGTCCCTCAGTCTCCTTTTCTCCAGACTGGACAAGCCCAGAGCCCTCAGCTGCTCCTCCCAGGACATCCCTTCCAGGCCTTTCACGAGCTTTGTTGCCCTCCTCTGGATGCAATCAAGGACCCTCATGTTTTCTGCCCCAGAACTGCCCACAGTGCTCAAGGGGAGGCTGCACCAACCCCGAAGAAGTAAAAAATTTATTAACATTGCTGTGTGAGTAATGTCTACTTTTTATTCTTCTCTTTTCATTATTACATGAAGTCAGTATCAATTTGTGCCAAGCTCTGGATATATAGATATTTGTGGTTCATGTATAGACAAACATTTATGTATTTGGAAACCCTGGCTCTCAGTGGCAGCTCAGGAGTGAGGTTGGATCAATATTCAGTCTGCTATGGGGGAACTCTGTGGGTCGGTATTTGCCTGCCATCACTTCCTTTGCAATTTGGAGTGTACCTAGTGCTTTGGAGTAACCAAAGTTGACATGATAGATTAAAACCTAGTTCTTGAAGGAAGTGAATTAAAGAAATATTTATTACAGTTAATATCAGTTAGCAAGATGTCTCTAAGCAGTTGCACTGTCACTAAGTTGTAAAATATAATGTATGGGAGGAAAGCTAGACATCCAGTTATCTTGGGAACTGAGGAGAAGTTTACAAATTTTCTGTCATGCTTAGATATTACTCTACCACAACAATAAGCCATAGACCCCTTTTTATCTCTTCCACCACCTCTTCTCACTCCATCCTCTCCCAGCTGCATGTCATAAATAGAGCTATTGGAGCACAAGAATAAAGCAGTTATCCCTGGTCCCATCCTACCCCCCAGGAACTATGCAATTTCATTGCAAGCAGCCATGGACTGGGGACTTCAGAGATTTCTGTTCCAAATAAAAATTATATTCCTGAGGAGAAATCCATGACCATTCACTATGAATGAACAAAGCTAACATCTTCATTTTGAATATAACAGAATTTATATATATATATATATATTACTGTAATATTCTGAATGCTTTGAGGTACTTACAGCAATCAGTATAAATACATTACTTATTATTAGATTTTAACTAGAACTCAGCTAAGTTAATACATGAACGTTTACACAATACAAGAGACAGCAATAAAAT
Organism: Motacilla alba alba; assembly: GCF_015832195.1. Lineage (NCBI taxonomy): Eukaryota > Metazoa > Chordata > Aves > Passeriformes > Motacillidae > Motacilla > Motacilla alba. Next base: position 11,562,866 of record NC_052018.1, read on the forward strand.
AAAATTCAAACTACTGAATCTAAAGCCAAAAAAAAATTTCTCATTGCCCTCCAATATCTGCAAGAGAGAGAGCTGATGTTGCCAACATTAATATAAGACCTGAAAGATAGAGAAACTGATTCTGAAAAGGAATCATATTTTGACGGGTTTTGTTTTCAAAAAGGGAAGGAAAGAGATTTGAAGGGTGTACCTTATCATGATGATATGGGCTGGGAATATTTTTTTTTCTCACTGCAAGTGGGGAAACAGAAGCGTTTTCACTTCAGGTGGTGCTCTCCTTCAACAAACAAAAGGCATAAAAATCACAAGTTAAATGTGCATGTACCAGACAAGTGTGTACAGACAGTAACTGGAATTCAAGCACTACAAGGCTGTAACACAGCACGTTGCAACAATATCAACATCATCCTGCTTGCCAGCAGATCCATGTGAGGGACAGGTTACTTTTCCTTTTAGTATGTCACAACAGAGCAGACAAAGCAGAGATCTCTGGAGCACTGCACTCAGCAGCTGTACATTTGTGCTGGAACAATTCTTTGTGCCACCTCAGCTTAGAGCTTAGTCATAATTGGTGGCAGTGTCAAAAAAAACCAAATTGTTACAGGTGTTTGTCTTCCCCCCCACCACAACAGATAACAAATTGCCTCTCATTGGAGCCAAAGATTAGCTGCTCTTCCAAGTACGAAAAAAAATGTCACTGTAATAGTTTAAATTATTTTTGCACATTTAGAGTTAATATAGCGTTGTGTAACCAGAAACGATTTACACATAGATAGCTCCGTTGGTTAGAGCGGGGTGCTGGTAACACCAAGGTTGTGTATTCAATCCCCATATTGGCCATTCACTTTAGAGTTGGACTTGATGATCCTTGTAGGTCCCTCTCAACACACAGAATATTCTGTGGTCTTACACATTCACATGTGCATAGATGGATGCACAGATGAAATAAAATGTTGCTTGACTGGGTTTTTCAAAAAAGCTTTTTCTATCCTCTTGGGTGGCTATGGGAGGTTCCTGCTTCTTTGAGCTTGGCATTGTCCTGTGAATACAGAACTGGGAGGTCCGTAGCTTTGCCCTTTTTACTGACTCCCTAGCAATCATGCATTCAGTCCCCAGAGAAAGCATGGAATAGGGAATGGCAAACCTAATGGGTTTTCCCTGAGGACAGATCCCAAGAGCTTGGTTGGAACAGCACTGCTGGGGCTGGTGCCAGGAGGGCACTTACAACAGAGCCAGAGCTCAACCATAGGGTGTGTCCCTCCTGCTGGAGCAGAGTGAACCTGTGCATTCTGCATGGCTGGGCTCTTCCAGGAACCCCTCTGCAGAGAAACTAATGCTTTGTTTTGAGAAAAGAAGATCTAAATGTAACAGTGGTGAAAAGTTCTCTCTTGTTTGAGTTTTAGTGAAGCAACAAATACTTTACCCTACTTGAAATGTTCAGTGTATTGTTTCTTATTAAAAAAATACATCATAACCCTTAGCAACCAAAGAGTGAGTGCCCTCTTAAAATTAATCATTAGGAGAAGGTGTGTGCACAGAGCTGAGGGTATTAAGCTGTACAGACAATAGATAGCTTGATAAAAACATCCTGGCAGAGAAGTGGTTCAGGTGTTTTACATGTCACCTCCAGCTTTAATCTTGACTAATGAACTGAATGAGGATATTTTTTCCACTAGCTAGCAAAGTGTTTTCATGTTCTTTTCATTAAATAAGACAAGAAAAATCCCACATCCTCACCTTGAGATTCTCCTTCTCATCTCTCACCAAGAGAAGAAAAGACAAATAAGGTCTAATAACATATTTGTGATATTCTGCACATCCTTAATTTACACTCTGTCCTAGCAGAGTGTAAATTAAGTGTGCAGGATTTTACTAGATACTACCAGCTCATAAAAAAATTATATTAAGAAGAGATAAAGGAAACTGATTAGGTCCCTAAGAAATGTGTGGTGCAATTTAAGGCACCATAGAATAACCAAGATGCTCGGAAAAGAGGTATCAACAGATATGCCAGAGACTCTTGTGGTGACTACAGACCTCTGGCAAAGTTCCCTGGAGGCCAGGAAGAATCTTCTGGGAAAAAAATGCTTATCTTTGTAAAGTAAAATAGAGATTCAGGCTCTGCTATATAAATGAAGTAGATAATAAGTAATAAATAAAGTGAATCTATGTGGTGACATTTTTATGCAGCCTTAATGTTTGATAGAAATAGCTGCTGAATCTAATGGGTTTATGGAATTTCATAAGAGGGTTCATTATGTACCATGGTATGAATGCAAAAACTAACTCTGCTGTACAGAAAAGCAGGCTTCGACAAGAGATGGTGATTCACACTCTTTTCTTGCACTTAGATTTCTAAGTTTTATCTTTCAAAAAAGACATCATAGCTGTTCTGCTTTGGCAAGGCAGAGTGGGGAGATTCTCCCTTGTATTCAGTGGATCACTAGCTAACCTATCCATTTGGGATTATTTTTCATTCTTTAGGGAGGGTTTCATACATTCATGGGTTTCGTGGTTCATCAGCCTGGGGAAGATAAAAATTTTTATTTTCTACCTACATGGAGAATATACCTGTCTGGTTTGCAATATGACTACCAGCTGCTTCAGCAATTCTGCTTTGCAAAAAGAAGTTGATATTTAATGGGCTGAGAGCACAAGCATCTGGGGAAAGCAAATGGTAAGACCTGGATTCTAGCTTTTTTCATGAGGAGTATTATATATTTTTATCCCATATAGGATGCATAATCAGTCCTTAAAATAGTTATCAGAACATATAATTCCATGGTCTGACCCCAAATTACCACTTAGTGGATTGGCAGGGTTTCTGCACTGAGCACAGAGCATGTCATAGAATACTTTTATTGGAGAAATTAATGTACTCGCCCAAAATTGACTTGAATATCTTTCAGAATTTCCCTCTAAAACTGTCCAGCATTTTTAATTTGAGCTTTTTGTCACATTAATAAATTCTAAAGATAGTCTTAATCTTATGTTTCACTCTGGCATCATATTTCTTTTATTATTTCTCTCAAGCTTAAAATAGCACAAAGGATAAGTGGACATAAACACATGGTGAATATCATCCCATTAATTGGCTCAAATACTCCAAAAACATTAACTCTTCATCAATTTTAAGAGAAGGTTAGTTTTAATTTGGTATATTGGCAGCTGCATATTTGCAAAAGGAGAAAAAGATGGATAAAGGTATACCACAGCCATAATGCACCACTTCTAAATGTAATTATTATATTTCAAGCAATTATATTTGTATTTGAATTTTATATAATATATATAATTGTATATATATGCACTTAGATAGTACACCAGTAAATTGTCATATATTTTATGTGAGGTTCTATTTCTTGCTAAAAGAGAATCATCTTTAACCTGTAGCTCCCACTTACCAACAGGAACAGTGTAATACAGTGTGCTGGGTCTGCATAGCCAGAGTTTGGTACTGGGGATGTAACAGGGGTGGCTTCTGTGAGAAGATGCCAGAAGCTTCTCCTTGTCTGACAAAGCTGATTCCATCTGGCTCAAAGATGGACATGCTGCTGGTCAAGGCTGAGCCTACCAGTGAGGGTGATCACAGCTCTGTGATAACATATTTAAGAAAAAAACAAAAGTTAGTGGCAGAAGTAATTGTGGCCAGAGAAGAGCAGAGTGAGAACATGTGAGAGCAATAGCCCTGCAGACACCAAGGTCAGTGAAGAAGGAGGTGCAGGAGGTGCTCCAGGTGCTGGAGTAGAGATTCCCCTGCAGCCCATGGTGAGGCAGCTGTGGCCCTGCAGCCCATGGAGGACCACAGGGGTACAGAGCTTCATCTGCATTCCATGGAGGATCTCAGCAGGAGCAGGTGGATGCTGGAGAAGGCTATGATCCCCCGGGAAACCCATGATGGAGCAGGTTCCTGCCAGTACCTGCAGACCCAGAGAGAGTGGAACACACCCTGAAGCAGGTTTCCTGGTAGGACTTGTGACCCTGTGGGGTATCCACACTGGAGCAGCCTGTTTCTGAAGGACTGTATCCTGTGGGAAAATGACACACATTGCAGCAAGCAGTTCATGGAGAACTGTTGCTTGTGAGATGGACTTGCATTGGAGAAGTCTGTGGAGAACGGTCTCCCATGGGAAGGACTCCCCTCTCTGACCAGCAGCAGAAACAAAGAGTGATGAACAACCCCCATTCCCCATTCCCTATTCCCCATTTCCCATTCTCCATTCCCCATTCCCCATCTGCCTTCACAGAGGAGGAGGTAGAGCTTGGGCAGGAGGGAGGGGGGTTGGAAGGTGTTTTTAAGGTTTATTCTACTTCTCATTATCCTGCTCTGATTTTGTTAATAATGAATTCAGATAATATCCTCAAGCTGAGTCTGTTTGGCCCATGATGGTATTTGGTGAGTGATCTCTCCCAGTCTTTATCTCAATTCATGAACCCCTATATTTTCTCTTCCCTTACAGTTGCAGAGGGGAGTCATAGTGATTTTTTGGTGGGTGCTTGGAATTCAACCAGGATCAACCCCCTACATAGAGTCAACAATAAAATCTTTAGGCTATGGTTATTTTTATAGCCCACATAATTTTATAAGACTTTTATTCTTTATTTTATGAGACATTCAAATACTTTGATTCTGTATGTGGTTCTTAAATCTACTGCACAATTGTAATTCTTTGTAACCACCTACTAAATTTAACTGCTCCCTCAAGAACACTTGGGAAACTACCCTCAGGACAAAAGCAGAAGGCACAGTGTCTTGGTGCCTTTGGGCATTCTTCTGAACCTCTACCAAAGCTCCACCTTGGCTGCAGGTGACACCACTCCTATATAGGCCAATATGTGGCAAAGCAGTGTTGAAGCTTTGGCTAAGCAAAACTTGCTTTGTTTGGAAAATCGAAACTTAAAACACATAGAGAAGACAGAAGAGTCTGGCATGGTAAATGGAAGAGGGGTTAAAAAGCAGCACAACTCTGAATACACTCGTTCCATCTCTAAATAACACTCCAGTGCTGTTTAGTTGGCTAAAGGTATGTCAGGCCATTTTTAAAGCATCATGACACTGCATAATGACACTGCATAAAGGTCCAGATTTCTTACCCAATCCTCTGTATTTCAGGAAAGAGAAATTCTATACTGCATAAACTCATCTAGTCATCCAATGCCTTTCTTCTCTTGTACACTAAATGGTGAATCAGAGGGTCCTAATCAACTGAGTATTGACTTTTAACATTGTCAATTAACTCTGACTGAGGATCTGACTTGGTTTTAGACCATTTTTTTCCTTCCTAATGAGGGCTACACTCTTATTACTGCTAGTTTTGAAAGCTGTGTGAAAGTATGCAGAGCAAGAGAATATTCTTTTCCCTCTTACTGTGTATCACCTGGGCTCAGCAAAAGCAGAACTGCCTGTTGAATGCATGACCTGAGAACTGCAGACTGTTTCGTCATGAATCCTAAATACGAAATTGCTAAGAAAATACAGAAAACCTGTAAGAGTGCTTTCCCTTCCATTTTCAGACTCATGCTTGCCTGGAAGAAGAGTAGCATCTTTTAAGGAAATTTAGGGGCCAAGCCTAAGAAATGATCGTGAGTGGAGGGCACTCTTTTACAATTAATGCAAAATCATGCTCTGAAATGCAATGCTCATATTTCTGTAGAGAGCACACCTACAACAGATCAACACATCACCCAGCAGAGTCACTTGAGCACATATAGATGCATAGATATTTTGTTACTTAACTCCAACAAAAGTTGGATGGAATAATTGTATTACAAATCTTTGATTCTTTGCATGTATTTCTTCCTTTAAATTAAATACTACCTCTTTATTCTGATTTTTAAAGTTTATTTTAATTTATACTTTTTTAAGGAAATTAATTCATATCCACAACCAATCTTGAAACAAGTCACCTCAATAAGGTAATTAGGTGACTGTAATCAAAGAATGCCATTTAACAGTCATAGGAGTTTAAGGTGAATAGAGATTAAATTTGGAACTTCTTGGCCTTTAATGAAATTTAAACAAAGTGCTATTGTTCAAAAACGAATTCTGCTTATGATGACAAATCATCCACTTACTGGTTTGGCAAGGCCCCATCAGAATTTAGGGTGGCCCTTAGTCTCTGCGAGCATTTTACATGTTTCTCTCAGTTCCCAGCCCTGTGCTAATGCCTGACCTCAGTCACACCAGCAACAAACAGAGATAACTCCACTGAACAGAGTGAACAGAGCTGGGTGTGACCAAGCAACTCTAAACATCAATTCAGCTGTGTGTGCTCTTGCTTCAGGTGTAAGCATCCCCACTCCTAATAATATCACAGGCACAGACATTTTGCAGTGTTCTTCTGCCTTTGGGGACATACCCACTGTGAACAAAGATAAGTGATCCTGGGCTTGCTTTGTCTGTGCTCCACACTAGACAAAAGTGATTTGGGTCTGAAGAAGCATGGCCCCATTACCTCAGTGCTGCATCCAAGCTGCTGCAGGCAGCGTCACAGTGTCACACTAACACAGCATCAGTGGGGGCTTTCAGACTCCAAAATGAGGGCAGTGATTTTGCATGCAGCTGCCCATACAGACAGGTCCTATGGCTCTTCTAGTGCATCTCTGTTAACAAATTAAACAGAGAATGGGCAGAGGTGCAAGAGCAGCACTTTGGGCGCTGCATTTTTACACTGACAGAGCAATTCCTGGACCATTTTGATATGGGTAGTCTATAAAATGACACTTAGGTACATTTTTGGAACTGTCACAGTCTTAAGACCATTCCTAACAGCAATTTACAAGCAGTCACCCAATCTCAGGACTCAGCACAGTCTGGTAATTATGGTCTGACCATGCCTCCTCTGGTCACAGATCCAGGAAGCATACTCTATCACTTCTCCAGTTTACTAGACATTTAATTCTTGATAGCACTCCACCCATGAATCATGGTTCTTGAAGCAGCCAGGTTCAGATTTCTTTATCCAACCAAAGCTGTAACATGATTTGAGAGCGGCTAAGCAATCTGCTGGCTTCATATATGCAGAACTCACTTTAAGGCTCAAAGCAGGCTATTGCACTCTCCCTGATTTAAGGACCTGATTTAACTCTCACTAATAACAATGGAAATATTCTCATTAATTTAATAAGAGGCAAATCATGTCTCAGACAGCACAAAGTTGCATGGCCCAAGGAGTTCCTCAGAGGAAATAGCCTTGCAGTTGACTCCAGTAGGAGTCAGCAAACCCTTGTTATATAGTTGTAATGAATCAAGATCTAGATATGCGCACAATTAATTGGATGCCTCACTTCACAGGTCAATATGTTGGCAGAAGCATTTTCATCTCTAATCTAGTTCAAAACGTAGACATAATACATTTCTTTTTTTTTTTAACTTTTCTGTCCTAACCACAAGTCTTTCCAGAAGAGTTAAGTGAACTGATAAATCTGTCTCTGTTGTTATTGGACTCGATTGATTAGTTCTGCTTCATCTCACAAAAGCTGTACATGAAGAAGTCCCTTTTTAATGACTAGAAGTAATCTATTTTTTGTTAAAAACAGTACTAGGTGAAAATATAAATTTTTTATCTATTCTTTTCAAAAGTAGAACAAATTATATTTTCCAAGTTAAGATACAGTCATCACCATTAGGAAATTACTTATCATCATTCAACATGTCTTTTACATTTTCATACGTTTTTGAACTGTTAAGGGTTGAAAATGCTCTTTTACAGAGGACATCAAAGCCAAATGACTCATAGCCACATCCCAGGTGGGATGGTGATTAGGAGTTAGTGAGTAAGCTCAGAGAATAATGAATTCAGTGACAGAGCAATCCTTTATCTCTTATGTGGAAAAAATTGTGCTTTCCCATGAACACTTCCTGCTGGATATTTGATAAATTGAGGCATATGAGAACTGTGTCAGTAAAAGTACTCGTGCAACACATTTCCAGTCTTGGCATTCACAAAGCACAGAATTCTTTTCATACAATTGTGTAAATTTGGATTATAGATTTCAAGAGTAAAGCAATATTGTCCTCAATATTAGGAAGCCAAATTTTTCTTATGGTAGAAAGGATCCATCCTTTTTAGTGTTCTTGTTCATTCACAGAAGATAGTGAGAAACAACAGTTCAGTTCTGTAATTTCTACCTCTGTTCTGTTCTCTGTCAATGACCCCAAACCCCTGTAATTCACCTCCATCACTGTGCTGATCTGAACTCCTCAATCACTCCATTGTTTACTCCACAAGATCTCCCCTTGCCCTTTTTTTCTCATCTCTCAATTGTTTCTTTTGCAAATTCCTTCCTATTAGGTTTATTCCTTCCTAGGAGGTGCACATTTGCTTTTCTGCACTCTTCCATGTAGCCAGTGGCATCCAGTTCAGGGAGGGACAAATATAACTTTCTAAGGACCTTAGCTGCTTTTGAAACTGGCAGCTCTGCACAATCTACTTAAGTATTCAAGAAAAGACATAAGGGTGTGACAAGAAGAAGAAGAAGAGAAGGATAAAAAAATACCTTGTGTGGTTTCCACTAGCTTGGTTGTAGCTTTAGGATTTTGAAATGACATGTTTGTATTTGATTTGTTGGGTTTGATGTGTCAAGGTAATAGTAGATCAATATTTATGTACTGGTAATTAAGGTACTCTCCCTACTCCCTCTCCTCCAATCCCAGTAGCATAGCTATAGTTTATAGTCTGTCAGTATTTCCATTACAAAGTCCATTTTTCAGAGGTCAATAACTCAGCAATTTAAGACTACATCAGCTCAAAAGTAGATGTACAAGTTGTCAGAGACTCTAATTCACTTTTTATATCCAAGGTGGAAGGAAAAGTGGGTTTGGGCTTTTTTGTTTTGTTTTCTTAGGTTTTTTGGTAATGTATGGCATTTTGTTCCCTTTTTGTGCTACGACTTGGCTTTTGAAACTGAAATGTTGCAGCTAAATTGTAACTTATATGGACTAAACATTTCAAGATTTTTTGAAGTACAACTAAACATACAAAACTTCCAGATAAAGAGCACAGCTGGCAAGCTGTCAGTCCAAATGATTTTTGTCCCTGTTTAGACTGCAGAAAATGTTAGCCTGAGCTGTCATGGTAAATTGCATGCTCTGAGTTTTCCAAGAAAATCATGTTATGTACATGCAAGGCAACGGCAAATAAAAGGGCTCTGATTCTCAGCTTAGTCTGTTTGGTGCAATTCCATCCAAGAGCTGGACTGGTGTCAGTCTGTGCCACTGGGAATTGTATTCCATGCAGTAAACAGAAGTGAAAATGTTTCTGTCAAATTTTCATCCACATCAGCTCTTTCCAGTTGCATTAGGGAACTATGAAGTCGAAAGCTCAAGGGGAAACACCATTGATTCCTAAGACATCTTACCATAATGAAGATGTAGTTTGGGTTGTTTTGCTTATTTAAAAGGATTTATTTTGCCATATGTGAAAAGACACCTTGAACCAGTAGTGTGGTTGTTTGGTTTTACTATGGGCTGGTTAAGGACTCTCTGAAAGTTGGTCTCCCTCGAATAAATGCATCTTTTTGTGCCAAAATAGTTTTGAGCACAATGTGGAAACAAGGGACCATAGCACAAAATCAGAAAGATTTTGTGGAAGATGCAGTTTCCCTCCGTTGAGAAAAAAAGAATTGAAGAAACCTTTTCTGAAGTTTTATAATAAGTTTTCCGAGCAAGGAGAATGTCTTTGATCCATTTGAAGGACTCAGGTGAAGTACTTTTTCCCACTAATGCATACCACAGTATGACAGTAAAAAACAAACAGGCACAGACAACAAGAAAACTGACAGAAGAAATTCATTTGTTCTGTTACAAAATTGTCATCAGCAGTTTACATATATATGTATGCTGTATTTGTGATTATAAACATGATATCAGGCAATAATATACTACAGAGTATGTTGAAATCAGTAAAGTGCTTGTATTGCATTCACTATTGCTTCTGGAAAAACAAATCTGAGGAAAAAGCAACTCCTGGATAATTGAAAAACAAGACTACCAAAAAGTGTAAATAATCAGCCACCAAGTTTGTTCTCACTAGCTGCTAGGAACAAGTTTATATATTTAATTCAGAACCAGTGCATAGTGAAGTCACAGACATTCTTTCCAAAAATTATCTTAGTTGTAAAAACAATGGAAGTCTGGAAATCTTTTTCCAGCAAAGTTTAGCTATTTTACTCAGCCAGTTTGCACATGCACAGTCACCCAGAGGCAAGCCAGTGAGCATCAGAGGTTGTGTGCATCTGTTTCCTGAGCAACCTGAACACTTTCCCCTCTGTGCTTCCTCTCTGCAGCAACGTGCTGCCATTCAAGGGCCACAGGACTTGAGGCTGCTGGCTCCCTTCCTCAAAGCCCATCTGCACATTTGGCATAGAATATGTTAATGCAGAATCAGCCAGCCTTGTCCTTTGGGATTTGCTGTAACTATAGAAGAAATGTAAATGCTGCAATGCCTGTGAGCTTTGTGCAGCACCGTGCAGCACACAATGATTCATTACAGTTTACCAAACCTTGAGAGCCCTGTGGCAAAAGGAGATTGTCACTGCCAGATGTGATTTAACCTTCATATGTTTTAATTTGAAAAGTGCTTTATGAATGTGTATTCATGGTCCTCATAAAATTTAACTAAAAATAATCAAGAATTAAAAAAGTATTTTAAAAAATGGCTTCAATTTTTTCAGCACTGTGTTGGAAAAATTCTTTAATGTTTTTAAAAATGCTTTCAAAAATGCTTTCTTATACTACAGTCATCAAAGGAAAATGCCAATAAAATCAATGAATAATCATTTTTTGTAAATGTTAATGGGAAAATATCCTAATTAGCTCAAGTACTATTACTGTTACTCAAGTAATAACTGTTATTGTATTATAGAATGCAAGCTTTCAGATCAGAGTTCAGTTGCAAAATCCTAGTGAAGTTGCAGAGCAAATTTTCAAAACAGAAAATATTCCTTTTGTATTTTGACAGAGTTAATTCATGTCAAAGCATTGTGAGCATTAAGTTCCATTCTAAAAAGGATTTTATTAGTCTTTATAGTTCATATTCATTCTGTGCAGACTATATAATTGTGGAAAGTATGAGCCTCCTCTGAAACTGCTAACAAAAACTATTTTCCACTTAGAATAAATTAATCTCAGTGACCATTAGTATCTGAAAAAGAATGAATATAATCTAGGGAACTGTTTAGGATTTTCCTCTACCCAGCGAGTAGAAATGGAAATCCCAGTGTTCTTCATTGTAGCTGCATAATAACCTTTATAAAAGAGTACATTTCTCTCCATCTGTAATGACTTAAGTGACCAGAGAGCTTAGATCAGGTTCTCAACTGTAAGGAGGGTAAAGTTGGGCAAAATTAATCCAGAGCATCTAATCAGCTTGGTTTGTGTTAACTTAATTCTTCTGATCACTAAGGAATAAACTGGAATAAACTTGAAGAACAAACGTATTCCCCTCGTCCTCAGTTCCCTGACATAAACTAGTGGCTAACCTGTAACTGCTTCCTCACAGTCATGCCCCCTTCACGACTTATGCAGATCAGTAACTGCACTTTTGCAGTTGAAAGCTTGTTGTAGATGTCTAACAGCAACATCTCAGGTGCATACCACATTTTATCCCAACTTGCCCACTCAAGTGATCACTTTGCCTGATGGGGCCAGGAAGCAGGATGTTACTGTAAATGTCTAAATCAACACAACATTAAATATAGCGACTTCAACATCCCAGATACCCTGGATGCACTGAATATACATAATTTGCACATGCACAGTCACAGAGAGTTTTCTGTGTAACCAGCTCAGATCACCAGAAACTAATAAGAGTTTCTACTACCAAGATTACAGAGCAGTTAAATTTATATCTTTAACATTAGGCTTAATCAGCAGAAAAGATAGTTTCATTAATGTACAGTTTCAGTATCTATGTGGCTTTCCTCAAATAGAATTGGCTTAAAGTCAGTTTTAAGGATATTGAATGATGTTGTTACCCAAACAAATAAAGCAACTTTTCAAATACATGCTTGAATATTATTTATTTCAACACAAACACTCCCATGGGACACAAAAGTTTAAAAATTCATTAAAAAACAAGGTTCATCAAACTGTCTCTGAGCATGGCCAAAGATGCTAAAAAAGCCACAGAAAACAGAGCAATTAGATGGCAAAACTTCACCAATGTGCCTTCCTTCCCACCTTTCAGCAAGTTTTGGTTCAGTGATCTCATCAGTCAGAGGCAGCAACCTTAACTTTGAATGGACATTTAAATTTACATTTCTATGTCAAGTCATGACATAGAAGATTCATCACAGCTGTGCCAGAAGGTTGCTTTCTGCACACAGAATTCCACTAGATATTTGTTTCAGCAGTTTACAAAACAGGTTAGTAGCAGTATATGAGAGAGAGTTTGATACTAAAAACTCTGCCTGGGGCAAAGAATGCAAAGGGCTTGACTCCAGGGAGCACTTTCTGATATATGACATCTAAAACATTGCCCCTAGGAGAACATCCATTTCTGTAAATTCACATAAAATTTGCTGATGCTGTCCTAGACTATAATATAGTTATAATATAGCTTAAAATCTCCTCGGGCACTAGGAGGTTTGTACAAACATGGATTCTGACCTTTGGGCTATTGGGAAGAAGAAAGAAAATGTTTATTCCAGATTTTTGAGGTGAAGAGAGATGAAGGACTGCATTTTAGTACCTGGGCAATACCTAACAACAAGATTAAACCTTACAAAAGAGTAAGAATTTCTGGATAAATCTGTCAGTACATTTTCAGCTTGAAATGTTTTGTCTCTTTAGTATCAGTATCCAAGATATGCTTTTTGCAGCAGCCAAGACAAAGTTTGCAGTGGTTTTTGCAGTTAGATTGCAGGTACAAATTCTTACTTTCATGTTGGCATGCAAAATCTGGGTCAAGATTTGGAGCCTTCTGTACTCAAATCTATAAATACACAGATCCAGACTTTCCTGTACCAAGGATGTTACAAAACTCTCTGTTCTTCAGACACAAGATGTACTTAGAGGCTACTGTAAGCAAGAACATCCTTTAATTTAACTGTTTTCTGTCTATTCTGTGCTGTGCAGGGCTGTCCTCTTACTTTGGAGCTGGCTGCTCCTTTGAAAGCATAGGAAATGCAACATGTAGCACAACTCCCTTTTTCAAAATGATCAATAATTGGAATCCACTGGTGCTGGGAATGATAAGTCACTTGCCTCCAGTATGGAAATATCTTTTTCTGTGGAGACCTGTAACACAGATTGAAGTGAGAGAGCAGGAAGGTCCAAAGGAGAGCCATTGCCTTCTGCACGACTGTTGCTGCTTTTTAAAATTTTGGTGAAAACTCCATTTTTATCCTCATCCCCACTGAACTGTTTGCAAGGTGTACAGTGACCAGCACCTCTCATGCTGCTCACCATGTTCTTATCGGTGTCTTTTGTCCTGGAGATGGTTCCCTACACCTCTCAAGGCTCTGACGGCCAGCACTGTGATGAGGACAGTACTTTTGTTATCAGATTCTACCTGGAACAGCAGGGTCCTGAGTCCTGTTCTGGCTCTACAAATTTACAGCCACAATGCTAAAACTTTCCATGTTGGTCTAGCTGTAATTGGAAGGCAGAGTCCGCCTGCAGAGAAAACCTGGTGACACAGAACAAGCAACCAAGGTCTGTACTTTCAGCCCTCATTTCTCTCATGTGTGTGCCAGCTGCACATCAAAGCCTGTGGCAAGGACTCCCTAAGCCTCTGAGCTGCCTTCCTCCTTCTTCTGCACAGAACTGAGCTGTGGGCACTGAGAAATGTTCATCTACTTTTGCACGTCTACCTGGTATATTGTCAGAGTTACCCCAGAAGAAATTCATTTCACATATTTTTATGGCAGTGCTCAGTGCTTCAAGCTTCATTTACATATGTGAAAATGTCCTGTGACTTCAATTCAGCTGCGAGGCTGTTCCAGTTGTGCTCCCTTTGCAAGAGCATAATTGACAATGCAATAAGCAGGATATTGGTGCTTTAAGGATGCAGAGTAGAACAAGGTTTACTGAAAAATCAGCATCATTGCCCCTAACTGACTAGATTAGTATATATAAAAAGTATATAATTTATTTTTATACTTGAAATTTTTACTTACCTTTCACTGTAACAGAATTCTTTCACAGATTTATACAACACTGATGATGACAACACTGGTTCCCATTCTACTGCAGATCAGTTTTCAATGGTAAATGGTTGTTCTTCAAAAACAAAACAGAACCAAAAAACCTAAACAAACAAAAAAGCCGGTAGATTTCCTTGAATCATCTGGAGGGAAAAGGCTTTTGTAGTAATAATTATGTATGTCTTTATATTTGCATAATGTTTTGTAACAGTACAATACTTAGCACAGTAGGAAAACAGAAATATAGCAACAATAAAGGACCTGGAAAAATCAATGTGAACTAAAGCTCAATTAAAGAAATAAACTTTCATTAAAAATGTGCCTGCTGAAAACATACAGGGAGATGGATCAAAGCTAAAAATGTAGCCACTTCAATTATATTTCAAATGGACTTGCTAATGAAGTGTACATACTTTAAATTATTACTATATGTCATGCAGTTTCCTGTAAAAGTCATCTAGTACAAGAATTTGTGTTTAATACCTGCATCATATTTTCCTAGAATAGTCTTCTGGCTTTGTGGCTTATCACATATTGTGTTTTTGCCTTTCTGCCATTGAGACATGGCTAGACTAGAATAAATATTTTTCAGATATCATTTCTTGTTTTCAAAATGCACAAATCTGTGTTTGTGAGTCATAAGAAGCTACAAAATATGCATTTTTCAAATTAGCTATGAATAATATAGTAGAAGATCTGGAACTCTGTGTTAGTTTTGTGTTCCTTCATTTGAAGCCATTAATAATGATAGTAGTTTTTATCTTAATGACTATGATTTTTTAATGTGAAAATCAATCCTCTGTTATTACCTTTGATCTCCCTCAGACAATGATGTTTTTTTCTTTTTTTCCTTTTTTTCCTTTTTTTTTGTGGCTTACCATGCTGATCATACAGTCCTCTTCTTTTTTCTAGACCTTTTATTCTTCATTTAAAATTCTGGTATTTTTTTACTCAAACTGAAAGCACTATTGTTGTTTTTTTTCTCTGAACCTCCCTACCCAGAGTATATATCCAGTCCTCACTATCAAAAACCAATACCCACCGACATCAGTGAAGTCTGCAGATTTACAAGACTTTTTTTACCTCACAAAGCAAAGCACACTTTTGATGTTGAACAGTAAATGATAGTCACAGAGTGTGATCTTAGCCGTGTGGGAATCTATGACAACTTTCAGTAGTCTCCAGTTCGTTCTGGATTTCAGAAACAGTTTTTGTCTCTCTTTGCTTAACACAGGTGCTGTATTTCAAACACCTAACACTGAAAGGTCCTCCTAATATAGATGAAATACCTGGCTTTTCTCAAGGTCAGATCAGAGTTGTATTGCCAAAAATACTTGACTGAAGATAGAGTCTGCAGATTTGCTGCACAATCAGTGCTGGGGATTTCTGGATGGAAAGAGGAGCTATGCTCATGGCTCTCCACAGACAATATGGTTCACAGGGGGAGGAGACAGCAGGGCCAAGGAGGAAGAGAACTGGAAACAGTTATCAAAAGAGGTCACTAATTGTGACTTTAACATCCATTTTTTACCAAAACAGACCAAACCACTTCATATGTAGCTCTGGTAAATAAGATATTCTACTATATTTAGTAGCTGAGATCTTTATACATCTTTCAGTAGAAAGAATATGTATTTTTCTATATTGGTTTAATATGTAGCTGCAAAACATCCCAGTCTTGAGTTGAGTCTGTGGTTATTCCTGCAGCAGAGATATCCCATTCTAATCATAATTACTGTGTCACTGACAGCAGATGAATGCAGAACTACAAGGTTCAGTTCCTTGCTGATTACCAGGCTTTCAGTTCATTGCTTCCTTTTCTAGAAAATACTGAGATGCACAACCAGAGTATTATTCTGCAGTGAATAGGCAGATTTATTATGCAGTGTGTGAATGTACTTTAGATTTTTGCTCAGCAAACATCCTTTAGTATATACAACTGGATACTAGGGAAAATGTATAGTCAGCTCTTATGAAACAGCCTGGGGTGTATTTGCAAACTTATAGTTGCATTTTGCAAGTACTTTGCAGCTGTTAAAAACAAATACATTATGATGATCATTCAAAAATTGCCAGCTGCATTATAGTATTACCTTTGTGTACTTTGATTCAGTGTTTTAATGCGCCATTTTTGGCAACTTGTCTTCCCACACAGACTCAGAAGTATTAAATTTTGAGAGAAATACTAATGCTTTAGATAACTTTATCTACAGAAGATCATGGTTACTGTGTTAGTCTAAAAAGACTAACTGAGGATAACAGGGGACCCTGAGAATCTACTCAGGTTTCTAAGCTATCTTAAAACAGACATCACTTCATTTTTACTTCAATTACTATCAGTTCACACCAGAGTAAAAGCAGTTCAGATATGCCTGTCCATAGGTGCAGCCACAGCACTGGCTGGAGCACAGACTGATGCTGAGCACTGCATTAGAACATCTACGTGTTCAGCTTTGAACCTCACATGATAGCTGGTTCTGCTCATGGCAGTGGGGAATGCCTGTGGACTGCAGTGTTGTCAGTGTCTGCAAACAAATTCTATTTACTCACACCTGAAGGTTAAGTACAGCATCTTGCTGATGCCAAGAAAATCATAACTTTTCTAATAAATAAGAAACAGCCACAGTCTGTTCCTTCTTATTTTCTAGCCATACTTTTGAATAATTGATCCTTTTCAACTAGATGGACCAGCCTAGAGGGGAAAACACAGGTGATCAAATTAGTCAAAAAACAGCTCAGAGCTCAAATGAGATCTTTGCTAAAATTGCGTCCCTCAAAACCTGTTGTCACAACAAAGACTATTCTTTGATGTGAGTCAAGTGTTTTGTCCAAGAGTAAATCCAGATTATACAGAATCTACTTATTTTTGCTACCTTCCCTATTCCCAAGCAGGATATTTATTGGATCTGCTTTTTAATTTCTTTTAGTACAGTTTATTGTCAGTCATTATAGATTCTGCAGTCCTCTTGGGTGTTTGTTCTTAAATGTTTTATACAGTGTTGCATTTTGAATACCATTCAAATTTGGTCAAACATGTAAATTAGGAAGCGTATTTGTCTTGTCTTCAAAATTCCAAGAATCTTGACAAAACTTGACATTTTCAATCTTTGCAATATAACCTTCCTAAGGTGACTGTATTTGAAAAATGTGTGTGAGCTCAAAGGTGATGACACATTCCTGAGCCTCAGCCAGCCAAAATCATGTGTATGCTTTAATGTCAATTATCCTCTGCTTCCCTTGACCTTTAGGGACAGCTTTCATGTGAACTGGAGATCCCTATCCTTCCCTTGATGGGGCTGCCTAGCAGCACATCTGCTCACCCACAGCTGCGTTGCCAATGCACAAGGATGAACCATCACAGCTCCCCTGTCCCTTTGCTGGCATTCTCCCTTGCAGGTAAGATACAAACCAGAAGCTATAAACTGCTTTTTAAATTATGAAAAAATGTTGTTAAATGCATAAAAGCACATGTAGTTAAATAAATTATAGCTCGTAATCAATTTGTCTGAGAGCAAAATGGCAAATCAAGGATTGAAGATTATTTGGAACCACTCACAGAACAATTACTCTGCACTGGTAGCACTGAACAAAGGAAATTATTGAGATGTTTCCTGTAAGAATTCTCAGCCACTGCATTGCAGGAACAACTTGGAGTATCGCTAACACATAACAGCCTCTAATGCTTCCACAAATGAAATCTTGTAAAAGGCTACTATCATTAATCATTAGTTGTAATGTGCTATCAAGCAATTTAACCTACAGAATCAGCCCACTGTAGCAACCACAGTATAGTTCAATCTTCGTAACAATGCATATTCAATTATCTAGCTCATCTTCTTCTGTCTTCATTATAATTGATAGTCACAAACTGCTTAACTGAAGCTCTCCATTAAAAAAAAAAAAAAATGTTTGGCATGTGATCATTCTTACGTGTAGGGCATATGAAAAGGTCAATATGCAAGCTGTATTTTTCAAATTGACTTTGGTCTTGTAATTGTTCTTAGCGCACTGCCTCAGGACAAGTCTGTACACTTCACTCCCTACCCAAAGTGGCAGATGTGCAGATGCCTACAAAGATGTCTGGGGTACTACACTAACTGGTACCAGAGTGTGGGTGCAGTCACTGGAGCTGGCTGCCAGCACCACCACATCTTTGGACCAGCCTCAGTGTTTCTCTGGCCAGGACTGCCAGAGAGTGATTTTCCCTCAAGCCATGCTTGGGAACAGATCAGGGTTAATACACACCAGGAACAATTTCCACAGACAGTTGGTATTCAATAGCCCTGTTTTGTAGCCTTACCATGTCCAGACTGTGCTACAAAGCAAGTCCTGATATTATTTGCTGAACTGGTTCATAAAGAAGTAGCTGTGATGCATCTGTACAAAGCCAATGGTTTCAGGAGCAAGATCAATACTTTACAAAGCAGGTATGTTACCATGGGCCTGACTTCCCCATATGATTCAGATTTTATAGCAGTGAGTAGAGTAACTGAAGGAAAGCCCGGGATTTCCACTTCTGGGCAGCACTACTCGAGATAACCTCTTGAAGTACCAACTCACTATCCATGTGAATTTGACTACTCTGGTTTCATGGATCTTCTAAATTTCCAACCACACAGAATGAAAGAACCTTACCTGGACATAGAGATAAAACAACATAAAATATAAGAATCATAGAATCATTAAAGCTGGGAAAGACCTCCAAGGTCAGTGAGTGCAGGGGGAAAATTTACTTCCCTGGTCCTGATGGCCACACTATTCCTGACCCAGGCCAGGATGCCATTTGCTTTTCTGGCCACCAGGGCACAATCCTGGCTCAGATTGAGGTGGCTATTGACCAACACCTCCGATCCTTTTCTGCTGGAGAGCTTTCCAGCCTCTCTGTCCCAGACTGCAGCGCTGCAAGGGTTGCTGTGAACAAGAGGCAGGACTCAACACTTTGTCTTGATGAATCAAATAATAGAGAGCATCTATTATTCTGTTATCACTGAAGATAACATCCAACTGAGAACCCATGAACACCAATAACTTAGGGATGCCTAAAGAGAGAGTACAGAATAAGAGCAAGGAGCATTTTCTTCCCCTCAGTATTTACTTTTCAGCTTCTAGCAAATAACAATTTAGGAATTTCTTGACCTAAAAATCCCACTCAGACTCTTTTTTTCTGATTTTCTGTTCTGAGTTTATTTAAAGTCGTTCTACAATTCATTGTACTTTCAGTTTCAAAAAAATCCCATGACATTCCTACACAATTCAATCCTTCATTCTGTGAAAAGTATGTAAGGGATGAATGACTAGGTTACACAAAAGGACTAGGAAATAAATAATGCATTCAATTTTAGTGTTTCAGAAACATTTTTGAGTGCTGTGATATTTTAAAAAAATAAATGGATGACCAGAACTTTTGTACTTTGATTGTTAGAGCATTCAGACCCCTTTATGCTCTGAATACTTAGACCTAAGGACATGGCAAAATTTGTCTTTAATTTTTTCACCTTTATAAACTTATAAAAATGTTACTATCTTCAACATGTCAGGAAAATATACTGTTTATACTGATGGTGTTAATGTTATCATGCTGTTCCATCTGTTGATCACAACTTTTGATGATATTTTCATGAAGAATTTCCCTTTGGGGAATGTGCTGTACACATTTAATTTGGTTTTTATGGTATGTTTTTGAATATTGAAAGACATGTGGTTTCTTTTTTATAATCCAATAAGAACAAAACAATGTGTTCATGACTTGTTTGTTAATCAGTTGTACAATGAGAGAATTTTATGTTTGCATAATTTGCTGATTTATAAACTTTTTTCCTCCCCTATCCTGTTTATGTAGTGACATTTTTGCAGAAAGAAATAGACTGTGAAGAAATAAATCAAAATGTAGTTGACATAGGTAGCAAGTTTATTTTTCTTTTTGTCTACTGCAATGAAAAAGGTTACATTGGGAAAATCAACTCTCAGAACAGTCTTTAAATCACAAGAATATCATTGGACACTAAAGGTTGCAAGATATACTGATGTGTTGAAAGGAAGTTTGCAGGATTGGGCTGGTGAATTTTCTTCTGCGTTAGACAGAGCTTAACAGAGACCTCTCCAGAAACTGTGCACACTTATTTCCTGGACTGTTATTCCTAGTAATAATGATGCGACACTGCTTGATGAAAACCGGAGCATGGATATTAAGTGACCTGTTCTGAAGAGGTAGATTTACCAGAGTTTATCCTTTCCTGGCACACAAACCAAATTAGTTTGATATCTTACGGGGAAAGCAGGGCAAGGTGAGGCAGAAAGTGTCTAAGACAGGTGAGATGAGTTACTTTCTGAAGTAGTACAATTTTTTTTAAATTGAAGATAAAGAGGTCTTAGCTGACTGGACAAAAGACTTTATAAACAAAATAGTGCAGGGACTGTCTTTGGCAGTGAACCAGCCAGATGTGATTGGTTTGTATCCCTATCACTAAACTCTCCTACCTTCTCAATGGGTTGGCTGTACTGGCTACGTTACCCCAGACCATCCTAAACCCTAGACCATGCTAGATCTTCAGGCATGGACAAGACACTGAGTCACTCCTTGACCAGCAAATTAGACCTGATAATCCCCAGAGGCACCTTCCAGCCCAAATCATTCTACATGCCTCTGATTGTTTGGAAGACTGCTATGTCACATGGACCACAAACCTGCCAGTGTGCATAGTAATAGCTTCACACAAGGGATCACATTGCATCAGCCTCAGGCTCTTTGGCTGCTGTGGGTCAAACTATGGGCTACATATACAACAGGGGAACAAGAATGTTAAAAAACAAAAACCTGATCTTTTCTAGATTGTACTTCTGATTTAAGTAAGTACTATTTTCTGATCAAATCTGTTGTCCTGAAATTTCTGAACATCCTTAGTAAAAGGAGCAATTTCCTTATTCCTTGTTTTTGTGACCGTTTCCCTGACAAATGGGGAAGATGTGACTCAAACTTTTAAGGTATAACTGGCAAAATATATATTATTAATAAAAAAATCTATTTAGGTACTCCTGTAAATTCAGATTATGATTATAGCACTAATATTGCAGTGTGAGACTTGTACTATGTTATGTTGTTGTATGGCTAGGTCTGGCAGTAGGTTGTCTTAAACAAAGGAAAAAAAACAGGTGAGAGAAAGTCATGAAAATATTATACATCCAATTTTGTGAGTCTGAAGGTACAAAATTCATCCATCTTGATCTCATCCAAGACAGCTTGAAGTTCAAAGTTTAATAAAGTATAGGGAGAGAAGTAATTCTCTTTACAATTGTAGAAGACTCACAGAGGCAACCTATGACTTACAGTCTGGTTGGAAATGCAGTGCAATAAAATTACATTGTGCTCTGCAGAGTTTGGATATGACAAAATTCATGTTGCCACTCAAGATAATTTCCCCCTGAAGTTTTAAGTGTAATTTCAACACACATGGCTGTATTCAGAACATCCAGCCTGCTTGAGTTTTGATAGCAGCACATCCATGTCAGGGTGGATATGCAAGATCCACAGCAGGTCCTCAGGACCTCACACAGAGTTTTATAGCACATGGAAGCTTTGGCTCTTCAGAACTGCACTGAATAATGAGGGCTGCACACGTGAACACAGCCACACAGCTGGCACACTCCAGACATCCCTTTTATTTTTGGTAGTACAACAATGTGACTTAAAGTGAAGCTCCTCAGCACACCTAGCCAGAGGTGGAACTCACACATTCCTAGCAAATGGAAAGCAATGAAGCAGTGAGATGTACAGTGTTTATTTGAGCTTGATATCAGTACAGGAAGGTATGAGAAAAAAGAGGGTGCCAAGAGCTTGTGTAAAGAAGTGTAAAGATGATTGTAGGCTATCTTGCTCATTTTAATTATTTTTAAAATACTGCTTTCCTTGTACTGCAATTTTTATCTGCTGGCTACTTCCACAGATAATGTGATTTTTTTGGAAGTAACTTATTAATATGACCCTGAATAAGTATGGTTTTTGGAGCATTCAGGAACTTTGGGTATGTTTAATATTTAATCAGACCTTTACTGAAAAACATATAGACACCAAGATGGTCAGGGGGCTAAGCAGTTGGCTGATGAGGCTGAGGGAACTGATCTTATTCAGTTTGGAGAAGAGATGTCTTTGGGAGACATAACAGCAAATTATCAGGCACCTGGAGATGGTTATGGAGCTAGACTGTTCACAGTGGTGTTCAGCAAGAGAATGAGGCAGTATCTCAGGAGTTGAATTAGAAAAGGTTCAGGCTGAATATAAGAAAGAAAAGATCCCACAAGGATAGTCAAGCATTAGTACTAATGAGGGTATGGCATCTTTGGAGATTTTCAAGACCTGCATGGATTAATTCTTGAAGAATGAAGTCTGACCTTATAGCTGACCATGCTTGCAGCAGAAGGTTGGAATAGAGACCTCCAGAAGGTCCCCCCAAACTGAATTACCTGATGTTGCTGTGACCTTGAACATCAATTTCCACAAAAGTGTATTATAAACCAGGAAAGTCTAAGAAATTATTTTAATATTCTTGGCATTATGAGCTCAAAACCATATATTTTTTTAAGAAATCAAAATTCTAACTGCTTTTCCACTTTCTGCCAAAAATACCTTACATTCATTTTTCCACCTATTATCTTATCAGCTGAAATTATTTCCCTACCAAGAACATCCTGAAAAATCCATGGCACATCACTTTATTAGACAGTGTGGATATGCTTTCCATTACTTAGCACTTTACTACATCACACCTTAAGAAAATCCTTGATTGTCTAATGTGGATAATTTTAAGGAGAAGTAATTTTAAGGAGAAGACATTTATTCAAATGAGTTGATATCAATTTCACTAACTAGATCTGAAAATAATTTCATAGAGAATGAAAAAATATCTAAAAACCCAACCTTGCAGCTGGAGTTATGTTCATTTTGATTGGTGGGTTTTTGTTTTAAATGAGTGTTCTTTTATGAAGCATTAAAACAACAGCTTTGAACAGTTTTAGGATAGAATAATTCCTGTTGAATCACATAATCTTTAATTTATAAAACCTGGAGATAACTTTTAAGTTCTGCTGCACAAGCAGAGCAAATGCGTCAGCAACTGCTTTATTTTCTCTCCATTAAAACACAGTTACGAAAACATTCTTTGACATAAAGAAAGCAAAAAATACAGACTGGGGTGGGGGGAAGGATGACTGGGGTCCAAGCATAACAGAAGTCTCAAGTCAAGAGAATAACTTTACTAGAAAAAATAATGCAGCAGTAACTCAGCTAAACAATGGGAAAATGAAAATATGAGTTGCAAATTAAAAGAAATCTGAGGAGTGGGTGGCAAGGGAAAGCAATCAATAGTTTTTCTTACACTTTTCTGATACAGGGATAGAAAAAGCTGCATGTAATAAATAACCATGTTGCTTGTACTTGGGGCGGGGGGGGGGGGATATTGGGGAATATTGCAAATGCTTGCATGTGGGATACAATTATTGGCTCTTTCTCAATAGTGCCCAACAGCACAGGAGTCCCAGGACACAGCAAGTCTGCAGCTTACCAAAAGCTTCTTCCCAGCCTCTAGCAATCTGTAACTCAGGGACTTCCTGAGCCAGAAAGTCTGTTTTCTGTACCAGTACATGCAATAAATTTCTTAAGATTTTCAAGATGTTTAATGAACCCATGTAAAACTTAGCATCTGTAATACCCTATGAGAGGGAATTAGCAACTAAGCTATACACCATATGAAGCAGTATCTACTTTTCTTGGTTTTGAACCCATCACCTGCTGCAATCAGCTGAATCTACTAAGCTTTTCTTAATGTTCTGCATGACACTCAGGGGTCTATAAAACTTGGAGACTTTTATTATGTGTTGCCATTATCCCTGCCTCCCTCAGACAACCTCTTTTCACTCTCAGTCTATGGTTTTAGTCATCTTTATGATCCTCTGGGGTTTTTATATATAGACTTTCTGAGACAAGAAAACCAGATTATGTGTAGTATTTAAGATGTGATAATGTAATGTATTTTTACAGTGATAAAAGTTGGTTTCTTCTCTATTCCTTTTCTGAAATACCTACTGATCAATTTGCTTCGTTGAACTTAAAGACTACCACTGTGAACGTTTTTTTTTTTTTTAATTCTTTTTTTTTTTCACAGATTAGAAACTTTTCCACTGACCTTGCTTTCACTTTGCCTCTCCTACGATGGCTGCTCAATAGAGAGAAATATAAAGCAATGAAGGAATTTCTTTATTCTGGGTTTAATCTCAGGGTGCATTGGTGAGATATATTCTTCAGACCTGTACAAGTAATATACAGGCAAGGTTAACAGTGAAGTGCTAAACCAAATTGATTAATAGCTACAAGGTTTGAAAGCTGGATGAAAGACCTCAAAAAGTTCCAAGGTAAGAAAAACAAAACCTTACTTTCATCTGCTATTATCAGGGAGAATTGAAGGATGGAAAATGCTATGCTTGTCCTTAAGAACTTCTTTGGCAACAACCCAGAACTATAAACTAGTAACTTTTACTTCAGCATTGGGCAAATTGAAGGGGAAATGGAAATTAAGTTTGAGAGTACCTAGGTAAACTCATGATGCTGGCAACCTTCTGTTGTTCTCTATAAAGAAAACCCCTACCTCCATATTTTATTTTTTCATTATTTAATTTTTATTTTTTCAAGCAAACTAGACAAAATAATTAAAACAAAACCTGATTATAGGAACTATAAGCCTTTAAAATTTTACAATATAGAATTTTATTATTCCTGGCGTTAAGAAATTGTCCAGTATTTTACCAGAATTAACAAAAGGTTTAAAATGTAGTAATAGTTACATGACAGGGAAGAAAAACCTGATTTGTGTTAGCTTTTACCTCACTTTTCCAAATAAATGTTAGACTTTAATTTAGCAGTCCCTCTCCAGTCAACAGAGCCAAATACATACATTTTGATAATGGTATCTTAACCCACATCTGTGATAGGTCTGAGGAATTGCCCTTTGTAAATATATCTCTCACATTAATGGTAGATAGAGTTCAAAGGAGTTATTGAGATCAGCAAACTAAATTTTATATCGTCAAATTCAGTGAGAGGAATGCCCATCTCTAGAGAGACCCAGGGAAGCCATAGTGCAGTACCACTGGCATGGCACAAAACTCACATTGTGCTGGCCTCAAATATTGGGTAGAGTCACTGATCTTCTCTTTGTGTCAAACCTACACAAGCCCACAAAAGCTGTCTTGTCTGAGAGGTATGGTTATGAAATGAAACAGATTTAGTTCTTCAAATGGAGATTTGGTAACTGGATCCGCATGACTTTAGCATCTCTGACTAACAAGGCATCCTTTCTGAGACAGGCTGTCCTCAGTCCTGTGTAACAGGGAAAAAAAATCAAGAGAAAAAAATGTCCATCCTGAGCTGTGTGACCTTTGAGGAACTTCAGGGGTTTATGCCATCAGCATATTCTCTGCTCAATGATTTATACACTCACCTGTGCTGCAATGCCAGGTATATTCTGTTAAGTTGCTAATTCAGTTTAGGAATTATATAACAAAATCAATGCTCCCATTACTTGTAATATGAGCTATTGACGTTTCCTTTATTTCAGAGGACGCAAGTAAAAGAATTTCCCCATTGTAAAGCAGAAAAAAAAATAAAAGCAAACAAGATTAGAAACAGGTAGAAGGAGCAACACTGGTGCAGTGCTGTGCTCTACTAGGAATGCAGTTTCTGGCTCTGAGTAACCTGGTCAAGTGGAAAGTTTCCTGCCCATGGCAGGGAAGTTGAAACTAGATGATCTTTAAGGTCTCTTCCAACACAAACCTGTGGCTCTCAGGGCACCAGGACAAGGATGAGAGACATGAAGTCTTGACTCCATGTTTCAGAAGTCTGGTTATTATATTATGATATATATTATATTAAAAATGCCACACTACAACTATACTAAAAGAACAGAGAGAAAGGATCCATCAGAAGGTGAGACAGGAACAGAAGGGAATGAATAACAAAGTCTTGTGAGTGACCAGAGAGTCTGAGTGACCAGCTGCATCCTTGATTGGTTATTAAGTAGAAATACCTAACATGGACCAATCAAGGAAGCACCTGTTGCATTCCACACTAGCAGATAGTTAATTGTTAACGTTTTGTTCCTGAGGCCCCTCAGCTTCTCAGGAGAAGAAAATCCTGGCAAAAGGATTTTCATAAAATATCATGGCTACACAAACTATTCTATGACTCTATGAAAACCATCAGCAGAGCTTATCACCAAGCTGTCTTTTGTGTTGCTTTCAAAGATCTTGTAGATTTGGTCTCTTCACATCATATAATTTATATGTAGTATGTTTATGTGGTGCCCGTTCATTTAGTCTGATTTTATTAGTGTTCCTGTTTTTCTTATTTAAGAGTAACAACTACAGATTCCGCTATTATCCAAGATTTCTTGGATTTGGTCCAAGAAGAATACAGAAACACCAGTAGTCTGAGACCAGGAGAGAGCCAAATGTCTGAGACAAGGATAGATATTTGCTGACATGCACAAGTGTCCCCATCTGCAACCTCACTGCTCGGTGCCATGAGGAACATAGAACACCAAGTGACCACCCTTTGCAGGGTCACTTTCAAAGCCCTGCTCTGAAGAAGCCAAAGCAGTCATTTCAGCCCACACTGAACTGAGTGAAAGCCTTTTGAGAGCTGGCTACATAAAAGCTGGCTACTTGGCAAAATACAATTCAGGTCCTTTCTGATTTGAGTATTCAGAAAAGAGGAGGCTACAAACCCTCTTTAGATAGTTGTTATATACACTAATCAGTAGTTCACACTGACGGGGTTATTAATATCACTAAAATAGTATTTCACTATTATTGGTAAGAGAATAAAAGAGCCCCTCCAGGGCATTTTGTCAACAATGACTTGCTTAGAGTTGTAAATTTCTTAAACAAAGGTTGAAAACAAAAATTGTTGTCAGAAAATAAGGCTTTGTTACCACGCAGTGTTCAGAGTTCCAAAATTTAAAAAAAATTAAAAACAAAACCAAAAAGTAACTATATTGTTAATTATCAAGTGCTTTTTGCTGTGTTATTCAATTTTAAATTGAATTATCCATAACTAAATGCTTGCCTCGTACTTGTCAATGAGAATTATATCATGTGAAGGGGCTGGAATGGACCTTAAAGATCATCTAGCCCTGCCATGCCATGGGCCTGGACATCTCCTGTTAGACCAGATTGCTCAAGGTCTCATCCACCCTGGCTCTGAACACTGCCAGGGATGGGGCACCCACAATGTCCTAGGGCAATCTGTTCCAGTGTCTTACCACCCTCACAATAAAAATTCTTCCTAATATCTAACTCAAATTTCCCCTCTTGCAATCTGTACCCATTACTCCTTCTATCACTACAGTTCCTGACACAGAGTCCCTCTCTGGTTTCCTTGTAGGCACCTGCAGATACTGGAAGGTGTTATAAGGTCTCCTCACTACCTTCTTTTCTCCAGGCAGAACAATGAGGAATCTTCCCTAAGCTGATGATTAATTTTTACCATTAGCCCAGAACAAATGAAAAAAATCATTACTGAAAATCATTACTGATAAGGTCTGTGAGATAGAGATGTAAATAATAGGCAGAATTACTCTTTCATGGTCCATTTTCCAAAGAGTCAAGTATAAAGTGGCAAATGATGGCACAATTTAGACTTTGTCTGGAACGTGAGTTTATTTTGCTAAAGCCTGGATGAGGCAACAATGGGAGCAAAAAAGCCAATAGAGACTTGCAAGTATATGCAGGAAAATATGCAGTGGAACTAACAAGTCTAACTCTAAAGTTTAGAGACTGACACATCTCTGATTGAAGTATTTGTTCTACATCTTGTATCTGCAATTCAAGCAGGAAGTTGAGAAATTTGAGACGATGCAGGAATGAATCAATCATATACATGACTAATGAGAAATTTAGCGTCATTAACACGTAAAAGTTCCAAGAAAAGAAATAGAAATATGATTACTGAGAAGGCTCTCATCCAGAAAATACCTGCAAAATCTGGTGAAGGTGTTCAGCTGAAGCTGTGTAAATTCAGGCATGATGCTTTAGTAGTGAGGCTATTTAAGAAAGTTAACAGGACACACGGAGGACTTATTTTACTACAAGTTAAGTTAAATCTGGATGTGGTTTTCTAAATATATTCCATTTCAATCACAGTTAATTTGGTTTGTGTTTTTGGTTTGTTTTTGGTTTTTTTCTGAAAGAATTATGGAGAATGTGAGAGGTGATAATTAATATATTTCTCTTAGTGTCTAAAAATCTGTGAAAAATCCTACTCTTCTGGAGCAAGAATAGGAATGTGCTCAAAGAGAATTTAAAAAAAAAGAGCTAATGGCACAGAAACAAATTAGGTTTTTAAAAATCTATCCATTCTCTTCACATGGCTTAAGTAAGCAAGCTATATCCTTGTAGAAACCACCTGCCAGGTTGTTTTAAAGGCACACTTAATTTCAAATTGAATTTTGCTCTGCATGTTTGATCCCAGGTGTCCACAGAGTGCACCTCAGCTGCTGAACCACTGTCAGTGTGACCTTCCATTCCAAGTAGTACAGAGAGTGCTGGGATGGGAAAGAAAGATTACAGAGCTCCAGTGTTAAATGCTTATATAGCCTCTGATAGCCTTCATAACAAAAGCAGAAAAGCAGAGTCTGCTGGAGAAGAGTTCCTAAAGTGGACACTTTCTTGTACTGACATTTCACATAAATAAGGAAAAGGGAAAACTTGGCCGAACCTCTGCTTCAACTGTCCACAGCAATGATTTCAAGATTTCCAGCTACCAGGAGATCTCTGGCAAGCACCAGCAGGCTGGACATGCTGTCTTGGTGAGTTGCATTTGCTCTCAGGATACAAATGGTATCAGCCCAAGAGAGTTATGGATCTGCTGCT
The DNA here is from genome assembly GCF_015832195.1 of Motacilla alba alba. NCBI lineage: Eukaryota > Metazoa > Chordata > Aves > Passeriformes > Motacillidae > Motacilla > Motacilla alba. The sequence goes on from NC_052018.1 coordinate 11,591,930, forward strand.
GTGGGCTTTCACTCGAGCAGAGGTTCCTAAGAACTTAGTGTCTTTAAGTGGAGTTTTCTAGCACTCATCTGGCACAAGAGGCACTGGCTACCTCCTCTATGTTCTGGCAAGTCCGATGCCTAATTGCTAGATGTAGGTGTTTTTCTTAATACCCTTCAAATGCCAAAATACTGATTTGAACATGAGAGCTGTTGGTTTCCTCATTCAAGGACGTGGATATGTTATATCAAAAAGCATCTCACATCATCTTGGTGGAATTCTTTTATACTAGGAAATCTTTGAAATCTAGGCCTTCTTTGAAATCTAGGAAGTTGATATGACTTCAGTTTTGGATTTAAGTCTCCTTTAAGATGGACTTCAGCCCTGATACTTTGTCTGAGCAAAATTTATTTTCATTTCGTATCATGAACTTTCCTAACTGAAATCAGTGACTTGCTTTCAGAAAGTCACCTGCCTCTTTGGACTAATCACAGATGCAAATGAGTAAAAGAAATCTTACATTCCTCTTGATTTGAGCAGTGCATGCCACACATTCTCATTCCAGTTGAAATTTCTGAGTCATGCAACCTTAAAGTTAAAATAAAATTCACTTATAATAACCAGAAATCTGTTAATTTCTCCACATTTTACTGCCATTCCTCATAATCTGTAAAAAGCAGAATATCAGAAAAATCAAGGGTAAAAAGAATTCATTTCTGTTTTGTATGATCATAGCCAACAACTGACAGCTTCACCCAAATTAGTTTACTCTTTCTTCTTTTTAACACTGGAGCTTTTTTTGTGTCTGCACTTCATGTTCATTTTTGATTGCTGTCTGGAAAATTTGCAGCATTCAGGATTGGTTTCTGATTATGGCAATTTGATTTTCCCTATGCTTGGCTAATTGCATCTTTCATTTCACACAGATCATTATGAGAACAGATGACAACAGAAATCAGTTCCTTCAGAAAAAATATTTTTTTTCAGTTCCAGAACTTCAAACACATTAAATCCTTCAGCATATTGTTGCATCTTTTTTTTCAGGAGAATGTTAATATGTGAATTTATTTGTAAATTCTATCAAAAAGGAACATTTGCAAGAATTTAGCTGAATTCCAGACTCAGCAACACACATCCCATTAGAAGCATATTTGATTGTGGAAAGACCTATGAATATCCTAAAATTTAAGCAATTGTTGTACTGAAAATGAAAGCTCTTGTGCATCCAATATTTTCAGAGTGCTCCTTTCTACAGCCTCCTAAATCTGAGCCCATAATTGTGGTCCCATCAAACTAACAAGAGCTAACAGTGTCAAGAGAAGCTGCCTGGACACATCATTGGCCTCTCCCTGTGCCAGTATAGGTATTTTCATTTTTGCCTGATTTATCCTGGATCAGACTGTTGCTGGTTGCTCCTTCTCTGGAACCTCACTAAGAGGGCGTGCAAGGGATCTAGACACCATCTCCACTTAAATGGAGACTGTATCCTTCTGCCATCTACCATGAGCCCAATCATATACAGGTCTTAGCTGTGGTTATACCACGAAAATAAGTCATATCTTCTGTGTGATTGTAAACTCATGCCAGCTGTAGGTATCTAACAGTCCTTGAAGGCAATATTCAGAAGATGGCTCTTCCACATCTCTCCTCATAATTGCAATGCTTCTTCTTTTATGTCCTTTCCTGAGAGTATCTACATAGCCTTGACTTAGCTAATTCAGAATAGAGTTAAAAGAAAAGTAGGAAGTTATGTAGAAAAATGGCTAGCATGTGAAAATTTGGCAGAGGGTGGGGATAGAATGAGTCTTGCATATCTGTGCTGTCCCAAACGATTAACCTGTCATTTAGGACTCGCCTCCGGTTAATCAGGCAATTTATTGAAGACAATTTTTATCTCACCATGCAGAAATCCCCAAGAATCATATTCAAACTGATAATCCAGAGAGACCAGAGCAAAACAAACAAGTCCAGAAACAGGACAAATATGTGCAGAGGTGTTCCTGAGCTGGTGCGTAGAAACATCCATTTAATTTCCAGTTTCATACTAGTTTTCACATCTCCAGGACACAACTACACATGGCTGGACTCCCCTTAATGTACAAGCTAAGATAATTTCTGACAAGTCACTCTCTAGGTCCATGATTTTAACAAATTGAGGCATGCTAGTAAAGTGTTTCCATTCAACTACAGCACTTAGTGAATCCTTTTGTTTTACAGGTGCATCCTATTGTTGCAGACCTGCAGGATTTCAGACTGAAAATTATAGTTTTGAGCTAGTTGTTGTCCCTCTTTGCCTTCCAGTAGCTTGAGAGAGAATTCAATTTCCTCTGTCTTTCAGTATATGAAAAGTGTAAAAGGATAAAGTCTACAAGAAACATGTCTGATAAGCTCAGGCATAGATTTGCATCATCTCCAGTTCCATAATGTGTCCTGGTTTTAAGGAGTTCTGAATAAGCTATCAATCTTGGTACAACTTTCCTTCCTCAGAAATCAGCCAGAGCCACATCATTAAATCCTGTGGAAGAAGCAATGATCCAAAAATTAAATTTACAGAAAAATTCATCCTTGTTAGAGAGATCCAATTGAAAATTGGTAACCACCAGTGGCAGTGCAATTTACATTCTGTTGAATATTCTACTTCGCCATGACCAAGACATGGAGGATGTAATATCTATGCTTGTCTGTCACATTCATATTTTCTGAAAAATCCCTTCACCCAGGATTTTTCTTCTGGGAAGCTGAGAAGCTTTAGAGAAAAAGGAAAACAATAATTATCAGATTTGCTTCTCCTGTGTTTTGCTCCTTTGGAATGTGTTTGGAGATTGTTTACCAACAGGTGATTTTTTCATTGGTTTCTGCTGTGAATTATTTTGACTTATTGGCCAATCAGGGTCAAGCTGTGTCGGGGCTCTGGAAAGAGTCACAAGTTTTCATTATTATTTTGTCAGCCTTCTGTAAGTATCCTTTCTGTATTTTTTAGTATAATTTAGTTTAGTATTCTTTAATATAATATAGTATGATAAAATAATAAATTAGCCTTCTGAGAACATGGAGTCAGATTCATAATTCCTTCCTTCATCGGGGCATCCCACAAATACAATACTTGTCTGTTGTGACACATACACATGAAGGGCCTAGACCCATCTAAAGAATAAAAGATGCAATTACATTAAAAAATTTCTTCATTTCTAAACCCACATTTATCCACAGAAAATATATTCCATAGGAAGAGACATATGCTCCATGATAAAAATCTCAAAGAAACTGTACAGTCCACAGAAAAATGGCCCTTACATCCAATTGCAAGGAGAGCATTGTTTTATATACATTAGAGACCATATTCTTAGCTTTTTACTGAGCTACTGAATGTTTGTTTTTTTCTGTGCTGACTAATGTTCCATGCTGCAGGATATCGGAGTCTAGTGTACCATGCAATTAGAATGCCAAGGCAATGGTAATATGCATTTAGATATGAGATTTTGCATGAAATAACAAAACTGTTCACTGCTTATGTTCCAGTGCAAAATCTATCACTAGCTGAAGCATAATTCCATGAGGCTCAATAAAAAATAGGAAGCGTAACACAACAAAGTCTTACACCAGTAATATTATTTTGTTATCTATGAGTATCTGCTAATGAGAATGTAAAAATATAATTCCCTCCTAAAATGATTCAACCACCTCTAACATTAACTGATGACACAACCACAGACAGGACTATGCTGTGCTTACCAAGTACTTCTTTTCAGAAATTACCAGCTGAGAGAAGTGAATCATGCTGTAACCATATACTATTTTTTCATGTTCAGATATGTCCTCCTGTTGAATTCCTACTTATTATTTCCTCCAGCCGACTTTCCTAAATCCATCAGACAAGGATTGTGTCAGTATCCAGTAATCAACCATGAGACTGTTGATGTGATTCTCCGAAGAACCAATTTTTTGTCACTGGATATTAAATTGAGAGACCAAGATTGCATTGAAGAAAAGTTAAATGTTAAATCAAGTTCCCTCATTAAATTTCAGGTAGGAAAACGGGATATCCTCTGATGCATTCAAAGGCATGTATTCTTGTTCTCTTACTATACCTGGAATTTTGGTTCATTTTAAATGCTAAAATTAGACCCCATATTACATTATTGTTTTGAAATGTTAGTTCCACAGCTTACAGAAGTAAAGGATGGCTGGTACAGATTTTTTTTGCACATTAAAATTTAACTACATCATTTTGCATATATGACTTCAATTAATAAAATTTTGTTGACAGTCATCAGGACAGTCTATCTGTCCCTTTCCTGTATAATTAGTAAAAGAAAGTTTAGGCTGTAAAATCTAGACAATTGGCATGGAAATTTATACAGATTTTTACAAAATCTGCTCTTTAACACTGAAGTTTTTGGTGGATGTATTCGCAATAAAATGCAGCTTTTTTTTGTTTATTGTTACGATATGACAAATATTCTTGGGGCATACACCTTTAAAAAAGCACTTGTCAGTATCTGCATAGTTTAAATTCAGTTTCTCTGGTCATTAGAAATAGATTTGAAAAGCCAGATGTCAAGGCAGGTGCTCTACTCTATTTGATAGTAAGTTAATGACCCTTGAAATGCAGCAGCAGTATGTCAGCCCTAACAGCCCCCTTTGTAACAGCTCCCCCCTCTTTCTGCCTTCTAAGTTTCTATGTCTCAACTGCTTTTATTAAGATCATTAACTGAATGTGAGAGGGATATTGTTTTTCTGTTTAGATGAGATAGCATATCATGTTATATCATTTTAATGTTCACCATCTCTGGATCTTCGTGTCTCAATGCTTCAGTTCTATGAGGTTTTTTTCAAATCCAGAAAAAATATGTTGGTGCACTCCAAATAAAGCTTAGTTTCTATTAAATGCAGTTGTGCTGCTTCTGTTCTTGGTTATTAGAATTTTCCTCTTAACGCATATTTGTAGGTTCTTCTATTTTTTCTGCCTTATGAGCTAGGGAGGAAACTTTGGAAGGCTAAAGAGAGGATGCTAAAATTTCATTGCAGAGTGCTGGACCAAATGTTGACTTTGACTCTCAATGCAGAGTTGCAGGTGCAATTTGCCTTCTTAGCTTTTAGAACATCCGTTTGATGTTCTAAAAGAACACCCCAAACTTATCGTTTGGGTAAGACAATCATTCTCTTTTCAGGCTCCCTCAAGTGCCTCATCAGATGGTAGCAGTGTTTTATAGCCAGCAGTTGAAAGGCATGGCACAGACACTGCAGGGAATGAAAAGGAATCTAAAAACTGAGGCAGAGTTTTCTGAATGCTGTGCAGAATCATCAGTTGCAGTGACGTTCTTTGCATATTTGCAAAGACACAGAACATCCCTGAATGTAGAATCATAGACTAAATCAGCTCTTAGTAGCAAAAGATAATCCTCAGCAAGTAAAAATGTTTAACTGTTTGCTGGGTTTTTTTATCTACCTGACCATTTATTTTTTGCACTTTGGTAATGATTACCGAAATTTGCCCAGCTTTAATATCAGCTAGATAAGTTTTCCTTGGTGCATCTGTCACCCTTGTTATATTTTAGAAATGACCATAACATGAATGTTTAACCAAATCTGTGGAACATTCAAAAACATCTGCCAAAACAAGCAATGTTCGCATCCCACACGCAGGATCTGCAGACCTAGGTCTTCACACTAAATCAGATTTTGTGCAGGTTGCTACTGATGAGGTCAATGTCTTTTCTAGCCATGGCTTTCCATGCTTATACCTTTTATTGGATCAGCTTTAGTCATCTTAGCCTGTGATGACTCAGATCAACTTTCACTTAAAGTGTCTTTGGCCCATCTAAGGATGATCTTTACAAAGTGCTTATGGTTCCTTCCACTGGCTCATTATTCCACTGAATAAAATTAGCTGGTGTAAATGGATGAAACAGACCCACTCACCATGACATGCTTAGCACCATCATTTCCATTCCCTTGAAGAGTCCTGTCACTTACTTACTAATACATTGATTTTGAAAAAGAATTGCAATATAGAAACTAAGCTCCTAAGAGAAAGGATATAATAAAAATGGTGGGGAACAACGGAAAGAAAAAAACCCACATTATTCTGACTATGACTATAGTATTCTGGATATTTTTTTAATAACTGAGAATATTCAGAAGATAACAGTAAACTTCTTGACACTTGTTCCCATACCTTCCTACATATTCCTATATACCTCTGAGAAATCTTGGTTGTATTTTAAAACAGAAAAAGATGTAAAATACCCTGGTGCATTTAAAACCCCAGCAGCTGCCACATGGCATTAGCCTTCCTTCTGGGAGCATCCCTCTCCAGCAGCTGTGGGAGCACCCAGCTGGCTGAGAGGCACAGGGAGTGCCAGGCACACCTGGGGAACTGCCAGTGCACATCTGATTTCCTTCTAATTGCATCCCAGCAGTCACCCACGTGAGAAAACAGTTTATGTAAACATGTCTCTTGAAATTCTGTCATGTGGCAAATATTCCAGAAGTTAGTTTCATTCAATTGATTCCAAGTGGAGAATACACAAAGGGCTGATGCTGGGTAATCCAGATCCATGCTGTGAACATTTGCCAAATCAGTAATCCCAGAGGTACAGCCTCCAGGGGAGGGGTTATGTGCAGCCTCAGCTCATCAGCAAGGGCACATTGAACTGTGCACCAGGGTTCAGACTTCAAAAAACTTACTCCATAAAAAATTCCTAAGTTACCTTTTATTCCACATCATTGCAGAAACACAGAAGTTTCATATATATTGAAATTCAATTAAAAATATATTATATATTAACGTATTTCTTACTAGATTAAAAAAAATAATCTTTGTTCAGACCCAGAACAGGGCAAAATGGTCTCATTTAAGAGTTCTACAATATGAGTGGGAACACTTTAAAAATGGAAATAATCTCCTTCTTATAATACTTTCTCCTTCAACATAGAACAAAATGAACATAGTCCCATGATAAGTTTACATTTTGACAGGCTACTTTTTCTGACCAAAACAGTCCATTTGAATTCTACCATTCATGGCTCCACTGTTATACTTTTAGCCACAGGATGAATCAGAATGGCAATTATAGACGTCCTTTGACGTTGAAAGTTTATTTAATTTTCCTTAAAGCTTATTCAAAAGTCAGATGAGAAGAGGTTCATTAAGAAAATATTCCATGACAGTGCCATATTTTTGCTTAGCAAGACAGAAAGAAAAGGGGACCATGACAAAAGATTTTTCCCCTACCACAACACCTCCCCCTGAGATTGTTTCCTATATAAAAGTACATTTGTATAGTGGCTTATTTCCTAGTAAAGGAATTTTTAGATTAATAACCTTCTGCTTCCATAAAGTGGCAAACAGATCAGGTTCCTGTCTAGTCCACATGTGACAGTAGGTTCTGGACAATTCTCTTTTTTGGCAGTTTACAGAATTCAGTACTCATCTCCCTGGCTGCTGGCAGAAAGAGGCCGAAGAGCCCACTCTGGTTCAGACAGCTCATTTTAGAAAGATTGGTTTCAGTTCTATTGCAAGTTCAATAACACATTATGTTTCAGTTCTGTATCTTTTCTGCAGTAATAATACCAGCCTCATTTTATTACAGTGATCATAATAAGGAAACCAGGTCTGGAGGCTGCTGCTGTAGGGAAGCCCAATGGCTGTCTGATCTCCATGAGACAGAATTTCCCATGCCATATCTGTTTTGGCAGGTACCTTAGAGTATAATTTATTGGTATGTGACAGATAAGAGGGGAAATTCTGGAGATTTATTCTCACTTACATACAGACAGGATTATAAGTGCTTCCTCCTTTGCCTGCCCTCCTCTGCTTCCTAATTCCTCTCCAAAGCCATATTTCATGTTCTGAAAGAAAAACATAAAGAAAAAAATTACTTCAGTTACCACTATCCTTTAAAAACTGTGTGATCAAGCCACAGTGCAGTTTCCCAGAATTTCTGCACTGGCTTCACAAACTGACCCTCACTGAAAAACAGCTGGGGGGGGGAAAAAAAGGCTATAAAAAAAGGGCAACATAATTGTATAATTCTTCCAGGAGTATGCTAGAAAAATAAAATTGGTAGAAAGAAGCTGATCTTGGGACCCACAGAGAATTTGTGTCGTGCCACAGCCACCCATGAGGCTTGTTCCTGTCACTGATGGTCAGTTATAAAGTGTCAGCTTTCAGCAAGGAAGTGTATTTTTATAACTTTTACTGAAGCAAGGATGGCAATCCAGGATAACATTACTGTTAGTTGTATTGCTCCTGGAAATCCTGAGTTCCACTTACATTTCCAGATGAAGGGACATAGGAAGGTTATTGTGTGTTTGTACTTAAAGTGCTGTGTTTCCTTTCAAATTTGGTTAGGAGATTTTTGACCTTGAAGGTTAGGATTTAAGTGATATACTGTATGGTACAAAGATATGCACCAGGAAATTAATTATGATGGGTAACAACCACAGGAGTTGGAACTTGAGCATCCCTTTTCTGAAGTGTCTGGAGCAGCCTTTTCACACATTTGGCTCATGTAATGAAGCATCATCCCAAGGAACTCTTAGAAATAATTTGGAAATTAGCTCTTTTTAGGAAATATTCCCAAGAAGTAATCTGGATGAATCCATATACCTCTGAGACTGGAGGAGCTAAATGATGTACATGTGGTCAAAATGTGCCAGCTATGTTTCATGCCAAGAACAGGTCCTGACACTGTTATTTTGCTCCTATAGATGCAACCAAAGAGAAGTAATAATAAAATTAGCAACAGGTAATAGATAAAGTGAATCCAAATACACTCATCTGAAAATGAACACAATGATCTGAGTTACCAAAACTCTTCTTGGAAAAGTTTTTGATATAGGAAAACACCTGCATACACCAAAAATTTCTCAGAATCTTTTAGGTTGAAAAAGATCTCTAAGATTATTGAGTCCAATTTTAGACCTATCACCATAACCATTTTAGTGTAGATGAAACAGGGCTTTAAGTACCCTACATTTCCACTTGAGCGATTGACAATCCAAACTTAGTTGGATTTTGCAGTTCAAACTTAGTTGTGACTGATTAAATAAATTTTGATTAATAATATGAGAGTCAGCATTTCTCTGACAGTAATTAAAAACACCTATCCAAAATGAAAATACCTCCCTCAAGCTTCAGCTACCCCTTAAAGACACCCTCATATGTGTTGGATATTCCATCTGGTTCAGCAGTATTCTGTATTTGTCCAAGACAGGATGGCTGGCTACTGCTGCAAAATTTATGATTTAGCTACCTTGTAGTTTAAAAAATTATCCTATATTTACATGACTTGAAAATGTGTTACAATGATTTAAAAGAGAATTGTGGGCTGTCATGAAAAAAGTATGAAAAACCATCAGTATAAGAGGTTGTAATTCTATTTCTAATAAAGAGTAAACTTATGAAACTGAAATAATTCTTCCTGTAATACACTGTAAACTTGTGATATTAAGAGAATGAAATACAGCCTTTTCACTCAGAATCCAGTCTAGAAAACTTAAATCTTTTTAAGTGGAACTTTTAATCCAAATATCTACTGTACAGCTTTTTTATACTGTATACATATTTTAGGCCAAATTTATCCTTTTTTATGATCCAAAGTTTAATTAAAAGAGTTCCCAGCTCGGAATCCCCTAAACCTAATGGTTTGCTGTCGTAAGGGGAAGGACATGACTCTGTTGATCGCTGAATGCCACTAGCAGCTTTTTCTAACTCAAAAAGAAGAAGTTATAGGAGATTTTGAAACAACAAAATGAAGGAGAGTATGCTCAGTTGGTGTCTCTCAAAGTATCCCATGACTTTGGGGATGGGACTCCAAAATAATGGGAGTCCCAAAATCTCATTACCTAATATCTTGGCTTGCCAATAGCTCTTCCCCAGCTCCTAGGTACCCTGAGGTCTTTTCAGCTCTGTCCCTCCCAAACATGCCACTTGTAAGGTAGTGTGTGTCCATCTCCTCTTTTAACCTTGCAGCTCAAACCCTTCCCACCTACAGAGGAATGTAATGTCCCTGTAATTACTTTCTGGTCATGTCATGGCTGTAGTCAGTAGCATATGTGAAAGGCAAAGGTCAGCTCATGCCTTACAACACCCAGCATTAACCAGAGCAGTCTGTCCAGAGCCACTCAGTGTGACAAAATGCAGCAGGCTCAGGACCCATTTGATAATCTCAACAGTTTCTTCAGTAATAGTAAGTCAATAAAAAACCCCTGCATGATAAAAGTGTTCAATCTTCATATCATAGGAAAAATTAATATTCATGCAGGGTTTCAGTTCAAGTTCTATCTCTGTAGCAGCCCTCAGAAACATGTCTCATTAGTCTCAGTGAGTATATTATCTTTCTTAATTAGAAACTCTTAAACTTTTTAGTCATGGGAATTCAAGGGTTGCAAAAGAAGAAGAAATTCTGCATGATTCATTTTAATTACGGATTTACACATTGGAATAAGAAATTGGAAGTAATAATCTTAGTCTAGCATTAGCTAGGTAGTCATGTCTCAGATGTGCTGTGCACCACTCAGGGAACATAACTAGCCTAGGATAAACATGAAATAAAAAATTCAGAGGGCAAAAGGGATTATAAGTTAAGAGTTTTCTGAAACTTTTGAAAATCTTCCCTTTCGTGTGCAAAGTTTTGTCAAGCAGCTGAATACCTTACCTGTAAGGTCGAGAGTAAAAATGCTCCAAATACAGGGGATTCTGGTGAAATCTCGGAGTTCTTTAGTGAACAGCAAAACTCACACTGACATCAGGCTGTTCGTGACCTTGTCCTGCTCAGGGCAGCAGAAGAAATTTGTCTCCTTCTAAGGGAAAGAGGTTTCCTGTTACCTTCCTTGCCTTTGCCCACCAGCTCCTACCCCCTTCAGCCTCCTAGCAAAAATGATGGATTTGGATATTTCAAAAACTGTAGGTGTTAATTTACATTTTGTAATTATCTAACGTTGTGGCTTTTCTGTTGTGTTGTTGATATTAACATTAAATCTATTGTTCACTGTTTGCTGATTAAGTGTTGTTAATAAATCAATAAACCATTTCTATGGTGAATTGGTTTAACCAAATGAACTGAGCAGTTTCCCTCAGCATCGTTATTGCCAAGTGTCATTAAGTTGCCACTGGTTTGAGGCCACTCATATCTGCTTACAATTCAGGTCCTCTGCTTACAATTCCGTCTCTTCCCAGCATGCAGGGAAGTGGCCTCATTTTTGAATTCAACTCCTTGGGCTTGTCAATATAATTAACTCCTTGTTGTCTATTCTGAGAACTTCTCCCTAAATACAGGAAGGCTATTTATTTATTTTTTTCTTCCTAGTGACAGGAAAATTTTAATAATAATGGCAGTATGTTATACAGCAATGATGATTTTATTAAGACAGAAATAATCAGTCTTTTTGACACATATACAAGCAAAGAACTTCTATCCATCAGAGACTACAGAGGAAAAAACTATTCTGTGCTAAATTTACCTTAAATTTTGGTCCACTTAATGTCTTTCATCAATTTCTATTGTCTTAATTTAACAAATGGAATCATAAATAATGCAATCTACATCAACTGCACTTATTTGCAATTAGAATTTTTTTTGTTCTCTGTTTTATGAATATTTAATAAACTGTGTAACCTTGATGGAAGGACTGCAATTTAGGAGGCCATAATGAAAATGTAGAAAGTGTTGCTTTGTGAGCTCAACTTCTGGTTTAAATTAACATCCAGTAAACCTTTTGGCACAATGCTCATCTCATCAAGTCTAAGATTTTCCTTATCTAGAAGTGCATGGGCAATTTCAAGACATGCTTTCTACTTCAAAGGGACTGGGTGCTTTTGTCAAGCTTCTATTGATTATGACTGAAAATTTTAGAGTACATATTTTAGGCTACATGTTTTTAAAAAACTTTAAAAAAAATGAAGTTAATGCTATAATATGTATTTAAGATGTGTGATGCCCAAAATAAACATTATATATACCAGTAGCTATGAAAACAGTGTTTCACTTGAAAAGTTTTTGTGCCTTGATAGACAGGAAACACCAATTGAATAGTTCTGTTTGATTTTCTTGTTTGCCACAGTAAATTTATGTTAAAATACAAGATCACAGGGTAATACTAACACACTGCTAAACGTTTACGTTTACCAGTCATTCAAAATACAGTCAAGAGAAACTGCAAGACTATTGTCAAAAAAAAGAAGTACTTATGAAAGATATTCTTCTGGCAATAAGAAAAAAACTTGTGGCTGAGCACTATTCAATCAAACTAAAAATATGTGTGAGATAAATGTGAACAGGTGCTCAAAATTAGGTAGTAAAATTTCTAGCAAAGGGCCTAAATTCTTGTGTGGGCAACAAAAGCAAGCATTTGTTTTCTGACAGCCTTTCTTTTATGTACCACACCAATACCATTACAGCTGCAAACACTGGGGTGTGATTGTTGCTTCAAACATAGCTGCTCCATTTGGAATTGGATTATTAAATTACTTGTTTGGTATTTGGTCATAAAATAGCTTTGAGCTTGTTGCCATTTCTTCTGTTATTCTTATCAATGTTGACACAGGAAAAGATTTATCTTTGCTAAGAAAATGGAAATTATATTGTGGAATATGAACATTACTGCTTAATATATGGGTTTCAACGTCTTCATAAGCAAGCTATTACTCTGTATTTCATTTCAGAGTCAAGACAAAATATAAACAGAAATAAGCTTGTTTCCCTGAAGCTGGAGCTGATTTTAAGAATGTTCTGACTGCAAAGATGAAAACAATACTTCAACTATTTGCGCTGTAACTGTCTTCAATTAGTGTTTGATCAAAAAAGGGGGGGGAGGAAAAACTATTGACTTGGCTGAGTGCTATTATATATTCTTCTTCCAAATACAAAATTTTTCGTAAAGAAAGAAATGATTATTCAAAGGGCAAAGAGAAATAGTACATATCACAAAGCAATCACACACACAAGGTGCTTTAAGAGAAGAAGAAGAAGCTGTTAAAGCTCAAGTTGAAAAAGTCGAGAGCTGTGATTCACAGGTCTTGGATTACCTCTCACTTTGATGTGGAGTCTGCACACAGAGCTGCTGACTTACACTGCTGTTACTGAAGGATGATGACAGTGAGGAAGTCTCTGTTGCTGAGTATTTGAAAAAGGAATTTTTACTTCTTTGTCCTGCGAGCAAATTCAGACCACTGGGGTGCCATAAGCAGATACATCATCCAGCCTTCCTGTAGTTAAATATGATAGTGGCCCTAAATGCACAGAATCTACCTTTCCAGTGTGATTTGGTATTCCATGAAAAAGTCTGAAGGGGTTATTAATTTATTCATTTTATTTCAATGAAAAAAGCTTTCAAAAGAAACTGAAAATAAACTTTTTCAAAAGAAACTTGAAAGGACAGGTTTTCTAATCTGCAAGCTGTTTAAACAAGCCCCACTTTTTTTCTGGGTTAAGTAAACTATATATATCAGATATATAGCAATCTGTAAAGTATTAGTGCCGAAAAAAATTGTTTTTCATAAAAGAGAATTTTAGCTGACTGATTACAGCTCAGTGGATTTTTTCTTTTTCAAAAACACCACTAAACAATGTATACTCATAAACTGCAAATTGTCATTTTTAAAAATTTCCCTCCTGTGGCTGAGACTATGATAGTTTTCAAATAATCAGCTAATGGTTTTTAGGTTAGCTTCTTCTTTTACTGCAAAAATTCTAAAGGGAAAGAAAACAAATAAATACTTGCAACTTACTTCCTTAGAAGTTCTAGCCACATTCCAGTAGCACATTACAAATGCTTGACATAATTCAAAGAGTACCAGTAAAATCAGTACATGAGAAATAAATACTGTAGGCAATTCAACTTAATTCTGCAAGCAGGCAGTCTTTCTTAGCTTTTGTTTCTGTTGCCATCTGGAAAAACTGACATTATTATCAATGCATGTGTGAAGTTTCCTGGCCATGAAGTCAAAAAATAGTAAAAGCAATAGCTCTTTGATTTTTATAATATCAGAATAATTATCTATGCCTTCAAGACTAGTCAGAATGGTCAGGCATAATATTAAGGAATAACTAAGGTTGGAAAAGACCTCTAAGATCATTAAGATCAAGCACTAACACCCTGTCAGGTGCACCACTAAGCCACGTCCCTAAGCGCAGCACAGCTGAAGCTTGGAGAGTGAGCTCTGTCTGAGCCAGCTGGGCCAGATCAGCATTATTCAGCTGCAGGAGCTCAGAGAGAACAAGATGGACTTTATGTCCTGATCTGGTTTCAGCACACCCACAGCTGGGCTGCTGCTGTGCCTGAGCAAGTCACGCCAGCCACGGAGCTGTCGAAGGCAGGCAGCCCCCCAGGCCTGAGCAGAGCAGCTGGCTCAGCCCGTGCTCACCCCTGTGGCCCATGGCTCTCACCCAGGCACAGCACTGGCGAGCCTCCACCTCCCTGCAAGACTCCCTGCTTTTCTCACACCCTGTCTAAGAAAGCCAGAAGGAGTGGCACTGATTCACTGATCTTTCCCAGGAGCTGATTGTGCTCTCACAGTTGTCAACTCCTCAACAGCCCCCTGGAGCCACAGGGACTATACTGCTTCTGATGTGCTCTTTCCTGTGGGGGTAGCAAATGCAATGCCATTTTATCTAATATTCCCACTGAACACAGCAGTGATTCCCATTGTTTCAATCAATACCTTTGCACCACTGGACAGGCACACTTTGTGAGATGGCCATGAACCTATTAGACTTATTAGACTAGTCCACAGCTTTTTCCCAGCCCTTATATTTAGATTTCCTTTCAAAACAAACTAGGACACAGTGGTCTATGGTTACACTCAGGTCTCATCCTCATCCTCATCCAGATGATTGGAATGGTCCAGGTTGCAAAGCTGAGCACCAGAGCCAATTACAAAGCTATGAGGCATATCTGCCCAACTTATCTGACACAGCCTAAGGGCTTGTGGCATTTCTTACAGTGAAAACTATAACTTCTGGACAAAGGCTTGAAACCTGGAGGTGAATCTCACTCTTGTTATTACAGGTTTCATGTATCACGGTCAATCTCTGCTATTTTTGGTCACTTCTGCACTGAGAGTGGATAGGATGCTGGACAGGCCAAGTGGACATTAATTAGGTAAGTTAAGAAAATCAGAAGTCTAATATTTACTTAGAAATTGCAAGTTTCTAAAACAAGTGCACTAAAGCAAGTGACTAGAACCTTAGGATGGCATAAAGTTACCACAAGATTTACTTTGTAAGTTTTTGTAGGGCACGAACTGGAAACTGCAGTAAAAGCAGTACAGAGAGGACCAGCCAACAAAGTAAGTCATGCTGACAGGGCTAATGCAGTAACACTTTTTAAACTGTACAAACATTTGGAATAAAAATGGCCTATTCCAGTCCTTTAAGCACATCATGTTTTGCTCTACAAATATCTTGAGCTTTGACTCAGCAAAGCATTCAGCCATGTTCTTGCCTCTAAGCACAGAGTTAAACTCTGCTTGCCACATACTAGATTTATTATGCTGCAGGTCTGGAAACTCATGGCATTTAACACTGAAATAGAAAGCTTCCCTTTGCTCTGGAGAAGTCTATCATCGATCCATCAGTCAAGACATTTTAACTTTTTTGTTCTTGTTGTTTTGATTTGGTTTTGTTTTGTTTTGTTTTTGTTTTTGAACTGATTGAGCAAGATGTACTTCTAGGGGCAAAATAACCTAGAGCGAAAATGAGCAACTCTAACAAAATGAAGTCAATTGAATACCAAGGTTATGGCTTGGCAAAAATGATTTTAAAGGGGTGAATGCAGTACTCCTCTGCTTTGGCCTGTGCAGATGATGCTGTGGGTTGCCAATGTGGTTCAATCAAAGCCAGCAGAGGTTTTTATGCATAAACCTGGGGACCAAAGCAGAGGAGAAACCAGGCATTTTCCAGGAGGCAAAATGTTTCCTGATCCAATAGTGCAAAGAGCAAGGAGGAACGGGAATAAAGAAAAATTAACTCCATAACCTGAACAAGCCCTAGAAACTTACTCTGGGAAAAGAAGGGGGAATTTGGGGGCTAGTTTTGAATAAAAAGAGCCTGTAGTAGTGTATTCTGCTAATATACTCTATTGATTCATTCACAGTGAGTTCAGATGGAAAGGGACTTAGCATTTCTTTCCCAATTAATGTAAAAGAATCATCTTCAGCAATTGACACAACCCTTAAGTTCCTGCATTTTTGGTTAAGTGTTTAGGTCCAATGCAATCATTTAAAGACCTCTGACTATGTTCCTGTTCCTTATCCCTCTCTGTCTCTGAACTGACTGCACAAAACCTCTGCATTTAGGTTTATAATCAATAGATTTATATTTAAATCACTTTTGCCCTCCCTAGTCTCATTGCATTTTAATACTTTAAAACCATTAAATTGATCATGGTGGAATCTCTCATCATAAAATACTCATTACTTTAAGTACATGTGTTTCATTTTACATTTTAGAGCAATCTCCATCTACTAATTTTTCAGTGGTATCTTTTTCATTATCTCCATGCCTTTCCCTGCAGCCTATTGGATAACCTTCCAGTGTACTTGAAGAACAAAAACTGCCCTAGGTTTTTATTTCACTCCCTTTATTGAAAATAGTGCCATTAGCTGTCCAGATTGTCCTTCACTAAGCCTTTTTACTACAAATTATGAAGCACTTCACTAATGAAATTAACATTATGAATAAGTGCTACATTCTATGCCATACCATGACTGTTCATAAATCTGGTCTTCTTTTGAAAATCCATAGATCTCTTATTAAACCTCAGTGAAAATAATGGCAGGTCACAATTCCATACTGTTTATTTGCCCTCTAAGATTTGCAATTTCTAAAATTTCTTGAATCAAATATGGTAAATAACACAGTTCAGTATCCCAATTGATGCAAGATTAAAAAGTTGTAGTTGCTCTAGAGCAAGCTGTCCTCTCTACTGAGACTATCAATACCTGATCAGGGTTCTGAGAAGTGACACAGGTCAGTAAGCAAGACATAAGCATAAGAAATTACAGCCAGCAGTGGGTTTAATACTATCTGTGTTACCAAAGCAGATTAAATTTGAAGGCAGACTGCACTTGCATATGATTCTTTTCTTTCCCCGCAGCTCTTCTCATTTTGAAGCACTAATCAAATGGCAAACCCTTTCAAGCACTTTTGCACCAGGAGAGCGACTGTTTCATGTACCATTAACAGTATGCCTATCCCCAGTTTAATCTTCTGGCCTGTTCTTTTGCTGTTTTAAAGAGACATCAGAACTGCAAGCATGCCTTTTCATTTTTAAAGGCTTTAACTTGAGTATGAGATTAATAGTTTGGGGAGTTTTAATCAGTTGAAAACAGAGTTGGGGGAATTAAATCATGTTCATAAATACTGACAGAGAAAGCATAGATTATTACACTAGAACTTGACCTTAGAATTAAAAATAAATCTGTGCCAAATGGCAGTGTGAAGACTGAATATAATCTAATTCAACCTTAATATGGTTAACTGACCTGGCATTACCCCACAGGTAACAATTGTGTGTTACAGACCAGGCTAGGAAACTTACTTGTTTTTTGCTTTCAAAAGAACATTGTCCATTTATCCCACTGAAAATTCTTTATGGTTTAAACTTTCCAGCTCACTGAGGTTTTATCATGTTGAATCTGTCTAGACTACCCTAAGTGCTATTGCCAGCACAATCGACATGATTATTTTTCCTATTTATCCTGAAGTTATTTTTAAAATGTTTTCAGTAAGACGGGTCAATTATTTCTGGAACAACATCAGGGACTGCACTGTCTTCTTCATGGTTCTCCCAGGCTCTCTGCAGTCCTGGAACTGAAGCAGAAATTTGAATGATGGCCTACTCATATTTTTGACAGATGCAGTTCATTTGATACATTAACGAATATTTTGGGATTGGTAGTCTATTTAAGGCAGTTAAATTGTCATAATTTATCTTTGATTGTCACACAGTGTTATCTACAGTCTGGAAATATGTCCTGGCTTTGGAATTAAAGCTAAGATAACCACTGACCTTTTGGCTCCGTCTTTAGCCCAAGACTTCAAGCCATTTTCACCATTAAATTGCCAGTTTATCTCCAGTGTTGCAGTGACATGGGCAGTGTTGGAATGGGATTTCTTCTGCCTAATGTAGCCACTTGAATTTACTTATCTAGTGAAATCCAGTCATCTGGTTCTCTCTAAAACTAACACATAGAGTTCAGAAACTCCAGGGATCGACTGCTTCCCAAAGTGCTTGTGCTCACGGGTATGCCAAGTTATCTTGTGGAGGTACATGCCTAGCTTAGGCTCAACACCTGACTTTGAAGCACTCTTTTACATGAGATGAATCATTTCCCTAATGGAGAATTTCCTCCTGAGCTTCAAATGCTACAGCTAAAAATGTAGAGACTTAATAGAAAATTCTATAAAGATCCTTGTGCTTGCTGTGCTGCAGCACCTCACTTTGTATTGTCTTTGCCTCAAACAGAATTTACAGCTTTGATGGACACTTCTGTTTTTTCTTCTGTGTGTTTGTTTTAGTAGCCAACTGAAAGTCGATCTCATCACCTACAAGATGGAGCTTATACAAAGCAGAATGCTGAAGCTGACAAGAAAGTAAAATAGTAGCCTGACCATGACATCTAATGAGCCCATGGAAATTCAACCCTTTCATCCTATAAGACAGCAAAGATTGGCAACACAGCATCATACATGCCTGGGAGTTTGGTCTGTCTTTTAATATTCTACAAAGAAACATTTAAAATAATATCCTCTCTTTATTTTCTCCTCTTAGAAACAAACTTCTGATCATTTGACATGAGTTTATTTCAATCTAACCTCTCCTAAACAAATGGGATTTGTGTTCACATCTGTACACCCTAGATGCCTTTGAACGTACTGCATGAACAACAGGCTGACATAGCCCACTTGGATACTTATGAAAAGTGACTGCAGGTGTCAAAGGACACATTTATCATCCACTAGTCCTGTGGTTTGGATGGTCTTTGCTCTTACATATCAAGCAGATTCAACAGGCTAGTACCACAGAAAAATCAGACATCTCTTATAAGCCCTGCAGAGCACAGGAGGGAAATATTTCTATCATTGTAGTACTGAAATCAGAGACTCAGAAAATTTAAATAAAGGAAAGATGTAGATGAGTGAGAATTCACACAAATTGGGTGCAACATAATTTTATTTAGTGGTAATATCTATAGAGACCTTTAGAGGAGAGTGTGATGTCCTGTTCACAGGAACACTAACTATCCAACAATACTTCTACTCCTAAAATAACATTTTCTCTGAAATCCCCGAACATGCCCTTTCTTCTCCCCATCATCTCAAAATATGGACTATTAGTTGTGTGCTGGTGACTCTGCCCTGCCTCTGATTAAATGCTTGTGTCAGTGTATGTGAAAAAAGAGCAGCTGTCCTAAAAATAAAGTCTTATTTAGCATTTAACTAAGTCTTTATGAAAAACTGCTCAGTGGAGTACTAGCAGGTATTTGAAACACAAATTAAAATATCTCCCATCTTCTACTCCTTGAACCTCCTCTGTATCTTCAGCCAAAACTTTTGGCAAGCTGTTTGGGGCTTTTGGAGGATATTTGTGTGGATCAAGTCACTACAGGACAGCCCTGCTCCACGTAGCTGTGTTTTGACAAGAGCACGCTTCTTTCATGTGTCAGGTAGCACATGGACAAACACCTTCAGAGCCCTCCATATGTATAATCCCAGCTATGCAAACTGTGCCTGCCACCAGCCCTCATCCTGCCTCTCATGCTGGAATTCCCAAGGTGTTTGGCACAGTGTGCCTGTCCTTGTCCCTCACCTTCATCTTCACCCCTGGACTCTAAGAATGAAGCTGCCCCTGGCCCCTGGGGCACCCTCCCTTCCTTGCTCATTGCAATGAGGATATGAGTACACAAGGGCCCCTGTAAGATTTTCTGCAACTCCTTTTCTTGCTATTCCCTCCTTTTTTTCTTCATTTTCTTTGGGAAAATCAAGATGCAGAAGTTCAGCATAAATAAAACCAACTTGTTCTACAGCAAACAAATCAATCAGCCACCAAACAGGTCAGTGTGGCACATGCAGCTTTTGTTAATTGTAGGGATAAATACAGCTGTTTGAGAATGGCTTTGCATCAGGGCTGGGGAAATACTAAGCAAAATATCTACAGAGATAGAGGAAAGAAGCAACACCTGTGCTCTCTGGATGACCAGAAAAGTATTCCAGATCACAGCATCCAAAGCAGTACAAATGAAGAGCCCAAGGGTCAAACAAAAGGGAGTCTTCCCAAGCTTCTTTCTGGGAAGAGCCTTTAATAGTTGTACATGTATCCAAGGCTGGCTGACTGCTGCTTCTGCCGCCCAAGAGGAATGTTTATGGAAACTAAAAGAGGCCAAAGTACAAGGAACAAGGGATGTTCAGAGTCAGTCAGTCTGTTAAGCACCAAAATGTTCCCCCGCAGTTCTTCAGAAATGGACCAAAAATGGCACTGATTGCCTTTGACATATGCCTAGGCAGGGTGCTAAAAGAGAACACAGAGCAGAGATTTCAGATACTTCTGTCAGGAAGGTAAAAATTAAGAATACAAAACCTGCACTCTGCTACCCACAAACCAGTGCTCTATGATTGGTATTTCAGTTAACGCCTCTGTCGTTTCCTGCCCCTGGCAATCAGATTGTATCAGCAAAGAATATAATGAAAAAGAAAAGGAATGTATAAATAATCACCATAAATTATATATTGTTTTTTTCTATACAGAAGTATCTGACATTTTACTGCTTCTGTGAGGGGCACAAGACTCAGTTAAAGTCCCAGGTTTGCATAATCTTAAAAAAAAGCTTAAATGCATTAAAATTTTTAACAAAGCTTGGACTGTACTCTCAGGCTAGAGATCGACTGATAACATACAGGGAATGGAAACTAAACACCTTTATCAACCAGAGCTTTCCTCTGAGAAGGAATGTTGGGGTTTTATCAATTGTTATTCAGAGCTGTAGATCAGTTTAAGTGTTGTAATTGAAACCATCATGGAATTATCTGTCCAAAATAGAAGTATGTAAGACAGTCATTTTATGGGTGGGCATTTCCACATACCAAGAAAAGTTTAGGGTCCCAGCAGAGTCTCTTTAGTTTACAGAAGTATCCATCTGACCCAAGATGACTTTGCCTAAACACAGCTGAGCAGTGCCTCGTCAGACCCTGCGAGGGCATCCAGGACAGCCTATCTGCCCTAGGACTCATGCATTTCTGCCAGCCCTCACAGGACATTTTGGAAGATGAACACATCTCAAACAGCAGCTGGTACCTAAATTTAGGCACCTTTCTTATTTAGGATGAGCAGGACAGGTTTCCAGGCTCCATTGGCTGGGTGTCCTCTGACCACTCAACACCAACTCATGTGCTATCACTCACACATAAATACCTGAAGTCAGACGCATTTTTCCAAAGCAAAATCCCACCCCAATATTAGACCACATCAAAACCCCAATGTTCATAGCAGGAACTGCATCTTAGATTCAGGTAAAGAAGAGCTGTGGCTCTTGAGTATTCTTGTTGTAATGCCCTTTTCATTTTGATTGAGTTAGTTCCTCCATGGCCTGTCAGGAAGAGAGCTGAGTTTTAGGGCCCACACTTCAACATGAACACCAACAAGAAAAGCAATATTTTTGCATCTTTTCTAGTTTTCATAACACAGTACTTGAGAATCCAAGAGTCCTTTTTTACCAACTTTTTTTTTTTTTTTTTTTAGAGGCTGACTGAAAGGGAGCAGCTTCTGATTTTATTCCATTTTGGAGAAAAGTGTGCAGCTCAGGGGTCATTTTTTGAAGGTAACACTCTCACTGTGGACACACATAGCCCAAGTGAAATTTTTAAAGCACCTCAGCCTCTAATTTCAGATGAAAAATTAGGCTCTTTGTGTCTAAGTGCTTCTGAAAATCCCACCAGGGTCCCATTTACTGATTCATTGCCTAACTTGCTTGTAAATTCTACTATGGCTTGTTCAAGGTGACATACAACTTTTGAATTCTACTTTTCATCTTATTCTCTCCTCAGCTCACTTTGGTTTTGGTCACTGATCTTTTTTTGTCCCTGACCCCAAACCCAAACTCATTCCTCAGGTCCATCTGGCATGAATGCATCACGGTGTGATGGGGTCTGGATGATTTGCTGACCATTTGCTGTTTTCCTCTGTGTACAGCAAGACCCAAGAGGATCCTTCTCACAGCCCTGCACTCACTTTGCATTTTTGCTATTAAAAATCTCCCCACATTCTTAGTACTCTGCTATGGGTTCTTTATATTTGAGTTAACCACTTAAACACATCCAGTGAAACAGGTACCACAAGCTTACTAGGCAGCTGCTGAACCACAGTTTCACCAGAAAGCTAAGAAAACAAAAAGTTCATTAATATCCAGCATAAATACTTCTTTCAAATACAAATGATTCCTGTGTTCTTCTACCAGTAAGATACTTGAAAAATAATCTATCATTGTTTCCTTTCTAACCACTTTTTGCAGACATGGAAACAGTGAAGAACATTTTTTTTTCTCTTAAGAAAATGAGCTTTTTTCTCATAGTTTTAACCTGATTTGTCTGTTACAAGCAAAGTTGCTGTTATTTTACATATCCCTGATTTAAAATTGAGGGGGGGGGGAATAAATGAACATCTAATAGAAAATGGCACTAATACATGAAAAATGGTTTAATCCACCAATTAGATAACAGTTTCTGCCAGGTTATCTCAGGAGATGTTGGCCTGCTGCCTGTAAGCTACTTCTCAAACACCTTGTATGTCTTCAACAATACATCCAGAATGATGAAGCTTTCAAAAAGAAAATATCTTCTGAATGTCAGAAGGGACTAATTTCTTCAGCATCCTGAACAATTTTCCAAAGCTGTAAAGTAGTATACAGGAGGATTAGCTCATAGCTGTGCTGTGTTTTCCCTAGCCAGTAAATTCAAGATCTATCTCTGCATTTTAAAATGTTTTATAATAGGAAGTGAACTCCATAATTCATAATCCCTTTCTCTCCTTATATGAGTTTAAAATTCAGCTCCTCATCTTTTGTGAGGTAGATAAGCAACAGTGAAATCAAAATAAAATTTTTCATTATTTGTAAGAATTGTTGTATCCTTAGAAGGGTTATCTGAAAAACAAAAAAAAAGAGCTTGTGGGTTACAAATAGTTTAGAAAATATAATGCAATCCTCATACTCAAAAAACAAGTGATACACCATATAAATGAAAAATGCCTATTGAGAAACTACTTAAGCTGGTGCAGCCAGCTTTAGACACCAACAAGACACTTGCTGATGAAAAAAAGCATATCAAAAACTTGCTGGCTTGAAGGACTTGGAAGAGGGAGTAGAGATATGTTACAGATAGTTTTTGCCAATGTATCAGTAACATTGACTGTCTTTCTTTCTTTCTTCCGAACTGCACATGAGACAAGGATCAGAAAAGAATATGTGGCTTCAGTGGTGGAAATGATTATTCATTTCATATTAACAGAGTGGCAGCTAAATTTGTGGAAAAAGAAAACAGCAAAAGAGTCACAAGAAAAAGTATGATTTTTTTGTCAATGAAAACAACTTTCAGAGCAAAAAATCTGATCAAACAGGAAAATGAATCAAAATTTCTGCCTTCTAAAAAAATAAAAAGAAAAATGTATTTCCTGACCAGCTGTGATCAATTCAGGCACACAAATATTGGTGAATAAAGGAATATATGGCATTACTTTGTGGAATGCATTACTTTCAGGAATGATAAAAAGACCATGTTAGGCTTTTTTAACAGACCTTAAAATTCATTATTATAGCACTTAATATTAGATATAATTTTTGCTTTGTTGTATATTGTCATAGAAGTTCTGTCTTAAAACGTGCATTTTACCCAGTTTTCTTTAGGCTTAACAAAAGATTTGCCAACAATTACACTGAAGAAAGCTAAAAGGAACAGTTAATCTTCTGTAACACATGGGATCTCCCCAGTGGGTCTGCTACTGGGAAAACGCAATGCTATCAAAATAAAACAAATCATAATGGCAAATTTGTGCAACCACACCTCTTATTTTTTCCTGCATAAATGTCTTGTTTTTTCTACACAATTACATCAAACAACATTTTAGACTTTTAGGGTATTTCAAAGGGAAAACAGAAAGTAGGAGTACCCAGTTTCCTCTGGAAACAAACTTTATGCAAACCCCGTCTACCAACACTTCACCTTACCTCCCCTACAAGAATTCAAACCTAGTTGCTTATCAATAATTAAATGCTACAAGGTGGAATGGCAAGACCTGTTAAAGCCTGACATCATGTTGCTGCCATGTAGTAGGCATATAAATGATTCCCTTCTGTCATGGCCCCAAAATGCTGTGAGATTATTGCACGTACAAAATTCATGGTATTAATATAGAGCTGAGTAGATCCAAATGGGCAGTGTAGTCAGCATGTGGAACTTACAAAATATGGCCAAAACAAAGTTGAACCTGAAAAGTGCTCTTCAGTTTATGTAAATTATATCACTCCAATAACTCTAAAGAATTTTTAAACTTATGTCAAATCCCACTTGTCAACCAACTGATCCATAATGCTTAGCCATAATCTGTAGGCTTCCTCTAAAGAGTAAAACATTGTGGTTGACGTGCAGAGAAAATGTACTAAGCAGTAAATAACATCTATTGCTTGACAGATATTTTCTTCTTTCACATAATATCTAAATAAATAGTAACATAAGAGTCTTATTTTCTCCAGGACTTTCCATGCAAATGAAAGAAAGATATATATTACTTGGGTTGTTTGGAACATCCAACAGTTCTGCAGTATGCCAGAAAAGCCCAGCTCATCTAGCTGATTCAGTGAGCATTAATATTCATTAAAAGCAATAATGAAGTGATAAAGCCCTGATTTAGAGGTCTGGCAGGAAGATGGTGGCAAGAGTCAAAGCTGGCCCCAAATGCCCTATCTTAATCCTGACCCAAGCAGGTACCTGCACCAGCACACAGCTCACTAGGTCCTGCTGTTAAAGTCTGCTCCCCATGAAGAGCAATGGGGTCAGGGTGAGAGCCACTTATGTCTTCATGACTTTTCACTGTGACATGAAGTTATGGCTTGCCATGGACTTGATAAGCTGCTTCACTGGCACACTGGGGCCAAACTTCTAAAAACTGGGCAATGAGATGCTGGAGAGCAGTGCCATGGAAAGGGACCTGGGAGTCCTGGTTGATACAAAGTTGAACACCAGCCAGCAGTGCCCTGGCAGCCAGGAGGGCCATCCCTGTCCTGGGGGCATCAGGGACAGCATCGCCAGCCAGGCAAGGGAGGGGATTGTCCTGCTCTGCTCTGCACTGGGGCAGTCTCACCTCCAGTGCTGGGGGCAGTTTGCAGTGCCACAGTGTAAGAAAGGCTTTTAACTACTGCAGTGTCCAAGGAAGGGCAACAAAGATGGTGAAGGGCCCTGAGGGGAAGCTGTGTGTGGAGTGACTGAGGTCACTTTTCTGTTCAGCCTGGAGGAGACTGAGGGCAGACAGGGCAGACCTCACTGCAGTGACAGCTTCCTTGGAGGGGAAGAGGAGGGGCAGGCACTGATCTCTGCTCTGTGGTGACAGTGACAAGACCTGAGGGAATGGCCTGAAGTGTCAGGGAAGGTTGAGGTCGCATATTAGACAAACGTTTTTTGCCCAGAGGGTAGTTGGGCACTGGAGCAGGCGCCCCAGGGAAGTGGCCACAGCACTAAGCCTGACAGAGCTCAAGGAGCATTTGGACAACACTCTCAGACACATGGTTTGACTCTTGGGGATGGTGCTGTGCAGGGCTGGGAGTTGGACTGGATGACCCATGTGGGTATCTTCTGACTTGGCATAGGGTGTGAGTCCTTGATTCCCAGTAAGCAAGGTTCAGCCTTGAGCTGGGCGCAGAACCTCTTTATTACACACCAAGGGATACTTGTGGGCCTAGGATATTGTTATACCACTTCCCAGTAAAGATGGCAAGATGGCACTTCCCATTCTTAGATGGCAAGCTAGAAGTCATTTCATTCTTGGGGTGTCCTGAATTTCTGCAGCAAGGTTTATAAGATTTTCTGGGCCATCAGTGACACCAAAGCTCTCTGCCTTGAAGATGAAGTCACAGGTTCCAGTCCCAGCTCTCTAGCACGCTTGTTTATTTTATTCACTGGCTGTTTAATATTTAGTATATAAACACTATTTAGGACAAGAACAGGAATTCACAACTTACCCTTTTTAGGCCAATTTCCTCATAACATTATTAAAGACTTTTGCTGTTCCTGTGTTTTCTGGCTTTTTTTAGTGGCTCTTCATTTCTTTGCTGCACAAAAGGGGAAGTGTCTCACAGATGCCAAGATCATCTCTAGTCTGGATAGTTTCCTGATGAATAGTTTTGAATTTCTTCAGCATTAAGAGGTTTGTTTGAGGGTGTTGACTGTCCCCAGGGTGAATTACCCCTGGCATCTGATCCAGGTGAACTATAAATTAAGTGATTTCTCTTTCCTGTTAATGAATAAGATGGTCTCATAAAAGTAGGTGATTTTTTTTCTCATTTTCATAGATATACCATATGTATATTTTAAATACCTTTGATTGAGTTTTTCAAGAAACTAGATAGCCAAGCAAAACAAAAGATCTCCGAGTTTGGACTCAGGTAAAACACAGAGACGAAGGAAGGAGCATTTGGTGGGATGAACTTCAGATACCTTTGCAACTTCATCAGCATTTGCAGACCCGAGGATTTCTGATTTTTCCTCATTAGGTGGCATCCTAAATTCTAACTACATGTATTTTTGAAATTCAGTTGAGAAGTCTTCAGTGGTTCCATGTTCCTCTGTCTCAGTTCTCTTGTCACATATAGCTAGCACCAGTTCCTGCTTCTGGGTAGGGGTTTAAGAACAACTACTGAAAATTTGGAAGCTTTTGTTGTGTTTAACATTTCCCAGGATGCAATTTTCTTTAACCTTTCTGGAGTTTGACTGTTGCTGCTGTTAAGTTAGATAAGTATCAGCCCAATGGGAAACTGGAAGTTTTCACTCAACCAGGAAAAAAGG
The DNA here is from genome assembly GCF_015832195.1 of Motacilla alba alba. Lineage (NCBI taxonomy): Eukaryota > Metazoa > Chordata > Aves > Passeriformes > Motacillidae > Motacilla > Motacilla alba. The sequence continues at coordinate 11,618,962 of NC_052018.1, forward strand.
ATGGAAATGAAGCAAAGAACAAAGAATAAAAGTGAAGGAACAAGTGGGACAGTTTTGTCCTTCTGAGTCCTAGAAGCTCATAGCCACAGCAATAACTTATTTATTGCAATGCTTGATTTTTTTAGATGGTAAAAAATAGTTTCCTGCAAAACCTAACTTTTCATGGTACTGCTTCAAGTGGGGTCCTTAATTTCAGTTGGAAATATAAACACTTATTCCAGTGATTGCATTGGAATGAGAAACTGAAAGAAACATGAGATGGAAAAACACAAAGTGTCTGTGTTAAGAATGCTCAAGTGAACTGAGAAAAGAAGGTAGCATCCCTCCAGAAGAGATCATCTGATCAGTATCTCAGTCCTTACTGGTGGCAAGATGCTGGAAGGGTCCAAAAGCAAATTTTTCCAATTTATTCCAGCTGGATGATAAAAGTGCAGCCTGCATAGAAATTGTATTTTACTAGTGCCCATTAAAAGAACTGAATTTAAGAATATGGCTTTGGTCCTGCATTTAAAAAACAAACTTGAGAAATGTTTCCCATATGGAAACAGATAAGATTGTACTTTGAAGAAAAAAATCCCTCCTAAACTAAATCAGACCTGTCCAGACCTGTTTTGACCTGAGGTTAGAGGAATATTTTGCGTGCTTCTCTGAGATACATTACTTCTAGGATTCTTTCCCCATTTTAAGTAAGGAAGGCTGGAAGACAGTCCATCTGATTTAAGCTATTTTACTGGGAATTTCTGCCATATTTTGTGCATGTTCCAAGTAGCAGTTGAGATATAAATAGCAGAATAAACAAACAGCTGCGCAAGCAAAGTTGAAAAGTCAGAGACCAACAAGATTATCAGTTGTTTCTGCAGTACTTCCAGACTGCTAACATGCCAAATGTGATATCATGTGACAAACAAATTCTTTACTGCCAGCAGCTAGATTTGGCATTTCTTCATTCCCTACTTACTCATTCTGAAGCCTTTTTTTTCCATATTTTCATCCTGAAAATGGAGAAAATTACATTAAAACTACTGACAATGAAAATCCCATGGTTTTGGTCAAAAATCCTGGTTTGTACTTTGCATTTCACTTGCTTTATGGTATATTTATAAATATAAGGGCAGTTATATGTTGAGAAATGAAAGTCTAGAGGTAAAACAAAATGTTCTCTCCCTTCCAAATCTACCTTTATTTAAGAAGTGGGAAGATGTCTTTTATCCAGTATTTGTGCGCAAATACTGTTTATGATAAAATAATGAGCAGCCATAAGACTCTCTATAGCCCATATCTGAGTAATCCTACTCATTTGGGCACTTCTTCCTGACTATAAACACTAAGAAATAGACAATCCTGCATAATGAAACCACTAGAATAACGAGAACTCCAGTCTCTTAATGCTCTCTGCAAATGCAAATAAGTTAAAATGTATTTACTGATTGCTGAATAACTACCTGTATGCACTGGGTTTCAATCTGAGTTTATGTCCTCTAGTTCAGAGGAATTTTTTATTAAACTGAGTCAAAGCCTCTTGGTTTTTAATGGGCTATAGTGTATGTGACCAAAATGTTTAGATCTGTTAACATTTTCCAGAACTCTGGTGCAGAAGATGATTTATCGTTCTAACCTACAAGGACCAAAGTCTCTGCTGAAAGTACTGTGAAGAATCACATTCACGTTAATGTCTTGAAATTAAGCATAAAATTGGGCTTCTTTCATTTCTTTTACTGCCACTTTCAATAGTGTAGTAGCAGCATTTGAATGCATTGCATTGGTGATCAGCCATTAATGTGCAAAGGAAGTTAAAGTGTATTTTAAAGACTCGTTGCCCAAAAGTAATTTTTAAGCTGTTTTGAAATTCTTCATGTTTTGACATTATTTATGTGTTTTGACTTATTTATTTCAGTGGGAATGGCCATTTGCCCTTTAAATGTTCAGTCCTTTTTAGAATCCTAGTAGCTCATTTTCTAACTTGGGTGTAAGTCTCCTCTGATTCAGGTTCTCATGTCAACAGTGAAGTGCTCTTTCATTGTTTTCTTGAGTGATGGTGGCATTTGTGAATCCTGTAAGCATGACTGCAATTTGAAATTGGAGAGAGTTAATCTAGGAACACTTATTCTGCTACTATTAAACCACAGTCTCATGGGATGAGCTGAGAGAAAAGTACAGGATGCCCAAAACATTTACTACATTGGACAAGAAATTGGAGCCCTTTGAGCTCTTTCCAAGTACTTGTGATGTTTGACCTATCCATTAGTCATATTTGGTCTATGATCTCCCGAGTATCTTTTATAGGAGGTGAGCTAATAACCGCAAAAGATGGATAGTCAGCTAAAACACTTAAAGGGATACAGCCTATCAAAACAAGATTGAGTTTCTCTATATTAATAGTTTAAGTAATACACTAATATGCCAATTACCAATCTCAACATACTGTAGAGAGGGAATGGGTATCATTATTCCCATATGACAAAAATGATATCCAGCTTCCCAAGGTCACCCATGCCATATGTAGCAGAGTCAAGAATAAAATGAAGGTCTACGAGAACATTGCTAGTGATCAGCCAACTACAACAGCCTCTGTAAGGAAACACTTACTATCTAAAGAGTTAAGGCATGGGGGAAGGAGGGAAGCAGAGCAGTGCAGCAAAGGGACAGAGAAGCAAAATGAGGTAACTTCCCCAAGGAAATTCAGTGACCTTCCTTCAAGGAAATTCGAGCTCAGAATTCATGCGCACCTCTCATAGTCCTGTTCACACCGCCCCTGGGACATCCATGATGCAGTGCAGAAGAATGTGTTTTCCTGAGTGTTGGTGTTTAATGGCACTGAATATCCAGGCCACCAGATATTTTAGAGGACTGTCCTCCGACAGTGTCACGCAAGAGCTAGAAGATGTTTCCATTACTTTACTCGAGGTCCTGTAAATATTATTTTTTATCCTAGTCTCTCTATGGCAGTTGCTATTCCCCTCTCATTGTCAAGAGCTTTCCTCTCTCCTCAGAAAATACTGTCAGTGAGTTCTCTCTTAGGGTCCTTCACATTGCTCCCGAGACTTTTATTACTTAGAAATACCTTTATACAATTGCAAAACTCCTTTCAAAGTTTTCTTTGCCAGAACACCTTACAGTAGTTAACAAACAGCCTGCCCTTTTTAAATCTTGCTGCACAAGTAAGTGATAAAATATTTATCTTCTGTCTGTGTCTAGCTGTGGTCCCCAGATTTATACACACTTCATCCAAGGCAATCCAGGTTAAGCAGAAGAGTATCTGTGCACTATTGAAATACAGATATGCATTTTTTCCCGTTTCTCTCTCTATAAATCTGTTGAATCTAGAACATGATCTTTGGATGCAGTCAGCCAAATATGAGACTTGTGTCAAAAGCACTGACTCAGAATCGTTCCTCAGCCCTTACTGGGCAGGATATGCCATGGAGAAATGAACAGAACTTCAACAACCAATCTCCTGAAGTCACAAAAACTTGTCAGAAAGAATCAGTATGGGGTCTGGTCAGACCTGTCAGGAGAGCATTCTTTTTTTGTAGAAATAGTAAGATACAGTAAGTATAGATTATTGGTGGTATGTTACTCCTGATACTGAAACTAAAAACTAGTAGAATTAAGTGGAAATGAAGTTTTCTTAAACATTTTTTAAATTATTTCAAATATTTAATGCTTTTACATAGCCATGTGCATAGTGTTCATTTATTCTATTTACACCAGCTAAGATATCTTCAAGATGATGATTCTTATTATAATGATATAAGTACCAGGGTTCTTGTTTTGTAGACCAAGATTAGGTTAAAATTTGAAAATGCAGATTTTTTTTTTTTGTTCTTCAGTGCATAATTTTGGTCATAAATATTGAAAATAACCACATACTTTGACCTCTTACTATAAAAATAAAGTTACAAAACCAAAATTATCACAGACCTCTTTCTCTAGAGATATGATTGATATTATCAAGCAGAGAAGCTTTCTGGTATTATGGACACATCCTGACTCTAGCATAGCTAAAATCCATTTATAGAGCCATTTATTTTACAACAGGCACAACAGCATGGAGAATCTGACACCTAGTGTAGACTTTAAATGCTCATATAGAAGTAGAGTAAAAATCTTGAGATTTGCTGACTGAAAGATCTTCTCATCTTCCGTAATTTAAAATATTTATTACTGTAATATTTTGTCCGTTCTATCTGAATGTATCTGAATGTCTGAAGCTTACATATCCATATGAGAGACAAGATGATGTACCTCATGAAAAAACAAAGCTTAATACTTTGTCCAAAACAGTAGCATGGCATGCCTGGGAAAGGGAGCCTGACACTTTTTCTTCTCAACCTTTAATATCATAACATTCACAGTAATGAGCCACTTTACACAGGGCTTTGATTTCCTGGGGTGAGAAGGGGATGTAATAGCTGACGTAGATATCACCACACTGAGCTCTTCAGCTATTATCTCTTCCTTTCAAATGCAAATCTCTAGCCAGATTAGGATTTTCTATGTCTCTTTTTCTATACATTGCAGTAAATTGTCTGAGACAGTTAAAGGAACCAGAATTGTAGATTTTATTTCCTTTCACTAATCTTGCGACATACACTCAGCTCAGCTTAAATCAAGCACTCAAGCTGAGCTGTCTGTTTTGCATGCTGATCTGCCAGTTGTCAGCAGCAAGCTGAATGGAAATCAGAACCAGTATTTCAATATTTGAGCAACTGTTATTGTAAATAATTGCAGGAGTGCAGCCTCTTAGAGAATGACTAGATATTGAAGGTATGAATGCTGTGCCTCTAAAGTGCAGCTTGTAGACAAATGAAAGACAGAACATAACACAACAAACAAGATAGAAAGAAGAAATAAGACATAAAATTTTCGCAGTTCACATAAATATTTCAACGTCACCTATAGTGAGAATTGCCAATAACAAGGTTAATATCAGCAGCATTTCCAGGAAGAAGCTCTGATAAATTTCAGAGGAAAATGTCACCCTGTGTCTTGTCACTTGCTCAAGTTAATCTGAAGTCCCAAGATGAAACTCAACCTAAAGAATTCCATCTTCTTGTTTCATACAATAGTAGGGCATTTTCTGTGACTATAATTTGGTCTTAGTTGACTTGAAAATTGCTCCAGGCCACCATAAAGAGTTTAAAGTTGATAAAACAAAATACAAAAAATTTGCAACATCTGTTTCTCAATTTGATTGCTTTGCATAGTTCATTTTTCTCCATTCCCAGGCACTAGCATGAGCTTTTCAGGTCTGACAACACAATGTACTTTTTCCGGTGATAGCATCTACTCCACCACACTTTGGTCAAAGTTCTTTAGAAAGAACTTTGGTTATTTTATTACATTTTAAATAAAGAGGAATCTTTAGGGAAATAAGGAAACATCAATAAAATGGGCTGTCTCCCCCATCAGTCTGAATAAGTGCGATTCGAAAGTAAAGCAGTGCTAATAAAATAGGAGAATGAAACACTAAAAAGGACCATTGAAAAGTGGAATAGAGAATAATAGCTTTGTTTTTTTAAAGTCAGCAAGGGGCTTGTATGTTGAAAGTGAATAATGTCAAATGAGCCAGATAAAATAAGTATTCATCATTGGCTAACACAGAGTGAATCCTGAATGGAAACCAATTTTCAATTAACTGGTCATGCTGCACTTACCTGAGGTTATGTTGCATAATCAATCATGAAGAAGTGTTATTTGCCTACTGTTTATGAGCCAACGGTCCCAATACTTATTTTAAAACTAAAATAATATTATTTTAAAAAAGAAGGGACTCAGTGACCAAACTTGACTCCCTCTGCAAAAATTGAACAGAAGTCTGTTGACTCTGTTAATAAAAAAATTTCAAAATATTTTGAAGATAAAGATTAGAGACGTGTCGTAATATGACACGAAAAGACGACACGGACACTGCTGCTCTCCAGGTGAACAAAAAAGAGGGACCTTTATTTTCTGACTCCAACATTTATAGTTTTCCAGAAGTGACAGTGGATTGGAGGGTGACAGTGCCACCTCTCCAATGACACTGGACAGACCAAGAGTCCATCAATTCTCTCCTCCTCCATGAAAGAATGCAAAACATAAGTTGTTTACAGAACGGTGTGTGAGAAAGTTTGTTACAAGAATGCAAACATTAGAAGGCTTAGTAAGGTCTTAGAAAATCAGGGTGACAGAGACATTGGCATCTAACAGCAGAAAGAAACATGGCATTATCCTTCTGAACCAATTCCATGTTTACTTTTATAAAGAAAATTATTTCACTCTTGTTAATTACTGCAGACTTGAAAGTCAAAAGAGGCCACTGAAGTGGTATGTAAAGGTATGCATGTATATGGTCTGTATTCCCTCTTTGTATGCTGAAAGATGGTCAACAGTCCCCTAAACCAGCATTTATATTGTATCATTTGGTGTCTTTTAGCACCTGAAGTGGTTTCTCTCCTAGGGTGCAGGGTTGCTGTTTCTCCTTGGGCTGGTGCCGCCAGGCTACCTCTTACTCCGGGAGAGTCTCCTCCACGGCACCGTCTGGTACCACCCTCAGCCCACCTTCCGCCCAAGCCCGGATGTCGTAATATAAAAATGCCTCACCACCGAATGAAGAGCAGGAGGGCTTCTTGCGTGCTTAATCCAGAGAGGTTTCTTGAGGGAGGAAATGCAGAGTAGCAGGGACACAACCTCCCCTGAAGGGGAGCAGAGGCAAAAAGGCTGACAGGGGTCCGGCTATATAAACTCAGGGAGGTAGGCGGGGTTTGGGGAGGAGCTAGGGCGGGGTAACACAACACGAGCCAATAGGGAAAGGAGGTAGGAGTGGTTCCAACCTAGGGACCAATGGGGAACAGGGAACCAAGGAACCTTCTAGAACAGGGGAGTGGGGAGTGGGTGACTGACACGGTGATTGACACGGTGATTGACATGGGAGCTTGCATAACACACATGTTGTTTCCCAAGGCATCCCCGAACTTTCTTCTTTCAGGCCGCCTCCCACACTAGGGGAACCAAAATTTCACTCCTCTGCTACGGAGAACTCCTTTGCAATGCCGCTCCAAGGCCTTGTGTAGCCCAGCTCTCCACGAGCCTGAAATTTTATGGAAAAAAGGCAAAAAAATTGATGAAGGGTCTGGAGTACAAATCTGGTGAGGAGCAGTGGAGGGAGTTGGAGATGCTTAGCCTGGAGAAATAGAGGCTCAGGAATGACCTTGTCACTCTCCACAACTGCTTGAAAGAAGGCTGGTGGTAGGTGGGGGTCAGTCTCTTCTCCCAAATAACAAGTGATAAGACAGGAGGAAACACCATAAAGTTGTCCCAGGACAGGTTTATATTGGATATTAGGAAAAATTCCTTCATTGAAAGGTTAGTTAAGTATTGGAACAGGCTGCCCAGGGAAGCAGAGTCATCACCCCGGGGATATTTAAAAGATGTGTAGATGCGGCACTTAGGGACATGGTTTAGTGGTGGACTTGGCAGCGTCAGGTTAACAGCTGGACTTGAAGGGCTCAGAGGTCTTCTCCACCCGATAGGATTCTGTGACTCTAAAGCCCTCAGGGACAGCCATACACAAATCTGCTTTGCAGCACCTTAGACAGGGTGCATGGCTGAGACCAGCGATGGGTGCAGACACCACTGATGGAAAAGATGTCCTGGTATCACAGTGAATCACCCCACACACATGTTCTCACACAGATGTAGCTGCAGGCACAATATCACACATTCCTGTACAACACAAACATAGTGTCCCATCCTGCATCTCCTTCCAGAGGGACATACTCAAAATCAAGATTTTTCAGAAGGGATTCATGATTTGGGGATCCTCCTGAACATAACATAAAACTGTGCTGAGCTCACTCCTTCCCAAATTTAAAGCCTTTCCAGTAGTAGGGTCAATGGCAATTTATCACTGAAGGTATATATCAGACCTGATATATTTTCAGTCTCTTGAGCTTCTTTACTAGTCACCTTCAGAATTTCAGCCTATTGCCTATTTTTCACTAGTTAAAAAAACATATTCTTAACTCAGGAGCACAGAATGCAATTTGTGCTGACTTTACAATTGCTTAGGGCAAAGAGGTTTTGTCTCTAAAAAAAGAACTCCCAAAACCTTTGTAATACAAACAAATGTTCATGTCTTGGAGTAGTCTGCACTTCCCATGCCAAAGTATTCAGTTAAAAATTGATGTATGCATGAGGCAATGGGAGATGATGTTCATAATAATTTACAGCATTCTTAAAATGTAGCTTGCTTCAAGTAATAAATATAATATATAATTGTATTATTCTGATTAATGAGTACATATATACAAGTGACTGTATTTGTAAAATATCAAAGAGGAATTCTGTTTTTCACAAATATAAATATTCCAAATAAGTTGAGAGGAACTGCCCGTGTACTTACTAGTAAGCATGTGCACAAAGATCTGAGGAAGGGTTGCATAGTTGGAGGCATTATTTTCAGAAGGCAGCAAAGATTATTTTAAATACAACCACTGAATCACCCTAGAACTTCAAGCATTTTGTAAAAGCTAATTAATTATACTTCTTGTTTACTGAGTTCTTAATCAGAAAAGCTCAACATCTTTTGCAGTAATTAATTAATTTTCTCTTCTGACACCCCAGTGAGGTAGGAAAATATTATGATTCCCTCTTATAATTTGAGCAGTGCCTCTTTTCAGTGATGCTGCAGTCTGTACTGCCTCCAGCAGCTGCCTCAGCAGCTCACTGAACACTACTCACTTGCCACATGCTTTGTGCAGGTATTGGAACTGTTTTCAAGCAGTGATATGTAAGAGAGTCAGAAATAGCACCTGACAGTGATGACTTTGGATCACTGAGCTAACCAGTAGGAGAACATTTTTCCTAAAGAATGTGAACTAACTTTTAGGGCACTTCTACAGTCTCTTTTGCAACATCTTTATTAAAGTCAGCTTCAGACACTTAACAGTTGGTCTTAACCAAGTGCATTGACACCAAGGTGAAGAGTGGTGCTAACAGAGACAAGATGTGTTACAAAGGGAGCTGAGCCCTGTGAAACAGAGAAAGCAATTCCCCAGGAAGTGCTAATGGGTGAAAGACATGCCTGCATCCCAGTATGTCCTGTGGTTGAAACCCTCCTGCTAACTAATGTGCTAGTTAAATAAGATGCAGTAAGATTATTGCCATGGTTATTATGTATCAGACACCATTTATCTCAAACCCTATGCAAGAATTTCAAAGTACTGGTTAACGTGTAGTTGGCATTCAAGAAGGTACACAGGAAATACACAGTGTGTTGTGTTGGGCTGGAACAGCTTTTGGGATAGAACAGGAATAGACATTTTCCTCTTAACCCTGCCTGCAGGTACCAAAGGCTTGAGCTGCACACCTCAGTAGTTTTGGTTACTGGGTATTGTTCTTCAGCTGCTGGGCAGCATATTAGTGATGTGTCTGATGTAACTTACAGGCAATGTGCCTGGTGCATCCATTCACACCTGCTGGAACATCTTCAGGCAGGACTTAGGGACTGCTTTACAGAAACCACCTTGATGACACTGCTAATATGTTTCATTCCCCATTTGCCCTTCTGTGCAGTTTTCTACAGCTACCACTGAGGAATGCCAGCAGAATTTGGGAGATGAAAGGAAAAGCAATCTCTACATTCCTGATATTCCTGAAAACACTAGTCAATCACTTGCTTATTTTCTGCTGTTAGCTGTCACCACAGCTTCTCTTAGGCAACTTTGCAGGGAAAGGGCAGAAAATCTGACTTGTCTCACCTCATAAAATAGCAGGTCCTTGTCTTCTAACTTCAGTCCAAGGTCACACACAGAGAATATTTGATAAGAGTTAGCCAGTAATCCTCTCAGAGATAAGGATTCCCTCCTGCAACTGGATACTACAGGGGTTTCAGTGGCAGAAGAGGATCTCATCTACTTCGCCTCCCCTATTTTTCCATCTTCCAAGAATGGAGCCATAAAAATAGCTTTGGATGCTTACAAAACCCTTTGAACATTTCTGGGAGTCACTGGCTGATATGATCCAAGACTCTGTGAAGAAGAGAGAAAGTGTTTCCTGGGGTGATGTCAATCCAATACCTTTAGAAATAGTGGCTTTGGTTCATGGCCAGCATGGGACAAAGTCTCTATTGATGGCCCACTTAGATGGGGTTCATTGTTCAAGGTTGTCACATACCTTTCTCCACTCTTTTTAATCAAACCAACTCTGAACAATTGATACACTTTCCTTGCAAATACAGAATGGCATCTATTGAGGCATCATTGATGAATGTAAGGGACTTCTTTCTCTTCACATCCAAAGGTATATAAAGCCATGATAGAAAAGATTATGCTATATATATTAAAAAAATAGAAAAAGCAGTTGGGGAAAAAAGATCTATAAAACTGGTTTGCTTGACCCTCACCAAGTTCAGTTCCAGCTCTGCTGCAGAGTTTCTTTTAGGTCATGAAGAATTCTACAGTTCATACTGAATGAAGAATTTTCTAAAACCTCTCTTCCATCGAGCCAATTACTTTAATTTCAGAGAAATTATTTAAAAGGTTCTTTTGAGTAGAAGCTTATTCTATATGCATTTACTGAGTCAACTAAATACACCATACTCATGCAAAAATAGATACATAAATGTTGTATATATGTATGTGTATATGTATAAGGATATGCAAATATATAATAGATACAACAAATAAAAATCACCCCTCTATTTCATGATGGGTATTCCAATCAGAACACTATAATACTCTGCCTTTCTTAAACTCTCCACTTTGAATTCAAAGAGGTGAAATGGAATTGCATTTGTTTTCAATTGAAAAGCTCATTCAGCACCTTTGGTTGCAGAGATGGGATTGGTACTTTGTCAGAGCAGTAATTTAATGCAGACCCACATGCAGAAGCCCAGACTAAAAATGCTTCGTCAACAATACACTGTTCCCTCCTCCTGCAGTGTAACTGCTCTTCAATTTACTGAAACCTGAAGGTGATTCACTGGGAAAAGAGAAAAAAATCACCATGTCTTGACAGTTATTCATAACCCTAAGGATATAGGGACAAATCCAAAGAGATCTTAAGGACCTAAAACAGTCATTTGAAGGACTCAGCTACAAAGATACAAAAGAACTGCACTGTAGTCACTTAAACTGGAATTATCTACATCCCCTCTGTGACAACAAGGACGTGTAAGTGCATTGAAAGTCTGCAATAGGCCTAATTGTGTATTCTTTGAACTTGACTAACTATATTAAATATTCAGATCCTCCTTATATAATTCACCTGATAGTGTTGTAGAGAAAACTAGCTTGTGATTAAAAATAAAATTAATACTTAATACACAAAATCAATACTATTACTCTACTACTTGTATTTAACCTGACAAGCTGTATGTTTTATTTTTCAGCCAGTAAGATTCATGATTTAGCACAAAAAATCTTCACAGAATTTACTGTTTCTACATCATCTGAGCACCTTGCTCCACAATTCTTAGAGAAATGTGTGTATGTGCATAGATGTCAGCCTGTAATTAATTAGTAAGTTCTTTTTTGGTAGAATGAATCAAATAATGCAGCCTGGGAGGAAGATGTGCATGGCTATTTCAGGGCCTTGATAAAGAAGAATTGCTTTACTTTGCATTTGCTCCACAACAGACATGCATAGCAGAAGAGCTGCCCAAACAATTGTGAGAAACTCAGTTGTGAGAAACTTCTATTTCCCTCCCTACTCTCCTAATGTTCTCCCTTCCTGAACATATCTGTAGCTGGATATAAACTCTGTATTGTGACATAGCCTCTCAAAAGGTTTTCCACAAGGAGACTTTGTTCCTGTGTTTAAATCCTCTCACTGGGTGTGCATGTTTAGGCTTAAGATTGTTAAATCCCTGGCTTTAGAGAATTTGTGTCTGATTCACATCACTGCCCTTCAGGAGGCTTGAACTCATCAGTTAGTCAACTCACCTTTTTTACAGGCCTTTCCAAGGTCCTTCCAGCCTGATCTCCTTGCCTGACTCTTCTGTCCATCAAAGATGATGCCCTGCAAGACACCTTTTCTAGGAGATTCGCCAGCATCCATGCTGAAAACACCATGGAGGCATGAAGCCAACTTACTCTCTCACCACTCATTCTGGGAAGTGGCAGCACAGAGTTTGGAAGACCCTTTATCCACACACTTTATTCAGAGGCAGAAACACATGGTTTTGGGAAGGAAAGCAGTTCTTCCACTCCTCCTGTGCCTGGATCACTGGGTTGGGAGGGCAGCCACTCTATCTGCAAGAGATTGGTGCAGGCAATGTTGTAGGCTGGGTCCCAGCCTTCTCTTCCCTCTACAGTACACCAAACGCCCCTGGGGGAAGACTTAGAACTTTATGGAAATACTGATCTTCTGGGACAAGAACTCAACAGGAAAAGGCCCAAAGTCAGCACTCTGCTGGAAATGAGTTATCTATCGAGTAGAACCTACTCACAAAAATTAGTATTTTCCAAGGTTACATGGCTTGTCTGATCTTCAGATGAAAATACAGATTAGGGGCTTATGAAAAAGAGAGTGACAGAACCATTGTGAGAGCTCTAAACACAGGCAGTTCCTCTGGAAACAGTACCCTGACAAAATCCACTTTGAGTTTCGTTGAAGTTTGGTCGTGTACTTGTAGTCTGAGAGTGTACTCAAAACACCTCATATAGCCTGTGTACCCACTTGACTCTGCTTGCAGCCATCAGCCAAATTAGCACCATAAAGTAGCTTTTTTCTGTGAGTTCTGGCTTTGAATCATAACAGAGATGTGTGCAATTCCAGAGTGTCACTGAAGAGCATCAAGGAGGCCAGTTTGGGCCAGATTGTTTCCAGGATGAGCCTGTTGTTTGCTGAAAAGGGTGACAATGCTGTCTGAGGATCTGGTTTTCTTTCCAGGATCTTCAGGCCACCTAAACTGCTATCACCACCAGTAATTAGAAAACTGGTTTGCAGGAAGCTGGATGCAGTGGATTGCATAGAATTGGTTGGCAGTGGGAGGAGAGAGAAGGAACAGCAGACTGAGAGGCTACAATACAACTCGGGACTGTAACAGGACTGTGGACAAGCCCATACAAACTGGTCAAGTGCTGGTCACCTTTGACACCTTCAAGATGCCTACATGATCCTACTGTCCCACTGAAGCATCCTTTTTATTGTGGGTTGTTTTGCTGCCTGTTGACAAGTTTTCAACAGAAAGATGTGTTGCAGGTGGGGGCTGGCCTGGGAGCTAATTTTTGAAACCACTGTGGCTGAAGGGAAAGTCAAACTTGGCTTTTCTGCTTCCTAGGGGAGCACTGGAAGCATCAGGCTATTAGTTACAGTTCAATATTGCAGAAAGACTGCAGCCAGCTTCCCCCATTTTCCTGTCTTATCCACCAAGCTGTGACTGAACTGTCAGAAAGACTCTAATACAGTTCACACAGTTTCAGGGTGTCCCATTAACTGAACTTCAAGCATTTGGGAAAGACAGGCAGATCCATATTAGCTACAAGGCAGACAAAATGTGGCTAGATATGAAATCACTTCAAACTCCCTCAAAACACACAACACTACACAGCTACTACTGGAAGAAAGTATCAGGTGAAGTCCAGTATCTTAGGTACATACACTGGGAAAATTTAATCACCATTAACCTATGGCAGAAGACAGTTTTAATGGTTTAATTACAGTTAGTACAGCAGCTTCACTGATAAATCACACACAGTTCACAAAACAAAGAAAATGCTCTGTGAGTCACTGACCCTCCTGAAAATCCCACACTGTGATCCTTCATTTTTAGTACTGTCTTTATTGTCCCTAATATAAATAGAATTGCTTTCATAAAGGTTCCAGAATTTGGCCCAGAATAACACTGTTGTAGACCAAATAACAAGGTTGGGTTTACCTCAGCAGTGACATTAAAGATGGACTATTCCCTAAAAACCATAGGGGAAAATACACAAAGAAAGTAAAGACAACATTTTATTTGTGCTGAGGTAGCTTGCCTTATTGTGGAATAGTCAGCTGAGACATTTGCAGTTTGTATAGTGGCATTTTTCAGTTTTATTGAGATTTTAAACAGCAGGAACAAGGAAAGAGCAAGCAGCATCATTTACATGTCAGAGCACATCCAGATTACACCGAGGCAGCAGCAAATGGCAGCAGTTACAGTTTGAGCAGCTGCAAGAACCCAGAAGCTCCATCAGTCACATGAGCACTGCGAGTCGTGCAAGCACCAGGAAAGTGATGTTAAAAAGATGACTGGCAGGGGGAATTTGTGATTTCATGCGAGCCCTCTCCTGACAAGGGAGAAGGATGCTTGCCAGTAGTGAAAGGTGCATTATTAGATGGAGAAGTGGGTATTGGCAACAGGTTTTACTGGTGAATGAATCATACCCATCACTGCTGCCCTCCTCACACAATTTATGGCTTGTAATTTTCGCCGTCAAAGATGGGCTACACTGCTCTGCTGGCCACTGGAATGGGAAGGTGCTGCTGGGTCTCTTCAGGTGCTGAGGAAGATTTTGCCTCAGTTTTTGGTCATGACAGGTTCAATCACAGGTGGGCCCTAAAAGTGACTAAAGATGCTCTATGACAAAACAAATTCAAAACAAACACACTTTTAAAATGGACAGTTGACATCTAAAGAATTAAGAACCCAATGTATCTTGCAGCTTCCATGACTTACTGGAGGAGGAGAAAACTGAAATTAAAATAAAACAAACAAAAAAAGCACTAAATTTTACCTCCTTGCTTATTTTTATGCTTTGTGCAAAGGAAAGGAAATGATGCAGCTTATATTAATTTAGTAGAATTAGTATCCACAGTGTCTAAGCAGTAGGACAAGCATATGCAATTACATCTGACTACAGAATAAGAGCACACAATTGTATTTTCATCTTTTCTTTATGTTAAAGAAAGAGCTGCAATTTTTTTTTTTTTTTTTGTGCTAGTGAATTTTTGCTGTTTGGAAAACCAAATAAATGGTTAAAAATGAGCCATCATGTAACTTTTTTCTCAGACTAAGCTGCAGAGAATAAATATTTAAATGTTCTTTAGCTTTCTGGCAGTAATTCTGGATAAGACAGATGGAGATGGTAAAGTTTACTTTCAAAATTTAGATGTCAACATTATTATGTGTCTAAAACCTCCTGTTTTCCTTCTCTACTCCTTAAAAACATCTCTTCATTCAGGTGCATTACAGAAACAAATTCAAAAATTTCTTATTCATGTAAATATGCATATCAAACAGCTCATTAGATGATTACTACAGAACAAGTACTGGGTTTTGTTTGCAAATTATAGCCATAAATTAAGATGAATTTTTAAAAAGACATATTGCCATTCCCTAGGGCTAATTCTAAAATAAATAAAATAATAAGTGCTGGATCAATTTTTGAAAAGTTAAATACTCAAACAAGTTTGGTCACATTTGAAAATCCACACTTAGACTCCTGCTTAGGAAACTGAATTGGAAATTTCCCTAAACTTACAGCAATTACTGATTGCTCTTAGACTACTATGAATATAGAAGTAGTACTTTTTTTGATATTTTGAACATATGCTTTTGATCCATATCTGAATGAAGAAATTCTTTGATGAGAAGCAGTGGAGCAAAGATGTAACATGGCTAGATTTTAAAACTCATAATTTATTGCAGTTATTAATAACTCTTATCCTACAATATCCTTTTCTCTGAATGACACTTTGAAAACGCAGACATCTTTTAAATGTGGGTTGTAATCAGTGGGTTTTGCATGGGAATTATCTGAAGTATTCCAAAGGAAAGGGTATCTTCGTGGTGTTGCTGAGTGTAACAAAGTGCTGAGCAACTTGTCAACCTACCCAAACACATCCAGTCCATCACCATCCCTTCAGGACAGACCTTTGTGAATTACTAGTACCTCACTGCAGATTTCAGGATCAAAAGCACCATCAGTATCCACACACACACACACAGAGTGTAGCTGATGCCATTTTTTTTTTTTTGTTATTGCACTCACTATGGAGGAAAAAAAAAGCCCAAAAAGCCCAGCTAGAAATTATAAAGGTTGCCAAGTTGGCAGAACACTACTCATAGGTGCACTGCCATCTTCTGGGAGATTTTATCCAATTTTTCGTCAGATGCATTTGTCACTTAGTCCAGTCTCTATCCAGTAAAGATGTTGATTTCCAGTTAGTCACCAGGACAGCTAAAAGCTTTGGATCTTGATTTTATGAGCTTTCACTTGAGTCAGCACCAAGAAATAATCACAGGCACAAACTAGAGTTATGAGCACTAATGCACCAGACTGCTTAGAAAAATCTCTCTCATGGCCACAGAAGTCAAGAGATCACTGTAAAACATTATTTTCAAACAAAGTGCTTAGAATTTTTAACTAGCGGATCTCCTATCCAACAAACCAAAAGAAAATATAAGAAAGTATTTGGTTTTCACATCCAGTCAGAGATTCATTATGACTTTGAGACATATTAGCCAATCTTAAAATAATTGAGGTCATTTTTCTTGATGGTGCAGAGTGACCCTCTGGAGAAGGGTGTTAACATACATTCTTGGACATATCAGTTAGAAATCAGCTTCATGAAGGGGTGTGTGCCCCTAAAAATATTTTGTTCTACTAATAAGAAGTCTGGATGCCTCAGATGAAAAGCAAGCACTCCAGCCTCTTGAAACAGGTTTTTTTTTTTTCTCAAAATAATTGTGTTCTTTTTTTTAGAGACTGTAGAAAAACACTGCCCAAAATCTCTTGCAGAAATCACATTAATCTGTAAAATCTTTAAAGCTAATGTATACCAAGTCTCCACTTCCCTTTACTGGGCAGGCTGCAGAGGGTCAGTCTGTCAGTCCTGCAGTGCAGATGTAAGGAAATAGAGAAAAGAAAAATTTACTCCATCCTATCAGGTAAGGGTTATTAAGTGAAAACCTGTTTAACAAACTTCAAATATCCATTTCACTGAGCTTCAAAACCCTTTAGTAAGAATATATCTTGCTGCTTATATTGATAAGCAATGGACACACCATTTACTATCAGTAATACCAAAGAAAAACAAAAAATGTATTAGAGTCTGATTTGTTCATAATTACCAAAATCACCAGGTTTCTTAACTCATAGTCCCTCCATCTCCTTTAGTCATAGGCTGGGTGTTTGAAGGGTGAGGAGTTAGGAGGACTGCCACTAGCTACTGCTGAATCTCACATCTGTGCTTCAGGCTAACGAGACATTCCCAGAGCAGTTTAGCAGTCCCTGCACTCAGACTCAGCCATTCCAACAGGAATTGCACTCATCAAAATAGTTCTTAAAGGAAATGCCTTGTCTTGAAGTGAAATGAAATGTAGCAGCTAGTACAGCAGATAAATGCTGGTAAGCTCAGGACAGGATGCAAAGATCCCAGAGGGGGTCAGTGACTCCTCCTCTGCCACCACATCATAACAGCTCAGGCTCTGACCAGGAACAAGGTTTCATTTGTTTAGTGGCTGTCTGCTACCAGCTGCTCTTTCCATGCCTTCATTAACTCTGACCTCCAGAGAAGTTCAGCTGGGGTCTCTGCCCTGTGTTTTGAGGGCAAAAGTTAATTACAATCAATTAGGCTACAACGATGGTGTCTAATGAAAGCATCCCAGTCACGAACCTTCAGACTTTCTGAAGGTGACCAAGAATATCTGTGATGTTCAGAGACATCAACTAGAGGTCTGTTCCAACCACTGCCTAATCAGCAACTTATTTTGACCATTTTGTTCCTAAAAATGGGAGTCACTGGGAAGCTCACAAAGATGAGTGTTAACTAATGGAAAAGGCTGCAGGATCCAAATAGCAAACTCTTGTACAGCACCTTCTTATTCTCCACGATTACCAATGCAGTCAAAAGAACCCTGCAAAGAATGGCAGTCACTGGGCATAAAGAGAAGCTCACTGATAATATCAGGAATTAAATCCAACATCAGTGTTTCCAAAGAAAGCTTATGCACACAAATAGGAATTCACTGAATGTTTCCCTGAACTGTTATTCTGTGCCATAAATATCGTCCAGAAAATTTAGAACCAACAGTACACTTGAGAAGTACCAAAGTTTGTTTTGGGAGTGGAAGAGGACTGGGAGGAGTAGGTTGTGATGCACAGAAATGAAATTATGATCTAAGTGTCCATGCTCACTCATGTCAAATAAAAATGGGACAATTCAATATGAAACTGGGACCAGATGCATTTCCAAGATCCAAGCAGGTTTCCGGGGCTGCAGATGAATAGAAATAATTTGTTGACCAGATAAAAATCAATCCATTGTTTTGTCAAAGCCAGCAGTCAAAAACCAACAAAGTAAACAAAAATGGTATTTTTCTAATGCTGATAGAGTGCTGCTATCTGCACTCCTTCAGGAAATTAAAAAAAAAAAAAAATTAAACAAACAAACAAACAAACACCAAAAATAGGCAGGAAAAAATATTAAAAGGATTTAGAGACAAATTTCATTAAAAGAGGGATACAGAAGAGTAATAGATCTGGTTTTGCTTCCCAGACAGTATTACACAGTATTTCCCAGACACCTTTCCCCTGGAAAGACCAACGTGTCCTCTGGAACAGCTTTAATATTGTCCTCTGTTGAGAGAAGATGTAGGAACCATGATGGCCTAGGACACAGGACCTTTCCAATACCAAATTTACAAACACTTTCCATCCAGAGGGATCAGAAACAGAAGGACTGGAGTGGTCTGTAGCACAGGGATTCTTAAAATGAGCAAAGCTATGACTAAGGCGCCTCACCCCTCTTGGTTTCATCTGTAAATCTGTGATGGTCTTTGTACCAACAGTAAAATTCAAGCAGTTTTTCTACTGTAGATGGCAGCCAACAAGAAAAGTTCTGAAAACACTGCAGTTTGTAAAATAATCACAAATTGATTTTCTTGTTCATGGACAATTAACTCCTGATGTCACTCTCTGGCTCCAGACTACTCTTGCCACTGAAGAGTTTACAGAGGAAGAAGTGCTTGAACAACTCTCTCCATCACCTCACTCCAGGACCTCTGCCCTTGCACCTTGCCCTCCTCTCAGCTTCAGCCTGGCAGAAGCTTTGTTCTGGGCTTCCTAAACCTACCCACCAGCTTTCAAGCGAGACCTCCTCTGGCTGGGAGCTACAGAGATGCCTTTGTTCACCAGTGATCTCCAAAGAACAAACACACAGCTCATTCCCAGCCTGGGAGAAAAAGTCCTTCCCCCTCATCCTGCCAGAGGGCTCAGACTGGGCTGTAGATTCTGTTTTTCTTTCAGCCCAAGTCCATTTGAAGTCCATAGACTTGTGTTGCTGAGAGCAGGACATCTGTCTGTCCTTCACAGCCACCACAGCTTCAGCTTGCTAGTGTGCTAGAATATTTTTATGGAAGGGTCAGGAAAAAATTAAGATATTTTCATATATTCTTAATTATTCTAACATCTTCAGTATTTATTAAAAGTGCACATTCATTTGGTACACAAGGAAAATTCAGGGGTTTAAGAATTATTTGAGCCATACCTACCTCAATATGCCAAGAGATAAAAAATCAAGCATCAAAAATTATTAGATACTTAAGCAAAAGAAGCAGTATATTTTTTGCTGGCATTTAACATTATACTGTAAATATTTCCAATATTCATTAAAGGAGAAGTTTTATGACTGAATAGGAATAGATGCTGGAAAAAATGGTTGTTTCTTTACACCTTCAGAAATTGGAAATGTTATTTTAAATGTTTACAAAGGCATGGACTGGAATACAGTTTCACAGTTTCTAGTGAACTAACCTAGAACAAAAATGATTGCTCACTTTCCCACAGGAAGAAATCCTTACGTTTCACCCATGCTCCCTTTCCTGCATGATTAACGGATACTTCTGAACCGACAACGCGTGACCTCCAGTAACCATTCACAAGGGGCTAAAGTCATAAATAGATACAGACTTAAAAAACATTTATCTAAAAGAAAAACAACTCTCAAATCAGCTGAGCAACATGATAGGTTTGCTTGGCACATAGTAAGATATAAGGATGGACTCTTCCCACAGCTTAGAGCCTATGCAGTTTTCTCAGATAATCCATGCAAGAAAAGCAATAAAAGATCTAACAACTAAGAAAAACAAATCAGATACAGTTATAAATATCTATGCTGGTTATGAATACAAGCTGGTTATATTTCACTGAGAGCAAAAAATAAAATTGCAGAGAAGCTTTATCATGACTTTCAAACAGTAGTGCAGAGTGCATTATTAAGCTCAGATCTCAACACTAACAGAAAACTCATTTGTATTAGAATCAACAAAGTCTATATAATATAAATATCTATTAATAATAAGCAACTACACCAAAGGCATGGATAAATATAGCAAAAGACTATAAATAAAAAAGACTGCATATAACTGCCCAAATAGGCAATGCTGGCACTTAAATCTTATTATTGCCTTAATGAAATGGAAGTTACCTTCTATCAGCACAACATTCTCTAAAAGTTAGGAAGCACCTGGAAATGCCTGTTGGGGGTATCAGCTGTCCTCTGAAGAGGCAATCAATCCCCAGAAGCTGTATTCCAAGCAGATCCATTTTTACAGTTTTTCCCTTAATTCTGTGATTGCTGTGGTGACAAAGCAGAGTTCAAAGGTTTGCACTACCCCATTAATTCTCTCTGGGCTTTATCCTGTTACCAGTAACTCACATGTCAGGGTTGCTGGCTCTTTTCTCCTTTATCAAAGTGAGGCAGGAAGTAGATCTGCACAGGCAGGTGCTATGAGTGCTGCCTTAATTTGGTTTGACAGAAAAGGGGTAATGAGTAGGGCAAGGCTTGGGGACCTATTAGAAATATCTTCCCCTTCAATTAAGGAGCCATGCATGTATTCCAGCTCAACTGGAAATGAACTGAGCAAGAAAACTGGCCAGGCTCAGAGAGGAACAACAGCATTTACAGGGGGATTCACAGATTAAATACTGGCTGGCAGGACACAGAGATGGAACTTATTTCACTGATGCATGTGGAAGGAGCTAAACAGGTAGGCAAAGGACAGAAGAGTAAGACTGTCATGTCCCTTCTATTCATCTTTCACATTCAAATTTTAGAGGCTGCTTGAATTTAAACCATGGATCTTGAAGCTTTCTAGTACTTAAGATAATTAGGTGGCACAGGTGACGTCAGATGTTAAATGCAATCCTCATTTATACAGTGAAGGATGAAGGTCTGCAAACCACAGATGTCTGGCATCTATTCAGGAATTAATTGAAGTATTTTGCTGAAAATCACAGGAGACTCAGTGCAAAGTTTAATGATTATGTAGCTGGCACTCTTCAAGTACACTCATGGACTGGCTGATGAACATGTCAAACAATGCAAGATACATAAATTTACACAAAACATAACAAAGAAAGTTAGGTCCTGACTTTAAAATTAAAATAGTTATATTCCACAACCTTAAAACTAGATTTGAAGTAAGTTCTGTGCTTAGATGTAATCTAAAAAGTAATAATTTCCTCTAAGGAAAGAATTGAATTTCTAAGTATAAAATGTGGCTTATATTTCTGCTATCAGCACACTGAATCAAACTGTATCTGAAAAATAAAGTAAGTATGGGAAAAAACCCTGTCCATCCTAGAGGAAAAAGAGACTTCATAGAACTAAATGGAATCAAGGGGTTAAAGGACAGGGGTTCAAAACACTTGAGGGGATAAAAATGTAAAGTGACGTATTCAAAAGAGCCCAGGGAAATTAGACTTTTGTATTCAAACACTGTCAGAAAACAAATTTTTCTGTTGCCATGGAAATTGAAACAAAACCAAAACCCATTCACAATCACAATGGAAGGGCAGGATTTGGAAATTTCCTCTGAAAGAAAGCTTCCAGGGGAAAAAAATAATAATTCAGAGTCATAAAAATACATTGCTTCTGGCAGATGAAACACGTACAGGTAAGGTGCAGGACTGCCTTTCAGTAGTCCAGCTCACCTCTATTTATATAATCAAAATGTTAATAGCTATATGATAACAAATAAACTATAAAAAAATTCTCAGTACGACATGCAAATATGTGCATGATAAATTAAACAGATCAAAAAGAAGGGGATTGCACTTTGACTATTAAAATCAGAGAGGAAATAGGATTAGTGATTCCTTACAACTGTGCTGAGGGCAAGACAAATCATGTGTGTGTAGTGCTCACGTACCAAAAATCATCTATACAAAAAAAAATAGGCAAATACATCAAAGACTGGTAGTAGCTGTAGAATTTGCTCTCATGGCAGATTGTCCCTGTGTCTCCATCATGCTCCCAAGGACTGTTTTAGTGAGTAAAAAATTATTGCACTTTTTATTGTCATGTATTCCAAGTTTTATCCTCAAAAGTCCTTCTTCCTTTTCCATGGGAAAATACTGGCTCATACCACCAAGTACATGAACCTCTCCCTTTGAGTACAAGACAGAGTCACAACAGAAATGCAATGTACAATGCTGGGTCCCATCATCCAGCTGTTTTATCCTTGGCACAACCCAACTTCCAAGGCCAGGAACACCTCTGGACCCAGGTAGGTAGCCTGGTAAAGTCCTTACTGAAGCCACAGAGTCAGAACCTCAGTGGAGCACATTTTCCTACCCCCAATAAACTGAAAAATTATGCAAGTCATAGGTCAGACTCAATGGACCTGGTCAGAGGTGTTTTCCAACCTCACTGATTTTGTGAGTCTGTAATTTGGACTGCTGCCACAAGTATGGAGTCACTGAAAAAAGAGTTGGGTCTCCATCAAGAAGACAGTGATCAAGCACCTTTTCAACTGCTCAGGCTCACACCTCCCTTCTCCCACTCAGCAGAGAATAATTATTGTTATTCTAAACCTGGGTCATTGAAGCAATCTGCTCTACCTTTACACAGATTTGGATCAGCATGGCTGAGATAGTGAGCAGCTGGAGCTGGGGCTGAGCAAGGGGTCCAAGGCAAACCAGAGGAATTCTTGAGCCACTTCTACCACCAGGCCTTCATTCTACTTGGCTTGAGCTTTGTGCCCTAAACAGTACAGGAAAAAAACACAAACCTGTAATTTTCTTGCAAAAGGCTTTCATATATGACAAGATTACTCTAACTGCCCAAGCCTTCTCTTCTCTAGACTAAACAGCATGAATATTAAGTAATAATATTATAACATTCCCTCTTGAGCTGACACATCCATTTAAGAACACTACAGTTTACCAGCCATTAAGCAGTTACTGGTTGGTGCAAGTTTATTTTCTGAAGAGTACTCTATTCAAAACATACTTTCTAATTATTGCAGAACACACATACCCATTTGTAATTATTACTTAAAATAAACAATTAATTTCTCTCTGATCAGCCCGCTGTTAGATTCCCATCAAAGGAATCATATGAACAGATGGGGTCCAACAGGCTTTTCATGTGTTTTCTTTTTTTATGCTTCGTAATGAAGCTCTCCCTCATAAACTTGTTAAAATGGACTCATTTCCTTTACCAGGATGTGCTTTTCTGGTAACTGCTTTTCATTTTCTGTCTTGAACACAGTAGATTATTCATTTCTATTTACCAATAACCTGAGTGATTGGTAAAGTGTCACGCACATCAATGGATCCATGACAGCAATCATGGAAGGGACAAAGATTTTACTTTTTTTTTCTCTGACTTCTCCAAGGAAAATAAGCATTTTCCAAAGAATACATCTAAAACCGGATGAGAACAATTTTTTTTGTGAATAGAAAATTCATTGAAAAAAGCTGTGACAGAGAAACTTTATATCTGAATCCAGCCCACAGTTGGTGGGAATATTCTACAAAACAAACAAACTGAACAAAACAAAACAAAAAAGGCAGGAGGGATTTTGGAACAGTGCATATTTCATTGTGAAATTTTCTGAGAGCTTCTTGTTTCCAATGATGCTGAAATCTTGCATTTCAACATATTCTAAAAAAAAATTTTCATTGTGAAACATTTTTTTTTAATGTCGAACCAGTCTAAGTTTAATTAGATGCAAAAGAATTAACTTCTCCAAATCAAATGAAACATTGAGTCAAAGTAAAAAAGCTCAAAGGGTCTTAAATTACAATTTTTTTTAATTAGTTAGTTCAGCAACCAAGAAAAAAAATCTATTGTTTGGTGTAATCAATTATACTATTTTTTATATAACTATGACAAGACAGCATGGGGGACAATTACTTTTTTTCCCCATCAAACTTGTATGTCTTCCTTTTTTTCTCATAGGCATTTCATTAAAGACAGATCATGTTAAATAACTTGGGCAAAGCAAAAATCAGTTCTTCCAATAAGTACTCAACTTTTTCCACTTCTCTACACCTAAGTCAGAGTTTTCCCAGTGATGAGGACTTCACTGCCCCACTTTGGACCACCTCACACCCCTGGTAGGGACGGAGTGCGCAGACTGAGAGATCACTGCCACCCTAAGTAGCTCAAATGTCAGAAATAGAGGCAAAAGACATGACAGAGACCAGAAGTGTGGGATGTCAGAATGGCTGGCACAGGATCACATGGAACTTCAGGCAGGGCTGCAAAGTTTTGTAGCCCTGAGCTGTTTCACCGTGGGAAGCGACCCCTGATCCAGCCCGGCTCTGTCCCGATGCTCTGAGCCTGGCTCTGTCCCAATGCTCCGAGCCTGCTGTAGCGCAGTGCCCACTGTGGTATCTTCCTGATGGAAGCAGGACTGGCTGCTGATCCCTTCAGTACTCTTGTTCCCAAATGACCACAACAAATGCTTAGTGTCCACTTTTCCAGCAATTGAGCTGCCTTTGCACTGTCAAAGACAACTTTTAATTAAGGTGTCAAAACCTGACAAGATTGATCACAGAGGTGGTTTCCTCCATGCTGAGCTGTCTCATACTCCAAACTCCTCTTTCAACCACTTAATTAAAAAGTGGTTCATCATCCGACTTGCCAAGAAAAAGGAACCTCAATCTCCACAAAAGGAGTCAGAGAGAGAAAAGTCAGCAATTTTTTTTTTACTTTCCCTTATGTTTATGTTCAAACGTCTACATAGCTTCTTTTTTGATGATTTCATCAAACAATGATCACTTTGATAACTGTGGAATTATTTGGCCATGAGAGTTACTATTCAAATATTTTTGCTTGCCTTTTTGCACCAAGAAGAAGCCAAGCATTTTTCTTCTCTTTTTTATCTTCATCCAAAAACACAAAAACAAACAACCAGCCCATGTAAGGCCTATTCCAATTTTCCTTTTTTTTTTTTTTTTTTTTTTTTTTTGTATGGTGGACTAGAATTTTGACGGAGAAGTCATCTGCATTTTAAAGGAATGGCACACTGAAATTACATGCAGAAGAACATGATTTTAGCAATACAAAGCATTTCTTCTGACCTTATTCCCTTCACCCTTTCTTTTAGTTTGCTGAATAACTGGGAACATGGGAATGATTACAAAGCCTGGCACATGCTGCATGCACAGAAGGGGAGTGTTTGTTGCCAAAGCCCACTTGGATGCAAAGAAGTACAGAAGCAAAAGAAAAACAAAGACCACAGAGTGAGCTAGACTGTTCCCTTCCCAAGACAAATTTATCTCCCAGGTTACATTCCACAGTGGTTTATCTATTCCATAATGACCACAGGAAGGGAGAAAGCACTTTGCAAAAGCTATGCTAAGACACACAGTCCTTTTATTTCCAAGCACAAGTGCAGGCTGGGCAGAGACTGGATTTAGAATAACCCCAAGGGGAAGGACTTGGGGGTGGTGATGGATGAGAAGCTCAGCGTGACTCTGCAATGTGCTCTTGCAGCCCAAAAAGCCAATGGCATCTTGGGCTGCATCCAAAGCACTGTAGGCAGCAGAGAGGAAGCTCTGCTTCACGCTCATGAAACCCCATGACCCCACCTGCAGTGCTGCATCCAGCTCTGGGGTCCCCAGTAGAGGAAGGACATGGACCTGGAGCAGGTCCAGAAAAGTCTACAAGGATCATCAGAGGGCTGGAGCACCTGGAGCAAAGAAGGCTCAAAGGTGACCTTAACTGTGGCCTTGAATAGACAAAGGGGAACTGCGAGAGCTGGAGAGGGACATTTTATCTGGGCATGCAGTAACAGAACCAGTGAGAATGGTTTTAAACTGACACTTAAACTGATTAAGATCGAATGTAAGGAAAAAATTCTTTACTATGAGGGTGGTGAAACATAAGCACAATTTGCCCAGAGAACCTGTGGATGTCTCATCTCTGGAAAAGTTCAAAGACAGATTGGATGGGGCTTTGAGCAACCTGGTTTAGTGGAAGCTGTCTCTGCTCATGGCACAGAGTGGGAACTGGATGATCTTTAAGTTCTCTTCCAACCCAAACCACTGTTTGATTCCCTATAGGAGTTGAAGGAAAAGGTTCAAGACATGGAAGATAAGATTTTCCAACAAAGCATCTTTACAGTGTGTCCTCTCTACAGACATGGCTCTTGCCATCAGCCCCTCTTTAATACTTCAGCAACCTTACAGTTGCCCTCATTACATCTCTTGTCTGTTTTCAGGTCTCAGGAAGCATTTTAACACTTGGAAAAATGGGCATTGGACTGAGAAGGATGTTGTGGAGAGAGCAAAGAAGGCTGCAGTCAGTGCCACCTCAGCAGCAGAAACCCACTGGTGCAGAGATGTCTTCTTCCCACCCATCACCTGGAGCACACAACAGCCATGTGGCACATCCTGCACACAGATCCCCTACCCCAATCCCCAGATTCCTTCAGTGCTTACTTTCATAGGGACTCTCAGGCCCTGAAGGCTCTTAGAACTCTAAAGTTTGTTATGCCATTCCCATTCTTGCCCAGTCATTACTCCCATGACAAGGCAGAAAAGCCAGGGCAAAAGAATTTTGAGACACCTCTCCAGCCTCAGGAACTTTCAAGGAACACTTGTGTTTTATAAACCCTTTCCAGATACCATAAATCCTCTTGGGATTAATTGGTACATTAAATGGAGAACAGAAATGTCTTCAGCAGGTGACAAGGCAATGAAAGCAGGCCAACAAAACCCAGCAATTCTGCTGCAAGTGCCTTTGGCAAAGCCCCACAGTCCCACTTGCCTGTTCTCCCTGCACACCTCTGGAATGCAGCAGCTCCTGGGCAGATTAGCAGAGGTTACTTTTGCTGACAGGTAGCTGTCAGCACAATAATGCTCTGCACAATAATGCTCTGACAGCTGTCCAGTCAGTCTGCATAAGGCTAGATACATGGAATTCCAGAAGCACTAGACTCCCATTTACAGGCAGCCTAAGAGCCAAGAGTACATTGCTGCACCAGAATATGCAACTAGAACAAAAGCAGATTAACACCTGCATTTTTATTAACCTTTCATTCACTGAACACTGCCAGAACTTTAGTTTTGTGGCTTGAGATACGTTAAATGTGCCATACTTATGTGTAAATTTTTATGTTGCTTAGGAATGCTTCTGATGAATTTTTAAATTCACTGTCAAGATTGAAATGCTGAAATCTAACTTTTCATTCACATTCAGTGGCCTAAAAGAAATCTACAGATAAAGATTGTCTATTATTTATTTCAATTCTTCAGTCAATACAAAAAAAAAATGCCAATGCAAAAGTGTGTGATGCCAAAGGCAAAATCATAGAATATAAAAATAAATTATAAAAACTCCACACACACATACCCTCCCTCCATCCTACCCACCAGCTAGCTCTTTCTATACCTCTAACTGGAACTAATTTAATCTTTAAAATACCCAACAAGGAAAACCAGTGTGGAGTTTTGGGTAGCTGTGGTTTTGCCTTTAAAAAAAAAAAAACAAACTTGGAACAACATGAAAATTACTGTCCCAAGGGAAGTGAGGTATTTACGAAAAACTCATGTTCCCATTTAACCACCTTAAATTCATTGTGCCCTTCATTTCTTTCAATGCCCTCCATCAGAACGGCAAGGCTTTTTTTCCATCCCTCCCAAAATATTTAGAGAACTAAGGAAATAAGTGTTTTGCCTTCCACAGAAGAGACTTAAAAAGCCATGCTGTCTGACACCAGGATCATTCTGGTTCATAAGGAATTCTCTCAATGAGCTTTCTGGCACCTGGAATTATTTATTCAGCACTTTTCACCCCAAAGATACACAATGCAAATATGTAAAATTGCAACTGTGTAAACTGAAGAAATGAATACTTAGTTGTGTACTTGAGGTTACGCTGCCTGGAATAAAATTACGTCTCAGGACCTAAGCCGCTCTTCAAATACTTTATTTTAAAAAATACCCAAAGTCCTGAAGTACAAAATTCAGGAGCAGGGAAAATCTCTTTTCATGAAATGCATGTCATTTGATGCTGTCAAAAAATAACACTGAGCCAGAGAAACTACTACTTTGAACTCTTTCATGCTTATAGTTTCCAGGTTTCTAGGAAATGGGGTGGAAGCTGCAAGGATGATTTATGGCACATGCAATGCTTCAGAAAGATCCAAAGTCCAGTCAGCCTGAAAGGCAGTGACAGCATCACATCTAGAAACTGGCTCAGAGAAAAGCACATATTGTAGCTGTAACTCAAAGCCTGTGGGAAGACAATACATTATTCCACCTCATGGAATGGGTTCAAGGCTAAATACAGAATTCTGTATTACCTATAATTCATTAAAAGCCCTTGGATTAACATAACACAAAGTAGCCTTCAAATGGCTGCTGTTAAATATCTGACCCTTCAACTTCTTCCTTATTTCTGCTTTCTCTCCCAGGTCTCATAGAGATATAGGAGGGTGTCAAAATTCAGTGATACTATTTTACCTCTCCAAAGGCTATTTCATACAGGCCTCATTATTTTCCTGCACAAGCACATTCCTCTCTAGGGACAACTGGCTTCACACTGGGTCCCAGGAAGGGTCTGCTGAGCAGCCCTCAAGGCTACAGGGGTGCCTGAGCCTGTATGGTCAGTGTTAAACAGGCAAAGGAAGAAAGGGAAGCCTGCATACCACTGCTTGTGTATGGTCCCTTGCTCCTTCTCACCACTGATGCAGCTGCAACAATAAAACAGCAGTGGCAGCTAAACAGTATTTCTGCAATTTCCTTGAGCCAAGATTTTTTTTCCCATCTTTAATGATGCAATTCCAGGACTTGGCTCCATTATTCTATTTGTATTAATGCACAGTGGCAGATTTTACAGCACATGACAAAGTAAGAATATTTTATATGGCTTACAAGCCAAGAAATAATGCAAATTTGTTTTATAAAAGTACTGTCAGCATATTGCGCCTGCCTCTTTGCCAGGACCAGTTTGCTCCCTCTCATATTTTATTACATGTTTTTTTAAATTACTACAGGAGGCTGCAGTAATTTCCTGCAGGAGGAAATTCCACTTGCAGGTCATTACTGACTCTTAACAGACAGCTAGCTTTTGGGGGGAGTCCAAATGAGATCACATGAAACCACACAGCATTGGTTCTCCCTCACTTAATGCTCCCCACCACCACCAGCCCTCATCCTGAGAACCCAAATCCTTGGCTAAAGGTTCATGGGTCTGTTGGGGATGCTGCAAAGTCTCTCCATCCCAATGGCATATGTGATTTGGAGAAAACGGATGGATGTGCGGATTAAAGAACCCTTGAGCCACAGCCCTTGACCTGATAAAAACATGAGCAAAGGCTTCTCTCTGCAATATATTCATTAAAAAGATGTAAGATGTAGGTGTTTTCTCAGCAATAGTGTCATACCTTATCTGATATATACCTAAATGAGCTCTGTCCAGAGGGCAGATACAATTACATATAAATTATATCCACCCCAAGGAGCTCTGCCTTGACTCCTTACCCACCTGTAACAGCCATCAGCCCATTCCATGGTGAATTACCCCTCTATGCACCACCTGAGTTGTGCCAGTGAGCTGTGAGGGCATTGCCCTGAGTTAAAGTCAGTAAAATCTTGTAACTTGTCTAGAGACCCACAGTGACCTTTTCTTCTGCTAGATTTTGCTTGGACCATAGGCTCATTAGAAAAAAATAACTATAACTATGCACAAAATTAAAAGAGAAGGTCTCAGCAAGCCATGACATTTTGCTGTGCTTGGAAGAGACGCTGCAATTCTTGTGCAGCTGCAAAGTGCCGAGATGGTTTTAATGGCATCTGCTGTCTCTTGATTGACAGAGCATAAACATTTCAGAAATACAGGCAACAGCATTGCAGCCACACAGCACCAGACAGCATTATTTACTGACTGCGACCGAGCTACTGCTATCAGTCACAAACTGCACATCCAACCCAGTGTTATTGTGATTTCATTTGAGAAATGTCCTCTTCCGGATGAAGAAGTATTAACAGCTTCACAAACACTGTCAGCTAATCAGAAAATATTAGAGAAGCTCTCCACAGCTTAGTGGTTTTTTGTCACTTGCTCTAGATGTTAGGAATATGGGTAAATGAATAAATGTATTAATACACAGCAGCCTGTCAGGAGCCCTTGGCACGCTGTGAGCCCGTGGACTGCATTTGCCAGTCAAATCTGCCTGATACTCTCAGCAGTCCCTGACAGCAACCCATTCACATGGAAATCAACAAGAAGTCTGCTTTTAAATGGTAATATCTGAAATTATCACAGAATCAGCTGAGCTGGAAGGGACGTACAAAGATAATGAAGTGCAACTCCCACCCCTGCACAGGACACCCCAGTTATCACACCCTGTGCCCAAAAGCATTGCCCAAATGCTTCTTGAGCTGTGTCAGGATTGGTGCTGTGCCCACTTCCCTGGGGAGCCTGTTCAGTGCCCAACCACACTCTGGGTGAAAAACCTTTTCCTGATATCCAACCTAAACCTGCCCTGACACCACTTCAGGCCATTCCCTCAGGTCCTGTCACTGTCGCCAGAGTAAAGAGATCAGAACCTGCCCTTCCCCTTCAGAAGCAGGTTGTGGACTGTGAATTTCTACCTAAGGCATAAGAGGTATTTCATTTACAGGCCTGACACAAATGTGATGTTTATTTGCCCCACATTTATGTTCCACAATCTGAGCAACACCCTGACTCTTCTTACAAAAAGCACTGCCTCTGCTTACTGATTACTTCCCTGCTGGGTTCTGCTTGCTGCTAGCCAGGTGGATGGAACTTGCCTTTCTGGATTCAGAAAGACCCTCATTTTTGGGCATAAACAGACTGCTGGATTGCAGGCTGGTTGGGAAGGGAGGCCAGGGTAGGAGCAGGAGGGGATGGAAGGGAGAAGGAAGGAAAGGGGAAAAAAGTACTGGTGAAAAAACAAAAAAACAGGAAATAAGTGAAAAAATATGAGGACTCTTTCTGTCAACTTCTTCTTTTCCCTTCTTCTGAGGTCCTCTCATGTTTCTCTATTGACTATTGACTGATTGGTCCTTGCCTTCTCCCATTTCTCTTTTCTAATTCCTTTACACTGAATTTCTTTTCCTCTACTACCATACCCCAAAAACCAGTGGCAATACCAGAGCCTGCCCCCACCAAGGCAGGAGCTGTGGGCAGTGGGCGATACCCCTGCCAGCTGGAAGGCTCCCAAAGAGAGCTGCAATGCAGAGCACTGCTGCCTTCCCTTTACACACTAGGGAAAGCCAGGCAAAGGTGGATGCTCCTGTGGAAATACTGGATATCAAAAGGGAAGAGTTTGGCATCAAAACAAAGAAAGCAACAACATGCCAGTAAATTGTTTTGTATAAAAATGAACAAATCACTCGCAAACAAAATGGGATGCGTGTCTAAATGGAAATCTTCTCTGTGCTTTGGTGTTTGAAACAGCAGCTGGGTGGTGAGAATTTAGGAAGCATTTTTTAAAGCAAAAAAAATGTTGTTCAGGAAAAAAGAAAAACAATATCCAATATATTTCTGTAGACATTGATATCACAAATCAACAATATGCCACTGTGGGCCAAGGAAGAAGACAAATTCAATAAGAAACAGTCTCCTAGAATGTGCAGTATCTCAGTCTTTGCTCTCTTCTCCTTCCTTCTGGCACTCGAGGCTTGTGACACTGTCTAGCACCAGTCCATGTCCCAGCACTGCAGTTCTGCCTTGAGAGGAATACTTTTTGGCATGAAGCACAGCTCACATCCTGCTCACAGTCACACCTGTGTGAAACCAAGGTGCTGGATTTATTCCAGCAAGGGGTAAGAATACAAGAAAGCCATTTTTAAGATACCATTGATTCAAAAAAGGCCAAGATCTCATCATAGAAATCAAAACAGTGTACACTAAATGATATATGGATATGTACTTCACCTTCTGATGTGTTCCAAAAGATATCTCAATTTGCTGCAAGCTGTATCAATGCATAAAGTCAGGGCACTTAAAAAGTGTAACAGCCGTAAGACTGATTCATGAGATCAATCAAAAGCTTATCCATTTTAGGACAAATTACCAGTCACAGAATTTAATCCACAAAGTTGTATATTCTGTGATCCTTCAGTAATGCCTGATACACAAAACTAAATTTTTCAGTAGCACTTTTCCAACTATTTAATACCATTCCTTGCAGGTTTTGTTGCATTACAGTATTTTTCATTGCTTTTGATCTTCAGTGGCAATGGAATTTATATATAAATATATCTTTACATGGACACCACCAAGAGATTTTCTTTGGACAGTAACTTTTTTTGCTGTTATTCTGCTGGTTCCTATTAGGTTCATATGCACATACATATTTAGTATTTTGTATCATTGCATCTTTTTAATAATTGTTCAGCAAGAACAAATCACATTTAGGCTAACTCTGCCTTTTGCTATTCCTACAAGAACTATGGGAATAATTATCTTTAATTGTCTGTGAAGCATCACATACCCTTACAACAGTCAGCAAGTAACAAACCGAATTCTGAGGTTCCTCCAAAGCTCAAAATATTTTCTTTAAGTTCCACATCACTATATTGATGCACAGCAGTCCTGAGAGACACATCTTTACAATGTATAGGTTGATCCTGTTTTCTTGTTTCTCCATCTCAGAAAGAGGTTAGAGCTCTGTGCCTTAGCAAATTTAAGTGCACCTTAGTTACTTACTTAATGCATTTTGCAATAGAAAATCTGGCAGATACATGAAAAATCAAGTTTCTGCAGAGGCCAAAATTAATTGTCATTTTCTGGCATCTTACTCAGTTCTGAAGTCAATTTCTATGGAGTTTGATCTTCTTGAATAGAAGCTCAGTACAGGCTTCTATATTTGACCCAATAATATTAAAAAAATAAAATAGTCAAACCTCTCTTCAAGGCAAATATTGACATCACAGTGTCTTCGATTCTCTGTTGCCCAGCATCTAATTTAGTCACCAGACAAATGAAAGAAAATGAGTGTTCAGAAACACTATGGACTATACAGTCCACATGAAACTCTAAGGTCCTTGAGCTTCTCCAGCACTACTTGAAACAGAGCAGAGCTAGCTGGCTGCTTAAGAAATCCCTGGAGAGGAGGGACAGAGCTGCAGAGAGCTGCAGAGAGCTGCAGGACTCTGCCAAGCAATGAGCACTGCTCCAGCACACACCAGGAAAGCTGCCACCACCAGCAGATGAGCTTTAGAAAAATGAGCTGAAATAGTTCCAATACAGATGCCCAGGTGCAATTCCCACCCTACATCTCTGATGGGCAACATGTGGCAGAGAAGAGCATGTCCTCACATCTCCACTGCTCGGCCCTTCAGCCCTGGACAGAGACCCAGCACAGCATCGAGCTGCTGCTCCCACTGCTCCTACCACTGAGGCAGCAACCCCCAGCAAGGGGCAGCTGTGCTGGCACTGGGGAGCAGTGACTTCCAAAGACCACCACAGATGTTTGCTTCAGTGCCCACAAATCTAAGTCCTTGGGGAAGCCACTGAGGTGGCCTTTACCATAGCAGGATCCCCTCCAGGCACCAGAATTGCTCAAGGTCATAACAGCAGGAGAGGTGGCTAAATGGAACAAAAAGCTCCTATCCTGCTTACACTTCATCCTGGAACTTATGACTAAAAACCTTCAGGTCCTGATAGAGCTTGGCCATGGCTGGATCCTAGGAAAAATACAGGCACAATGGGAATAATTTATTTTAACAAACTAAAAATGTATTGTGCTTTTGGAAAGAAATTATTAATATTATGCTTCCATGGAGTAAAAACAATATGTATCAATATATTTTCTGCCCCAACTTAGGAAATGGGTTCCCAACTCTAAAATTACATAAATGTGTTAGCAACCACAGTTTTACATGTACACAAGTCCTTAATTTATCTAATGTATTTGCAGATGGAAACTTCACTAACTTGTGCAATAGTTCTTACACATTTTTAATATATCTCTACCTGAAGAGCAGCAAATTATAAAAGCAAATTCTGTGTAAGACATTAGACTGCTGCAGGGGAAAAACAGTGAACAAATCAAATGAAAATACCCATAAAACAAAAATAAAAACAAAAAAAAAACCAACTTAACTCACATGTAAAACTCTTTTCCCAACTTTTTGTCCCCAAAAATGCATAACACTAGTTATGTAAAAACTAAACCACTACATGAGGCATATTTTAAAGCCTCATATAAACAATGAAGCTTTTATGGCATCCTCAGAGCAAAGAACATCCAAATATGGCTGAGAGTTAAGTACCCTGAGAATCAACTGCTCTTAATGATTTCACTGAAGTTTGTCAGTCCACATTTACCAAGAATCAGAAGAGAAATAAAGAGAAGCAAACGTGATTCAACTCATTTTCCTGTACCATTCTCTAAAGATACTGTGTTATAAACATCCTCCATATCTTGGATACTGGAGGCATCTGTTGACTCTTGGTCACTGACTACAATTCCTACTGAAGAAAGGCTAGAAATGAAGGAGTGCATCTTTTTTGCATAAATATCCCTAATGTTAAAATAGGGTAGGTCATTGCTTTTCTCTTTGCGATCATTGTTGCACTGGTCTCTATCAATAGCTTTTTGCTTTTGGTAGTACTTAGAAAACTTATTGAAAATAATGGTGATTGGAAGTGCTACCACCAGAATCCCACAGATAATGCAGAGGGTGCCGAGCAGCTTTCCAGCAAGCGTGACCGGGTAAGTGTCCCCATAACCAACAGTGGTCATGCTGATGGTTGCCCACCACCAGCAAATAGGGATGCTCTGCAGTTCTGATGAGTCATCATCTTTCTCCACTGAGTAGACAAGCACTGAAAAAATAGAAATCCCAACTGACAGAAACAAAAGCAGGAGTCCAACTTCTTGGTAGCTGTGTCTCAAAGTGGCGCCCAAAGACCGCAGTCCTACGGAGTGCCTGGCCAGTTTCAGGATGCGAAATATCCTCATTAACCGCAGGATCTGAACCACTTTCCCCATGTTCTCAATATCTTCACTTTCTTCTTCCTTCGTGTCCACAGCCAGTGTGGCATAAAATGGGATAATAGAGACAAAATCAATGATGTTCAGTGGTTTCTTCCAGAACTTCTTCTGACTTGGAGCAGTGAAGAGCCTGATCACTAGCTCAGCAGTAAACCAGATGATGCATGTAATCTCCACAGCTTCCAGCACAGGGTCTCCAATCTCCCTGTCATTGGCATCCAGCCTTTGAAATTCTGGCATGCTATGAATGCACATGGCCACAATTGATGCCAGAACAACACTCAAGGATGACACGGCAATTAACTTGGCAGACAAGCAGTATGCAGGATTTTCCATCCTGACCCAGATTTTCTTTCTTATTTCACCAAAACACAGATTATCAAACTTTTCTAGCTCTTTGTCAAATATGGATGACTCTTCATTGGAAGAGTCCATACTGTCGTTGCTCTTCTGATCCCAGTCTTTTTCAGGACCTTCCTCTTTCCGTTCTTGGTACCGATTGCTGCAGCAGGAATCAATAAACAGCTCATTTATCCCCCAGTACTCTATTTCCTGGCAGAAGGAAAAGACACAAAGTTCTTCCATAACGTGAAGTTTGCCCGTATAATAAAAGTTCAGAACATATCGGAACAAGGAAGGATTCCTGTCAAAGTAATATTCCTTGTCTGCCACACTATAATCATCACACAGTTCTAGAATAGCCTCTTCTGAATGGCATTTGAGAAGTTTTCCAAGTCTGGTATGGGGAAATCGGAGCAAGGTGCTTTGATCCACTGACTGCTTAAAGCCACCCACATTCAAATTGATAAGTTCTGCATCTTTGCCAGGTCTGCGGAAAAATTCACCATAAACCATTTTGGACAGACGAGTTCCACTGCCGTTGCCCAATGAAATTACATGGAACCTGAAAAGAACATAAGATATTGTTAGAGCATTTAATTCAGTTTTGCTCTTGTGACACATTCTTTTCTCCACCTCTGGTTACTGTGAAATGCTGTACAAAACAAACAAAAAAATAAATAAAAGTATGAATACCCTTATTCAGCATTTCACAGGTGTAGTTTTAAATTAGTTTGGTTTACAGCTTTAGCAAATTTGAAAGCAGTAGGTTCTGGTTTTTTTATCAGGGTGAAGGAAGACTGCCAAATTCATCTGCAAATCAGTCTCTGTTTTACTATCATACAAAAATTATGCAAAAAATCTTTAAAGAGAAAACTTGCCAATCAATCAAAACATTTAGGATACAGCTTTTGAGCAGGTTTCTCTCAATTACAGTTTCAGCTGAGTTGTATTAATTTATATGATGTTGCAATTTATAATCCACTAGTTCCAATGTTATTTGCTTGAATGTTGACAGCAATTACTTTTGCTGACAGTTCATTTACTTCTAGGGTAATCCACACACCAGCGTTCTGCGCTCTTGAAAACATATCACAGCTGCTTTTGAAGATTTTCAGTTCCTGACTTCAGAATGCTGTAGTTCATGTTTGGGTATCTTGCACTCCCTCAGGTTATGTTTCTATCTGCCTTCCTACTCACCTGAAGTGTCACAACCCTCTTACAACCTTGATCAGTTCCAGAAGCAATTCCTATTCTGCCACAGCACAGCTACAACCACTACAGCAATGCTGAGAAGTTGGAAATGTCATCTCTGGAAACGGAGCTTTCAGAGACAGAACATCAAAGTAATTCTTCCTCAACAACTAACTGTGGACACCTGCAGATGGACAGAAGGGCATTTAAATGTTTCTGTATTTTACTATAAATTCAGCTGAAACTGAATGCAAAAGGCAATTATAGCTACTAGTGAGTAATTCTTGCTTTCCTTCCAAGGAGAACCTGTTGTAAAGCCAAAACTGGCAGTTGTTACGCTTGCCATCAGATTACATGTAACTTAAGATCATGAGGAGAGCAAATGTTTTTGATCTCTGACACTTAAACATTAATTGATGTACAATAAGCTAATTTATTTCAATTTAGTATGGAAATCAATTCATTTTAAATGTGACTACATAGTATCAAAATTCTACTGTCCTAAGAGATGACACCTTATGATGTCATGCTCAGCATGTAGAGCTGGGGGAAGAAGAGGGAAAGAGAGGTGACACTCAAGAGTGATGATGTTTGTCTTCCCAAGTCACCATTAAATGGGATGGAGCCCTGCCTTCCTGGGGATGGCTGGACACCCGCCTGCCCATGGGAAGGGGTCAATGAATTCCTTGTTTTGCTTCACTTTTTCTTTACCTATTAAATGCTTTTTATCACAACCCACAAGTTTTCTCCTTTTACCTCTCTAGTTCCCTGCCCCATCCCACAGGGCGTGGGTGAGCATGGGGTTGAGCCGCCAGTTGAGATTAAATCACGGCAACATAGAAATGATTTTGCACCTTTAGATTTAGTTTGAAGGCAGCTATTTGCTAGCAAATAGAGTGGTTGTAAGACACATTTGCTCCAGGCATTTCCCAAGGCTTCAATTTTTAGGAATCATTAAGAGGTCACATAAGACCATTGATCTCTCCTCACAGAAGAAGGGCAGCAAGACTCATCTGATAAACATCACCACACTTCACACATGATCTAGAGCCAAGCTCTGTTTTATAGCACTATAAGTAATAAAAATAGCCATAAATCTGGACTGGGGTGACTGGAAGTCAAAGTATATTCAGACCCAAGAAACCTCTAGTTATTTATTCATTTTAGTCGA
This sequence comes from Motacilla alba alba, assembly GCF_015832195.1. Lineage (NCBI taxonomy): Eukaryota > Metazoa > Chordata > Aves > Passeriformes > Motacillidae > Motacilla > Motacilla alba. Next base: position 11,656,851 of record NC_052018.1, read on the forward strand.
TAAAATATCCACTTCTAGCAACTCATTAACACGAGAACCTTGGCAGTGTAAGTGAGCACTATAAAAACCAGGCAAGATCTCAGATTATAGAGTCATAGACCAATAGAATGGTGAGGGTCAGAAGGGACCTTAAAGATCATCTCATTCCCACCCTCTCTGACAGGGCCAGGGACACCTTCCACTAGACCAGGTTGCTCAGAGGTCCATCCAACCTAACCTTGAACAATTCTGGATGAAGTAGGATGAAAAATACACAGCTCCTCTGGGCAACTTGTGCCAGTGTCTCACCAACCTCACAGTAAAGAACTCCTTCCTAATATCCAATCTAAATCTACCCTCCATCAGCTTAAAGCCATTACCTTGCTGTCTGGGGGCACTTTGAATCATGACAAATAATGACAAATACAAAGCAAGTTTTACTCAGAAATAACTAGAGCACAAACTTAGTGCTTAGCAAATTCTCAGTACACTAGACTGACTTACAGTTGAGACAGCAATATAAAACCATATTGGTGATGCAGATTATATTCATAATGGTGGCTCCATGAAATTGCTCTGTATAATAAATTCAGTGGACAATATTTTACTGCTTTATTTTGAGGGTACTGTAGTCATAATTTGTGCAAGATACAGAGAGAAAGTGGATCTTGCTTAGTAAGACCATGGTCCAGAACCTGCCTAATGTGTTACTACTATAAAGTGATTTTTAGACTACAGAAAGAACGTACAGGAAAGATTCTCAATAACTGTGTCAAGAGGAGATGGATCATCTGAAGAATGTCTTGCTCAGCTTGCAGAGACCCTGACTCCTGAGCCATGGACCAGGACATTGTTCAGCCAGTTACAATAAGAACAACTCTAACAAGTGACTCAAGCCACGGGGCCATTGCCACAGATGACAACTTCTGTCTCAGCACAATGTGCTGTCTACTCAAGGAAACCCTTCACTCACTCAGGAAACTTTTTTTCCTCAAGGATAAAACTGTGCTCAGCTGGAAACGATATTTTCCTGGAGTGCCAAGGCCTGTGTCATGAACATCCTAAGAACACAGAACTACCATAAACTTTGCAAATTTCAACTTGAAGTGCAACATTAACCTCTCTGATCACCTTCAAATATAGATAACATAATAAACTGGAAACCATTCCAAATCACACAATTCTTGCCCTGGAGAGAGTATAAGAGAGCAAATAAACACGTACCAGATGTTAGTTACTTGTTTGCTTTAATTGCTGCAGCTGTTTCAAGGAGCTACTGGCTAAGAATTCATATAGGATAGAAAATGAAACAAGACACAGAAGAAAGATAGTAACTGGAAGAATGAACATTATTTTCCAAGATAACAAAAAAAAACCCAACAAATAGAAGTTCCAAATGTTAAGCTTCAGGGCTAAATAAAAGCCAGTCATAAGGAAAGCTGTGTGAAAAGGATACAAACTTTAGAATAAAAAACAGAATGACAGGATCTAACTCTTCTCAGGCCAGTTTGGAGATGGGCTCTAGCCAGTGCTTCTGCAGTCACACATTGTTGGTGAGGCCACAGGCCCATTGTCTGTCTTGGAAGGGGAATTGCAAATTTCTGGGCTTTTAGCATGCTGTGAAATCCCTAAAGCTCTCAAAAGGGGAGTCACAGAGACAGTTTGCAGATACAGGCCCTTTGAGACAGCTATGCCACAGATGTGTAACACATCCCAAAGTGTTGTGGTTTCCAGCCTCTTCTGGAACAAACCACTAAGAGATGTTTAGTGACCACGTGGATCCCCATACTGCACATTTATTTGTCAGCAAAGTTCCTCTTTCTCAGTTATGTTTTGCATAGTATCTACACGAAGTCCTCATTCTCTGTGAGGTGCTACACCACAAGCTTCAGAACATTTTTTTTGATGTGTTGAATTTTTGAGCATGGTACCACCTTGGCTCATAGGTACTCCAAATCGGGGCAGTTTCATCTTTTTTAAGCATTAATCTGTGATTATCCAGGCACAATAGAAAGGAAGCTGAACTGGTTTACAACGGTTGTGCTCTGCTACTTAAAATACCCAAAGAGAGCACATGCCTACAGATTTTCTACCAGTTTCCTTCATGGCTATGTTGTCTTAGCCTCACCTGCTCCTTCCTGCACAGTCACACTCCATAAATCTCTCAAGATTAAGTTCACATTTTAGCATGGTTTCCTCCAAGTTGAAGGAACATTAATTAAAGGGCCTAGTCCTGCTCACAGTGAAGTCACAAGGGGTGTAACACTGACGTGAATCTGAAAGGGCACACAAATCCCAGTAACTCTACAAAGTATTTCCAGAGCCCAAAGTCATTTTTCCCCAAGGAATCTGATGCTCTTGGTAGACTTCCATTTTAGGGTTCCAAACTCAGGAAATTCAGCTGTGATAAATTCCCTCTAAAGAATCTTAATTTGACACTCAGCCCAGGAAGCAGATTTTGTCTCCTAATGATGCAGACAAACACCTGGGCTGTTACTTCTGCTAATTCCCCGACAGTTAAGAGCTTCTACCAATCATCCAAGCTACACACGTGCAGGTTTTGACACCTAAGTACTTCTAAAATGCTGTGGATAACAAACCATAACAACCTTCGGCTCAGGATCAACATTTCACTGATTTTTTAAGTGTTTGAATTTCTCCACTCATCATAGGGCAAATACTTGTCTAATGCACCACCTAGAAGTACTGTCTACATTTTCTGACTCACTGAGCAGAGAAAAACATTTAAATGCATGTATAATTTACTTGATCAATCACAATTAGGGATTTGGACTGAAATCCAGTTAGCATGACTTAAGCTGTTGTCTGTCAGCTGGGCAGTAATAACTGCTTTAGCACACTTAATTAAGCCTGGAAAAAATGTAAGGTAATATTGGCACAGCCTCTTTCACTGTGATATAAGCTGCAACATTCAATCCTTTATAATACTTGACACAGTTAATTGTAAAGTCATTCACAGACTGTGGAGGCAGAGGTTAACTTTAAAAAGTCATCTAGCACAAATAGCAAGACCGTCTGAAGAAACCACTCTGTGGTTATGGACACACTATGAGGCAAAGAGGATAAATTAATCAGGTAAATCATTTTCTCAGGTATAAATTATTTTTTGTATTCCACTGGCAGTATCATCCTTTATCCAGAATACTGCATTAAAATGCCATGAAAATAATAAAATTATGCAACTATATTCCTTTTAAAATTGATTCAGTGCAACCTCCCAGAAGACCACAGGTAAATAAAGTTTGAGTTTAATTTTGTTCTGATGCCACTCCCATGTGAAGCTGCTTGGCTATGTTCACCCCAGTACAATTCTACTGTGCTGTTCCAGAAACTGAGCATGTGCCAAATGTTGGTGCAATTTTGCAATACAGTGCAGATCAGAAAGAGATGATCATCATTTGTAAACAACTATAGCTGTTAGAGGCACTACTGACATTCAAATGCAAAATTATTTAAATATTCTTCCCAGTTTATTTAAATATTCATGCCTGCCAAAAAAAAACAGTCTTCAAATACAGGGGGTTAAAAAAAAAATCACCTCCTCCAAAAGTCTGATAAGGAAGAAATGAAGCTGTTACAACTGAGAGTAAAAGAACACAAGCGAGAATAGAAGAAGATGCACCTCCAGCCCATGGTTCCCACCACTCAGCCAGGCACAGGTTTTGGGGGGTGAATCAGCAGAGGTGGGGCTCACCTCTGCTATGGCTGGGTAAGCAGCCTCTATGAGTAGTGCCATAAGGTGTGTAACTTCCATGGGACTAATACAATGTAAAATGAATCCTCCCAAAGGGAAACTCTGCTACTTCCACCAAGAAGATGAGAGAATATGCCAAGGGTTGGATATGAGAAAGGGACAAGGGAAAACACACCAGCTGTAGCCTGCACATGACAGAAGCTTCTTTGGGAATGCAGTATGTGATCTGAACTGCTTTCTCATATATATATAAAAACAAGTAGCAACACCTAATACCACCCAGTTATCAGAATGACACCTTGTAAAATTAAAGTGAAAAAAAAATTAAAGTTATTCTTTCTCTGACTTGAAAAGGCCCTGGAGATAACACACATTATGAGAGTTAACAAGGCTTGCACCTTTCCCAAAGGCTCTGCAATTTATATTCTGTTCGTATAAATTAAAAGATCATTATCCGCAACTAAGTGGAAGTGACAGATTAAAATGTGCTGGCTTGAAAACCAACCTGCAGATCCCCACCACTGAAGCAGTTAGAATGCTTCTGTTACCAAACCTATTCCACAGACAGCTCAGACAGACAACTGACCAGCCTAAGCAGTTCCTTGTGTTCTATCATCCCAAGGACAGAAGTTCACAGAAATATTTGAGAGGATACCAAAGGCATTGTTACAAACAGATCAGCATTGCTGTGTTGATGGTAAAATAGATTGTTTCTCTCCAGGTTATTTTGGCAATAATCTTGTTTGACAGGTCGTATTAATGGCACCCAGCAAGAGCACAGCTTCAAAACATGAAGTACTATCTGAACTGGACACTGCAACTTGTAGGTCTGGGCACCTCTGTAACGAGCACAATTTCGATGGATCCCTTCCTCAAATTATTTTTTGTACTCCATTTTCCACTGAGTTCTCAATTTTTTTCCATTCAAGTACTCCTCCAGTGATCACAATGAACATAAAATCCTACTGTTACACTTACTGGGGTAATTTGTGGTACCACTAGTTGTCAAAAATATTTGATATATGATCCCAACGTCAAATACTTCCATATAGGAAAAAATGACGCAGAATAAAAATATATCAATATACTTCTTAAAAATAATTCTGCATTCTCAATCATTGATTAGTCTACAATCTAAGAAGATCCTCGGTGAAACTGTAATTCACTTATAAATGTTGTTTGATTTTGAAAGCAAGGAAAATAATGCAGATACCCAGACACAGAGAGCAGTGCCCCTGAAGTGACACACCAGATCAGCTGCCCACAAACAAGCCCACATCCCTCTCACACCATTACCTCCTTCACAGTCTCCCAAAAGCTATCACACACCACTCCAGGTACTGGTACCCTGAGACATATGGGCCCTGAGCCAGCAGTCAAATGCATTCTGAGAGTTCAGCCCTATAGCAGCCAATAAAAAACAACAACAACAACATTTATCTAGCAGAGAAAATCTAAATACCATTGCCGTATTTACAGTGCAGTTTCAATGTCCATGGTTGTATCAAGGGGCTATGATGGCAGAGGTGAGAAACTGCCCCATCTATCCCACCACAACTCCTTCCTGCCTAACATAAAGGGATGAACAATTAGACATGATATATTTTCTCTAATACACAGGTCCATGAACCATTGAAGACCTTCCTGAGTTTTTAAGGAGAGTGTTAATGGTTCACAAGCACAGTGGCAAATTATACCCACACAGAGCCATAACTCTTCCATGTTTAGGAAAGGAATGCTGACCTTGGTGCAATTCAGAATATTCTTATCTCTTGTGGAAGGGGTACAGAGTGTTAAAATTAGGATTTAGCTCACTGCCAAGAAGACTGATCTGATAGTCAAAATCTTCTGTTTGTTTGTCCATCCTACATTTTCAAAGTAAAACCAGTTATCCTCATTTCTTACTTTGGAGTCTGAGGACCTGTCCTCCTATTCCTAGTACAGATGGCAGTGCTCTTGATCATTTCTGCTCCCAGATTATCTCTTCCCACCCCTAATTGCTTTACTTTTTTATTATTATTATTTTCATTTTTGGAAGCAAGGTAGTATTTTCAAAGGACACAAATCCAATCACAACAGTCAGTTTCACTGGGTGAAAAAGTTGTTCTGAACAATCTAAAATCTGTGCCCCACATAAAGTAGGACTTTTCCTACTTAAACTGGGAAGAGACATTAACATAAACACCAGGATTATGTTGCAACACATTACAGCAGTAAAAACTGTAAGGAGACCTGAAACCAGTCTTGTCTGTGCTACCAGCAACACCTTCACTAGCAGCAGCCACAGGAGCAGCAGAGCTAAAAGGGCAATTCAGCTGCAGAGCACTCACCTGGCCACACATGACTTTTGAATCCATCCATTCTGAGAAGTTCTGGCTTTGGGATAAGGTGCTTGAACAAAAAAAATTATCCCGCTGCAATACTGTTCTGGGTGTACCTCAGCCCATTTGCTAGAGTCTTTTTAATTTATTTAGAGGTAAGATGCTTACATTAGTAACATACCACTGAATACAGAAAACAGGCTTAGAATGAACCTTGAAGAGTAATATAATTCAGTTTCTCCCCCTCCTCAAGGCAGGATCAGCTACTTCTAGAACAATTTTGGCAGATGTTTATTTCATGTCCCATGATAAAGCCTCTCCAGGGAGGTTGTGGAATCTGGTCCAGTGCTTGAATGCCCTTGTTCTCCCAACATTATTTTCCTAACATCTATTTAAGCACACTGTGCTGAAGTCCAGGCCTATGGATGTGTACATGTCCAGCAGATTTGGAATGGAATGGAATCACTGAGGAGGGACAGCAGAAACAAACTATCTACAAATTCTCCACAACAAGTCAGTTCCTTCCTTTGCTGTATATTTAATTTTACTCGGCAGTCTAAGTAGATAAAGTTACATTGTATTTATTTTTTTATGTTTTGAAAAAATTCTATTAATTTCAGAGATAAACAAAGGTTTTCTTGACCACAGTGAAGTTCTTGAAGATATTCAGAGTCTCTTAGGCAACAAGAACACAAGCAATTGTTGTTGTGAATATTCTGAGTGAAACCTTCAACTGAATCTGTAAGAACACTTGTGTTTGCAGCATGTTAATCTCACTAAAGGAGTCAGTACTGTTCAATATAAATTCTCTTGACCTCAGACAACTCTGAAGCACAGCTCCAAATCTCACTTACTTACAAGTTCTGCAGTCTGCTGTGATTCAACGTTCACTTTCAAAGCATCCAAGTAACTTTTACAATGTTCTGGTATGCGTGACTTGAGGCCACAGACTAAGGAAGGATATGTGGAGGCAGCTGGAAAAAATATCTGCAAGAGCCACACTACAAACCTTACCCACCAACTGAGGCCTCCATTTCTTGGAGCACTCAGATTTCGGTACTTGCTCACTGCTCCTATGCTGGATATCATTTGATTACACCACTCCTCTTGACTTTCCAGGTAGCATAACAAACTAATTTGTAGTGAAAAGATGCTTTGGAGGTCATCTTGTCCCACCCAGTGTCAAAGCTGGTTCAATGAAAGATGGCTGTTCAGGGCCAATTGATTTTTTTCTACCATCAAAATTTCCCAGACTCTGTGGTAACCTGGTCCAGTCAGACCCCCCCTTATGGGGATAATATTTCTCCTAAAGCCTAGTTAAACACTGTTCTGTTCCAATCTGGGTTCAGTGATTCTTTCTGTGGACCTGCTGGCTACAGCCTTGCTGACAAAGCCCAGGAGGCAGCTGGCTCTCACTGGGAGGGCACAGTGCTCACTTGTGTTCTGCATGCTGCCTACCCAATGCCCATGTCCTTCTCTGGAGAGCTGCTTTCCATTCAACCAGCCCCCTAAACTGCTGCATGGGACTACTTCATCCCAGATGGAGCTTACCCAGGATGCTGACTGTCCTTTTAACAGCATCCCACCAGTCAAGCAGTGTATTATTAGTCATCTCAGTCCTTATAAAACAAAGGTGCTTCCCTGTTTATTTCAACCAGGCGGTGCCCACAAAGCATTCAGCAAGAAAGGACATTTGCCAGAAAATGTGTGAAGCGAGGACGTGACAGGCTAAGATGAGAACTGCATCGCTGCACCACTGTTCAACTGAATATTCACAAAAGCTGAGGCATTGTCATTGCACACAAAAAGGAACAGCCAGCAAGTAAGTTTTTTCACAAAATAAGTATCAGTTCCAACCAGTGCAATTCATTTCAGCAGTTGTCAGTATTATTACCCATTATTTTTTCAGGAAGTGTTGAGTAGACACCATCACCTGGATTTACATATGCAAAGTACTATCACACATTGGCACAATCCGTAAGGTACTGGGGGTGCTGTGTGTGTGGGCTGGATTCTGGCTAGTACATGTGTTTGCACAGCCCACAACAATACAGCCATTTAATCAACTCAAAGGCAGACCTTATAAAATTACTCTGGTGCCATTTTCACTATTGTCTTCCAATGACAGAAAGTTTGGAACAGATATAAAGCCCAACCAGATTAGAAGAAATTTCAGAAGTCAGAATCCAGCCCTTTCTCTCCTTAATTCTCCCACCTTTTTCTTACAAATATATTTTTCTAACTTTTAAGATGACCCACACAAATGTCCAGAAAAGGAAAAATGAAGGGGTGTGGCTGCATAAATCCTAATCCCACAAAATTAGCAGATGTTTTGTGGAAGATTTTAACAGGACAAGGGATTTCTTAGTTTTTTTGCCTGGGCTAAATTTCAGTTAGATAGATTCATAAACTCCCACAACAAGCCCCCAGGATTTTGAAGGCACCATACACCACGAGGTCCAGAGGAAGATCTGAGATCCTAACTACACATTTCCCAAAAAAGGATTAGAATTAATTAAGCATTTTCAGTGCATTAGAAGAAACTAAGAGCAAAACAGATTTGGGTGTTGTTGGTAGTTTCCCTTTATAAGCTGCTGCTTGAAGCAAAGCACCACTAAACATCACTGTAAGCAAAAACTTGTTTGGTCTTAAGGGCAGTGCTAATCTAGAAGAAAAAGACGATACTTGAAATTTTTTTTTCTTTCTGTCTGCTTTTGAATGAAGTACTTCAGTATGTGCTCAGTAAAACTCTGGAGAGAAAAATGACAACTTCTGCCTCTCACTTCATTTGTGAGGCAGTTTTACCACAGTCCTCAGACTTTGTATCTGAATATATAAACCCTTGATATCATCTGAAATCAGTAGTACTTATCTAAGAGAACATGTCTGATTGCCTAAGACCCAAGACTCAGGGCCAGGAGCTTTTAAAGGTGCCAGCTGAGTCCAAAGTTTTCAGAGACTTGGTCCAAAGTTTTCAGATAGAGTTGAATACACACAAGCAAAGGGAGACTTTTCAAGTCACGTTGGACCTCTCACAAGCTAATGAATAAAACTGTTCTTGAGTATTGCTTCAAACCAGGGCTTCTGCTCAGCTCCAAGGATAAGTGATAGCCTAAGAAGACTGAAACACATCTCCTGCCTCTAGCAGTTACAGAAGACCTCAGAAAAGACTGGCTTCATGGTCAGGAAATAGATGGAGAGAGAGCCAGGAACAAGCACTTCGCCTAGCAGCAAGTGCTTGCAGATTAAGCTTTTCTCACTTTCAAGATTCACAGGTTTCAATGTGAATCCACAATAACTCTTCTTTGAGCACCAAACATGCTATGAGCTGATTTTCCCTTTGTTTGGTTCTTTTCTGTCATCGTAACAAATTAATCAAAGTAAGTGGGAAAAACTTCTCTCTGCCTGGCCTAATATCCAGCAAACTGTAAAACAAAATCATGACTCCCTGAAAATAACAGCTTACTATGAGAACATAAATACCATTACTGTTTTCAGACTAATAGCACTGAGCTAAAATACCACCAAGAACTCATTCTATCCCCCTTGTCCAGACCAAGCTTTTACCACTTTCATGGGTGAATTAAAAGAGCAGTATTGATCTATGCTGGCTGCCCTTTTCAGAGCAAACATTGCACTGGACAGGAAGACACACAGATCTTCTCAGCTTAAGAAGAATATACAAGGCTGCATCATTTTCAGCAGCTTATTCGAGGGAAAAGGTGTCTGCCCCTAAAATGTCATGCTGAAACCATCACTCAATGCTTGTCACTAGCTACAGCTAAACCATGGAGGACTGATTTACATTTGCGCTGCAGTAATGAGTGAGGTGTTTTCAAAATGAAAACCTAACTTATGGCTCTATTTGCTCTTCTCTCAATGGGCAATAAATGGAGTTCATAAAATTACCAAGCAGCTTTGGAATCGTAACCTAATTAAATCAGCAGTAACTGATTGAAGTAACTGAAGAATTTTATATATTTATATAAATATATACATATATAATATATATTATATATAAAAATATAAATATAATATGTTTATATTATATATATATATATATATATATATATATATATGTAAAGATAAAGCCTTCAATAAAAAGGAGTCCTCTTTGGGACATACCCAGTCTTCCACCACCCCTGTTTTAAACATACTGATTGACAACAATTGTCCACAAAATTAATATTGTAGATTTATAATTGCATCTCACAAACTAGGAGGGTGATTCTTCTCTCACTGAAGCCAGGAGTGAGAACCCCCTTGCTCCCCATAACACACACCACCATGGTACCAAAAAGGTTTTAGAGCTGAAGCCTCCACAGCAGTTAACACCACTGGAAGCAGCAACACCTCTTGTTTGCTGAAGGAGAGGAGGCAGAAGAGAACCAAGGAGCATGGCAGAGCAATCAGAAGTGCTTACAATTTTTATGAAACTACCCAGGCTGTGTTGTAAATCCTCCATGCAAACCAAAGCTGTTATAGATTTTTCCTGAGTTGATTATCTGCCTCCCACAGGTAACCTGCCTGTATTTATATGAACATCAACAGTCAATTTGTTAGGCTCAAACAACAAAAAACAGAGAAATACGAAACTCTATATGGGGCACAAAATTGCCAAAACTAAGTTTTACAAGATTGATGTACAAGATAGTTTTTGTCCATAAATCTCATGACACTTTATTAAGTGCTGTGAGGCAGATGCCTTGAGCTCCATGCTTTGGAAGCTGAACCTGAGACTTGAGATGTGACCTTCTCAATGTCATGTAGCAGATCAACATGTTCTACTTCAACATTCCCAAGTCCAAGAAGTCTGCCATTGCTTTGAGGAATAAACAAGCAATCCTCTGCCCAAGCTGAGCTCTGAGCCTGTCATTAGAGTAGCACTGGGCTAGAATGATTAAACACATGGAAGAATCAACCAGTTTTTAAGATATCAGTTGGCATCTAAACTGCTTGTCTAAGCTGATGAACAAAGGACAAAAATGTAAAAAAGAAAGAAAAAGGAGGAAGCAAAATTCTGCCTCAGATCATAAATAACCTGTCCTCCTTAAACCTTCCACATTCCATTTTGTCCGTGTGACTTTTGCTGGTTTTTACCAACAGGCTGGTAAGACCAAAAAATTTCAAAAAAAATGGAAAAAAGAGAAGTTAATTTCTTAGCTTTTTCCCTGTTCAGAGCATACACAGCTCCAGCTGCACAGGAGCACCGCAACACCTCACAGGGCAAGAAGGGACAACTGCATTTCTTGCTGCTGCTGGCACAGGTGAGGATGGTGCCAGGCTGCCCATCTGCCACCGTCGGCTCGCAGATTGATTCTGGATTCACAGTCCAGCAGCTCTGCCTGCCCAAGATCAACCTTTAAGACATAAATTTGCCAGGAGGAGATGGCAACAGACACCGAGCAAGCCAAAGTCAGGCTGGTATCTGCAGCCAGGGCAGGTGGCTGCTCTGAACAAAAGGGATTCTGAAGGGCTGAGCCATAGTGGCCTGTCTTGGAGCCCCCTCTCAGAAATTCCTCAGCAGCTGTGAGAGCTGGTACACAAGACTCCTCACCTCAGTCCCCACTTACCTGTCAGGGATGGGAAGGCAAAATGGGTAAGACACCTTAGCGTGAAGGGCAAAAAGATGAGCTGGAGAGTTTATGGATAAAAGAAAGGAAAACTGAAATTCACGCTATGATTAGGGACATCAGGAATACCCAGCAGACAGACAGCAGTGACAGAAATAATTTAGAGAGGGCAAAATGAGTGAACCATTCCACACCCTTTTATCAACATTACCAGCACACAGAGACCAACATGTTTACTCCAGACTTACCTGAGCTCCTTGCTGAACAGTGCATGAAAATCAAGGTCTCAGGCTTTACCTGTAGCATAGCAAATGGCCCCAAATGTGCAGCACAGTAAACAGAACAAGAACAGTGACCACAATGGGACCTTCTAATACAAATCATAAAGCTCATCTTGCCAGAACAGATGTCTCTTGAAAATTAGTGTGGAATAGCCTCCCTCAGAAACTAAGCACTAACACAGTCAACATCATCTCCCTCTGCAAGAGAGATAAATACTTTAGAAGTCATCTCCTTTAAAATAGAATGAAAAAACAAAAGAAAACCATTACAAGCAACTGTCACATACAGAACACCCTTGCAAGAAAAACGAGCCAGTTATCCACAAATGACAGATGACAGCAGTTTAACACGCTGCTGTTGGACATCAGGTACAATATGAAAGAGACAAGATGAGCAGAACACATTCACATAAAATGGAAAGTACAGTAATAAGGAAAGAATCATCAGCAAAATACGAGAAAATGAAAAAGACCAGAAGGAAATGAGGTATAAAAAAGAAAAAATGGTAAAGAATGGAGCAACATACTGAGGTAGTATATTGAAGAAGACGATCCCCTGGCATTAACTGGTGCAGAACCATTGTCTGGAACAATGTCAGGTCAAGGACAGTTTCTGTCAGCTGAGGATTTTGTCCTCCACACAGAACCAGGCAATGGCAATGACAGCATCCTGCATGGTTTCCTTGGGGTGCCTTCCCTCTCAGAAAGTGAAGAGGCATCACAGGAAGAAAATAAGATGATGCCATAAATTAAAAGGCAAGGCTTAACAGAAATAAAAAAAAAATAGATGAAGAACAATAAATAAAAACAAAGGGATGGGGCAAAGGCAAAATAAAAAGAAAATATCCACGGATTAGTGGAGTACATTTTATTTATTCATGATCTCTGTTTTATTATGTGTCCTTGGCAGCTGTCCCACAACTGAAAATTTGCAAGGCAGATATTGATGCGAGTTTAGAGACTTGAGCCTTGTTTCTAGTCATTAGCCTTGGGCAGATCTTTTTAATATATGTGCCCCAATAGGAAGTAAACAAGTTCCTTAAATCAAGAGTCTTTGGACAGGAGACATGCTGCAAACAAATGGGCTTAGACAGGGACTTCAGGAGCTAAGACCAAAAGCATGGTCTCAACCTGTTTTCAAGTAACCAAGCTGAAGGTCAGGCTGCTCATACAGATACTGCCCAACAGGACACAGACTGCCTCTGACCAACTCACAGCTCACACCAGACCCTGCCTGTCACACACCCTCCTTGGTAATCAGCACTTTTTTCACCTGAGAGCATGTGGGCTCACGGGGATGCCAACAGCAGGCAGCCATGGGAGCGGTGGCAGTGGTCTCTGGAGCGATCCCAGCAGCGAGGCAGGACAGGCAGGACACGTGTCCAACACCAGCCTGGCCGGGGGCCCAGCCAGAACAAAAAGCACACCTCTGGCAGAGGCACCAGGGCTGAGTGCAGAAAGCTCAGCTGCCTCACTCTCCAGGCAAGTTTAAGGTGCCTCTGCAGCTTGGCTCAGTCACTGCAGAACCTTGTTTTGCACTGAGGCTGAATGGTCTTGGCACTGAGTGTTAGTAGTTGATTTTATCCTGCCTGCGGCTGTAATTGCACAGCTAAGGTGATACTGGTGGCCAAACAGCTATTTATCATCTTTTCAGCTTTAAGGTGGTTTTATTCTTCTTGCCCTGGGAAAGTTGCTAAGTTGTAGAGAGGGTGAGCAAAGAACTGCTCCACTTTCAGGACCTCTCTGTTTCTACAAAGGACATTCTAGTAAAACATCTGACCTCACTTGTCCCAGGAACAATTCTAGGGGTCACACTGCAGTTTGTATCAGCTCAGCTGAAAGCTGATTATTGATTTTTTTTTGCCCACACTCACAAATAGGAAGTTGAAAGGCTGCTAAAACTTCTGCGGGTTGCCTTAGTGCTGAGACAGGTAACAAGACATAGACATTTACAGACAAGGAAGAAGGTCTATTTTAAAAGAGCTTTAATGTCCTCTGCTATGAATACATATAGATTTACTCTTTTTTTAATTGCAAGACCCTCCTAAATCTGTCCAGACAGTATAAAGTAGATCTAACAGGCAAATAAAGAACCATGATTTAGAAAATCTGATATTATTTCTGAACAGTCCCCATACTTTAATTCCTGAAATTGAAATAAAAAACTAATGATACTATGCCTCTTTTTAAAGAAAACTGTTTTGAAATCTACAGCTAAGAAGCACCCTTGTAAAAGCTAGGTATGACTACTATCAGTTAAAGTTCTTTTATCACCATTTAGCTACCTATCTGTATTTAAATAATTTACACAATTTCAAAACATAAAATCATTTTTGTCTACCCACAGTGCTCTCTCAGCAGAAATTTAGATACAGAAACTAAAAATTTTCTTCCTTACAAGCCTTATAATCGTCTTTCATTCCCACAAATGACTACTGGTTTCACCACTGCTGCTATGGGCAGCTTCCCCCCCAGCAGCAGATATTAAATACATCATGCAAAGTTGAAAAGCCACCTCTACTTCATGGCTTAGGATATGAACTCAGACCAATTGAACTCTACCAAAACTGTAGGTTATTTAATCCTAACTGATTATAGGAGAGAAAGAATTTGGGAAAGGCTGCAATTTTTGACTGAGGAAAGTAAAAATGAGTGGTCCAGGACATGTCTCTGAAAATGAGGTCTGCCCTAGGTATCCCAAGTCAGACACCCAGAACTTGACTCATACATCCCCTCTGAAACTCCTGGCTCCCCTACAAAAGGCATGCCTGCTCCCTCCGTCCCCCCAGGACGATAGCTTGAGTGCCTTATGCCATCTATTGGCCTAGACCAGTGACAGGCGCTCGGAGGAGAACTTTAATTCTGGGAAAGCCACTGTGTTAAAAGGAATCTGTCGGCAGATCTGTAAATTCCGCTAATGGAATCAATACACTGCCGCTGCTCAGATCTTGAGGTCTACCTTGCCCAGCAGACACACTGAGTTCAGCTCCCAGAATAACCAGCAGCTGTGCTTTGCATTAGGCAAATGATAAACAGTACACAGCGATCTCGCAGGCAAGAAAATCCAGAAAATAAGCACAGAGAATTTTCACTGTCCTACACATGAACAGTTAAAAAGTCATTCATAAAAAGAGAAAGTTCCTTCAAAATCCACTTAGTTCTAAAATCTCGTTGACTATCCCCAACTTAGTAAAGTCTACTTTAAACAGGACGCGCACAGTGAAGAAACTTCTTCCACATCTCCTTTCCCACAGAGGCTACTGTAGCCATTCACGGCTGCTTAAATCCAGTTTACTTTTTAACTTAAACGAGTTTCTAAAGGACAAGGCAGAGCTGTGCAATGCGAAAGGACTCAAGAGGCATCGCTATTCACCCTCTCCCGCACAGGCCATTACAAAGCAGCCGCGGAGATCCCGGCAGGACGCGTCCCCTCCGAGGCCAGAGCGGTGCCCGCGCTCCCGCTCCGGAGCCGCCTCCCTGCAGAGGGGCTGCGCGTCCCGAGCCCGACGGGACAGGGCAAGACTCCGGCGGGGCAGCGAACGCGCAGAGGCTCCCCCTCCCCAGGGGGCTTCCTGTGAACCCCTTCTCCTCCTCCTCCTCCTCCTCCCCGACTGTTTGCCTCGCGAAACGCAAGGCGAAGAAACCGCTCCGGACTCCGCGCTGTCCCCTCCGAGCCGCAGCCGCCGCCCCGGGGCCGCCCCGCCGCAGCCGGGGCAGCGCTGCCTACCTGGAGCCGCGGCCGCCGCCCCGCCGCGCTCCGCCGGCTCCGCGGGGCCGCCCGAGGTGGGAGGGGAGCGCAGGCGGCGGCAGGCGGGCTCAGCCCAGTCCCCTCCCCGGCCCGGGCATCCCCCGGCCCCGCTCCCGTCGCGGCGCGCAGCGGGCCGGGCGCTGCCTGTGCCCCTGGGGTCCCGCAGCGCCCTCGGGGGCCGCGCTCCGCTCCCGTGGCTCCGCACCGTGCCCGAGCGGTGCCGCTTTGCCTCCGGGGGGTCCCGGTCCGCTCACGCCCGGGTCGGTGTTCCCCTGAAGTGCCGCTCCACGCCCCGGGGATCCCGCTCTGTGGCGGAGTCCCACCCCCACGGTTTCCTCTTCTCTCCCGGAGCGTCCCCGCACTTTGCCCGTCGGTCCCGCTCGGTTCCCCTGGGGATTCCCGCACCCGCCCGGCCCCCGTGCCCGGAGCCCGCCTGCGGGCCCGGCTGCGCCGCCGCCTCGCGGAGCCACCTACCAGGCACGCCCCGGCTGTCCCCGCTCTCCGCCGCTCGGGAGGGGGCAGCCCGTGCGGAGGGGCGATGCTGCCGAGGCGGAGCTGGGCCGGCCGCCTCCCGCCCGGGGCTGCGGCAGCGCCGCGGAGCGAGCGCCGGCCCCGCCGCCCGTGCCGCGCTCTGGGCTGCGGGGCTCGCCCCGTCCCGCTTTTGTGCGGCGCTGCGCGCTGAGCTGTCAGCGCCCAGGGATTGATCTGCCATCGATTCCCAGCGCCGCTGTGCTGAAGCGGCACATAGGCGGCTTGATTAGCTGGCGGTGCAGCCTGAGATGCGGAGTGTCCTCCGCACGCTGCCGGGGAAAGTAATTTGTTTTCCGTGCTGTGCCCCAGAGTAGGTGTCTGCTTGTGTCAGGGCTCAGTTCTGCCCGGGTTAAAGTCAGAGGGCAATGGGAAGCGAGGGCAGCTCCCAGTGTAACTCGAAAGCACGACTGCACCAGCGTTCCACGATTAAACATTTTGTCTGTTTCAGTGGCGTCTTTTTGAAAATTGCCGATAATGAACGGGGAAGTTTATCCATTCATTACAAATTTTGACACAGTGTAAAGTATTTTCTGCACTTTCGCCAAACTTTTCAAAACTTTTCACTTAGAAAAAGTATTCCAAAACATCATCATCATCCTCATCATCCTCATCATCATCATCATTAACTGCAAGATTAGGGGGAAAAATCTGTTTCATAACTATTTCTGCCAATTATTTTCCTAATCAATTTTAGCTTGAAAAAAATCTTGCACAAATATTGTATATAATTATCCTCTGTTTTTGTGGGAGATTTCATTGTGGTGGGTGTTTTTAGAATTCATTGCATATTTTAAGGAGAATCATTAACAACCTATTTTTTAGAGGCAATGCAAATACTTACTATGCTGATGTCTTCTTGTTGTGGTAATAATTTTTCAGTCTTATAAGAGTCCTCAGTTGTGAAGACTGAGGAGAGGAAGGATCCTATGAGAATACATTTCTCTCTGTGTTCACTCTCATTCCCTTATGATACTATTGCTCTGCAGAGAGGATTCATTTTATTACATGTTATGGTGTATAATAGCATTAATAAATTAAATTTTTATCACATTTCTCTTTCATTAATCACAGAAGTTTTAATCACTGCAGAATATGTCTTGTCCAGATATTACATCAACCCTTCAATGTTGTGCACAGCAATATACATTTATGCTACTCATTTTTTCAAAAACCATAATTAACCAGGAGTACAGAATGACATTTAGTTACAAAAAGTTCGTGAGAAAGCCATGCCCTGAGTGCAAAGTGAGTTCCTCAGAACTGTTCAAATACAAGAATGTGAACAGAATACTTCCTGAAGATGAATGAGGTCATCTTAGTGGGTCATTTGGAGATTTCAGCATAAAATTTGAAAGATCCTGCAGAAATATTGTTACTGACTTTTGGAAATGATACTGCAGCACTGCAGCTCATCAGATGGTTACACAACCTCAAGTGATCACAGGCAAGAATGTGAGGTGCCGAAAATTGCCCAGGAAGGTGAGCTTCAGCTGCCTGGGCAGCAAGGACACGCACATTTCTAACACACAGTGCCATCTGTAGAGGGGGAAAAGGTAGGTTTATTGCCTGTGTCAACACGGCTGGTGACACTGGTGACTCTGTGCTCAGTGCCTGTGTTGGCACTGGATATGTCCCATGGTGCTGCTCTGCCTGGCAGGAGGGCAGAAACATGCTGTCTTGGCTGCTCATCAAGCCTGTCAAGCTGCAATCTGCATTATCATAACTTAGAGCTCCTTACATCAGCATCATCCTGCACTGCTCTTTTCTAAACAACAGACCCAATCCCCTGAGGGCAGCACATTTAGAAAAGCCAGTTCCTGCCAGTGTTCTGCAGACCCAGGCATCTTCTCTATTTTATCTGCATCAAGAAATACCACAAAACATAGGAATTGCATTTATTTTTGTATTTGATGCATCATGGTTTCTTTTTACATAAGCAGTGTCTGAGCACTGAGATGTCTGAAGAAACATCTTCCCTTTCAAAGCAGTTTTTCATGTGCTTCCTCTAAAACACAGCAACTGCCCAGAGCTGTGATCATGCTTTTACATGGAGGGCTGACTTGTGGGTTCTTGGCAGGTTTTAGCAACTTCATATTAAAATATGCCCTGGAATTTGCTTGACTCAATCATCTGGAGAAGGAGAGAGTTCTGTCTTCCTGATGCAGAAAAACTTATTGGCAGCTTTTTATGGTGGGCATGAGCCTAGTTCCTGGCAGTGAGAAAAAGAATTGAAAGGAAATCTAAGCTATAACACCATCATCTTCCTTGCCCTGCAGTGGTTTATAATATTGCAAAATGGTGTTAACTGTTGCTCACCAGCTTAAAAGGATTGTGAGACAGAGACTCTTAAGGAAAGTGGCATACACAAGGCTGGCTCGTAGTATCTTGTGCTCTAGCCAAGGGTCAACCAGAAATATTATTCAGGAACAAATAATTACAAAATGCCCAGATTAGTCTTTAAAAATATTAACTCCTTCAAAGTTGCTAGTAATAAGTTAACTCAAGACAAAATTTGTTGTTTTAAATTTCTCTTAAGAAGATTTTCACCAGTGGAGTGAATGGAGTGAGGAGTGAACATATGGCTACATCGGAAGGGATTGTGACCCCCCCATAAAATAGCTTACATCCTTTTTATGGCTCTTTAAAGCACACAGTGGGCCTATCCAAAGTCAAGCTGCCACTGGCTAATCTAAACTGGAAACAGCAGTGCCCTGCCTGGGCACTGTTGTGCATGTGTTTGTTGTGTTTGTGTAACATTTCCATCCCTAGGGACTGGCCATTATCCCCCCCCTATTTGTTTTCTTCCCTGAATTGCCTTCATCCAACCAAAATATGTCAGCAGTTACACCAGGGGGACTCGATTAAAGACAAATGGACTCAATGTTCTTCCTGAAGAAATACTCATAATTTAAGCTGCACAGCTGTGGGACAAATTTAGAGTGACTCTGCCTTAGGTACTTTCTTGGGGGGAAAAGGAAAAAAATGGTGATTAGAATGGCAACCCTCAGTCAGTGAGAGCTGAATCTGCTCTACTCTGCCTGCTGCAATCCCCTCCTTTCCAACCTGCTCTGGACACATGGGACAGGGACTGCAG
Organism: Motacilla alba alba; assembly: GCF_015832195.1. Taxonomy (NCBI): domain Eukaryota; kingdom Metazoa; phylum Chordata; class Aves; order Passeriformes; family Motacillidae; genus Motacilla; species Motacilla alba. The sequence continues at coordinate 11,676,093 of NC_052018.1, forward strand.
CACCACTTGCAGCCCCTGCAGTGCCTGCTGGTGACCATCCACGGCCACCACAGCAGCCAGCACAGGGGTTTCCACTTGCTGCACAAAACCAGATACAAATCACAGCCTTTCACACTCCCATTGACTTACATGTGCCTCAGTGCAGAACTCTGGGTTTGATTTGCACTCTGTCTGGATTAAAACTATCTCATTCAATGGAGTTGTACATGGGGTTTGCACTATCTCCAAAAGCTCAGTCCTGCCTCTCATGCAAATCAGAGTTACTACTGTTGCAGTATTTTGTTTTTGCATTGTCACAGGTAAACAGAGGTAAACTGAACCCTTTTGTATTTGCTTTTGTATTCCAGACCTGGGGACTGTCTTATGCTGTTTTGATTTAAGAAAGTCAGTGGGAATTTTCAATTCATTTTATTCAGTTCAAGAAGATAAACTTTATCTGTGAATGGAAGGGCCTCTCCTTAATTATCCTGAGAAAATAACTTTATATAATGCAACCTAGTGCCTTCAATTCATCAAATAGAATATTTCTAATAATAAAAAAGTATTACCAGAAGAAAGTCAAAGGGTTTTAAATGGTTTGTGAGGCAGCATGATCCAGTAACTTGAGGAAAAACTGCATCTGCTGCAGTGCCAGGAACAGAACTTAGAGCTCTGGAGGTTTTTTTACTATTTTTTAATGCTGAAATTGTTAGTAAAGTATGAATAGTCAGAGCAGAACACTGCATTTGAATTTAAAAGCATCTGCAAGTGTTGCTAGGAATATGTAAACCACAACAGATCTTCAATTAAGCAGACGGTAAGAAATTTATCAGTGTCAGCTCACTGGTTACCAGGCTATTGACACAGTTCTTAGAAAGATAAGTCAAATTATACATGGGCATTAAACATATTGCCTTTCTGAAAATTATTTTTTCCATTAATTATGAAAACATATTAACACAGAACCTTGTTTAACAAAAGATGAACAGTAAATTACTGAATCACTACTCAGCAAAGTAGGTAGGAAATTCCTGGTACATTTTCTAACTCAAAGCAATCTCAAATTACAATGTGACCTGTAGCAGGATGTGTCTAAAGTGAGCACAATGTATAAACAACTCCTGTGGAAATGTTGAATGCAGCAGCTGTCATTACACAGGCTACCAATACAGTAATTACACTTCAGATGTGTATCCTGGCTTGCCTGTCACAGTTGAATTCTTGTTTACAACAAATACACTGGGGTTTACAGAGCTGTGCCTTTTTGAAAAATAATGGGAAAACATAGTTCCTGAGGTCAAAGACGACAAGGTATTTCAAGGGGAAAAGGATGTCTATAAAGAATGGTGAAAATGGCTTGTATGTAATCTTTTAATTTCTATTACAAGTTTATGGCAGGAGAAGGAGTAGGTGTGTGTGCTTAGGAAGCTGCAGCAGAAGGTGGGGCCTTCTTTTGTCAACCTTTTTTCTCTTATTTTTTCTTTTCTCCTTTGCTGTCTTTCTTCTCCATTTTCAACTCCATTACTATTCGGTATTACTAAGGCAGTCCCTCAGGAACCTCAGCCCAGGCACATAATTTCATTTGGATAGTTGGGATACAGTCAAGTACAAAGGAAGAGATTCTGAAGATTGAATAAGACAGGGCCATAGAAGAAACTAAAGATCAGGGTTTGGAAGGCAAGATAATGCTAAAATGAATAGAACAATAGTAAAGCGATAGCAGTGCCTCAATTTTCCTTAATTATTTTCTTTTATTTCTCTTCAAATCTATACTACTTTTTCTTCTAGTTCTAGTTTCTTTTCATTTCTTTTGGGGATTTTTCATTATTTTGCATTTATGCTCAGCTCCAATGTCCTTGACATGCCCATTTCTCCGACTTTCTGTCACCACCTGTATGGGTGAAAAATAGGATTGCAAAGATTTTCTTCAGTACTTCAGAGAAAAATGGGCCAGAAATCAATATTGCTATACTGGCATAGTAAGGGTATTTACATCTGAAAGCATTCTACCTTGCTCTTCTCATGAATAATGAAAGAAATCATGCCATTCTTGTGAGGATGGGCTAGCCAAAAAAATCTTTGGAGAACATGAAGGGACTACTACATTTTCATTTCCATCCTTTGTTCACTTATTGTGTTCTGGTAAAAAAAATAGAGCACTAAAAGGTAAGAATTTTGTCCCCATTTTGGAAAGTTTATATTCTGAAGAATCTGTGGATGCAGACCATTGACACCACTACTATAGAAATTCCAAAGAGGTTTGATACAGAAGTCTTTCAGTTCTAGAGACACTGCATTTTAGTGAAATGATAAGAAGTTCTCCTATTTGTATCCCTTCAAAGGCTAGGTCTTCAACCTAAGATAAATAGGACCTTATTTTTGTCAGTGATAAGTGGTTTGATGTATTCTATGTATCTTAAACATGCCCCTGATAAGAAGAATTGTTTTTTTGGGGGATTCTCATCTTCGTGTGATTGAGTACAGGACAAGCTTTAACCTAATGGCTTGGACTAGGAGCTTAGAATCAAAGCATTAAAAGTAACGTAGAGGAAATCACGTTCTATGTGATTAAAAAACAGGGAAATCTTTTTCTGGTTTAGACAAAAGATATTTATATGACTTTTTTTTTGTGATGAAGTAGTTGCACAAGAAGCACTCTCCAAAAAGGCAAAATCAACAAAATGATTGCACAGCTCATTGCAGATGAGACAGTAACACGTTCTTGATGACAAAAAAAGAAACACTGGCATTCAAAAGGGAATGCTTGTTCTGCCCTCAAAAGAATTGATAACCACCCTCATCACTGTATCTACAAACAGGGTAAAAATGTAGATGTTGAGTGGAGAAAGTGGATTAAATGGGGTGTCTTACTCTGCTTTGCCAGTCTCCTTTGGCTGCTATCTAATTTTTCATCAAACAACAATATAATCTGTTGCATTATGCTTTACAGCCTCCCCAGAAATCTCCCTGAACCCAGGACATGAACATCTCTGAAACCCCAGCTTTAAACTCAGGTCGAATTCCCACCAAAGAATAAGCAGGGCACAGGCTGGTGGTCAAAAGTACTTATGGCTTACTTTTCATAGTGCACATTTTTTTTTTTGTGGAGCCTCTCTGTCCCTTTTTGTGTAAACAAGCTACATTTCATATAGCTTTATGTTTAGCACAGCATATAAAATGTTTGTTACAGTTTTGTTCTGCTTCAAGGTGGGAACTAATTGGCATGCAGCAGTTCAAATGCAGTGAGTGGAAAGGCCTTTTAAGGAACCCTTCTGCTCAGAGTTTAGACTTGAAAGAGTAGAGAAAGGTGTCATGAGGGTAACTGGTCACCCCATGGCTATGAGCCATGAACAGAACATGACCATAAAAATCCCAGGCTATCTTCAGCAGAGATAAACTTTCCTATCATTATGCGCTCTTCTGGTAAAACCTCATCTGTGTTCTAGTGAACTCTATTACAGAGAAACATGCTACTAGGATGTTCAGATGAATGGAGAATCAAGTGTAAAACAGGATGTGAAAAATTAGTCTGCTTCAGTCCACAAAATGAAGAGTAGCAATATGAGTTCTCCTTTTGAAAATGGGGCAAAAATCAGGAGGCGAATAAGAGTAAATTGGACTCACAAATTGTACTGGTACAAGAATGAATCAATATAAACTGCTCAAGAACCCAGTCTAGATAAAAATGACAACATTTCCAAATCCCAATGAAATAAAGGTCTGGAACATTCTTTCATTAGAGAGTTTGGGGGAGGAGAAAACTTTGATGGTTTTTTTGAGTGGGTTTTTTGAACCTGGTGAAAATGATTGTCATGGGGATTGCCTAGAATATTGGGGTACTAAGTAGAGGGATTTATGGATTCATAAACTTCTGAGATTTTTAAGGATACCACTGCAAGCAAATGTGGAAAATCTCCAATCTAAAGTAGCAGCATTTAACATTTGCACAAAGGAAGTGATTTGTCAACATGATCAAAAGTGCTTTTAATGCTGTATCCAATTTCTTGTCCTGGTTAAAATCAGGTACTTTAAGAACTGCTTCCTTCAGCAACAAGCATCTATTTATATGCCCAGTTTGAGTGTGAAAGCACTAGATAAACGTAGATGCAAGCAATACATCTGATGAGACTGGTCTTACCAAAGTCAAACCAGGCAGGCCAACAATAAATCAGCTATGGAGCAACCTGATTCCTTAATGGAAAGATAGATTAATCCCACAGTGAGCTTGGGTTTAATGGCACTGTAGCACCCTCCTGTACAAATGCAATAAATAGTACAGAACTCAGTGAAATATTTATCTGAATGAATTATGAAGGTTCTAATACAGTATCAAAACATGAGCTTTCATACCCTACAAGTGTGTGAAAAATATTTTTCCTATAACATTTGGATTTTCCCAGGTGTCTGAGTTAAAATAGTTGCAGCAGAGTCTGTTATTTTATTAATACTTACTTGAACACCAGCCACTGCTCATTGACTTCATGAGATTAAAAAAAAACCCCAACACTTATCACCTTAAGGGGATGAAGATATTCAAAGCACATTGAAAGAAAGTAAACATCAGTGCTGCTTCCCAATGCTGAGCTGTAAAGAGATGGCAAGGGAGTTTAAAGCAAACTGCTTTGCAAACACAGGATTCAGTTGCTACACACAGAAACTCTAAAATCTGGGATATCATTTGGATTAACATGCAATATTATCAGGCTGATGGATAGTTTTGAAAGCTCCATCCTTACTCTGATACAGATGTCAGAGTGCTGCTCTTTAATTTAACCATGGTACTAGATAGGGATTTCACCTTATGTAATATTAAGTTATATCACCAACTGTAAAATGATTTTGTTTTATTGTAGTAGTCTTGTCTCTAGTACGTATAAAATGCAGAATAGCATATTTTTATATTGTTTAGGGCATGGCAATGGTACCATGAAAACATCAAGCCAGTACTCCCCAGCTGGAGACCCTCTCTGGGCAGGGCATTGCTGCTCTTTAGTTCTGCTGTACTGGGCAGGCTGGAACTCCAGTGGGAACTTGACCTGAAGGAGACTGTGACACTCAAAGGATGAGATGGGGGTGTGTAATGAAGTTTCATTGAACAGTGTGGGACCTGGGCATGATGCAAATGGTATGGAATAAGAGGTGGAATGTGCTGGTTTGGGCTGGAGTAGAGTTAATTTTCTTCACAGTGTCTGGTATGGGGCTGTGTTTTGGATTCATGCTGAACACAGGGTTGATAACATAAATCTATTTTTGTTATTGCTGAGCAGGGCTTAAACAGACCCAAGGCCTTTCCTGCTTCTTGTACTGCCATGCTGTCAAGGGTGTGAGGGATACCTGGGAGGGTGGGAGGAGACACGGCCAGGACAGGTGACCCAAAATGACCAAAGGGATATTCCAGACCATATGGCATCATGTTCAGTATATAAAGTGGGGGAAGAAGGACAAGAGATGTTTGAAGTGATGGAGTTTGTCTTCACAAGTCACTGTTACCTTGATGGGGCCTTCCTCCCCTGGAGATGGCCAAACACTTGCCCAACCATGGGAAGCAGTGAATTAATTCCTTGTTCTGTTTTGTTTGTGGGCATGGATTTTTTCTTTCCCTATCAAACTGGTTTTTATCTCAATCCACAAGTTTTCCAGCTTTTACCCTTCTGATTCCCCAATCTCACTGATGGGGGAGTGAGCAAGCAGCTGCAAGGGGCTTGTTTGCTGGCTGGGGTGAAACCCCAGCAGGGCTACTACATGAACAACCTCCTGTTTAATTTTTTCAAAAGTTTATTGTTGTTCAGGACCCCACTTAAAATTTTTCTCCCATTCCACATGATGGAGCGGGTTTACAATCTGACTCTGGAACCTGCATCCTCCAAAAACCCTCAGTGCCTAGGAAAACTTGTGTTTCCTGTTTTTTGATTGGCGACGACATAGTTGCTATTTCATTGATCATGTCCTTTGGAGTCTGGCAATATCCAGTCTTGCCATTTTACTCCTAAAAACTGAATCTCGTCAGGAGGTCCCTTGACCTTACTTTGTTTTATTGCAATACCAGCCTTCAGGAGACTCTGGATTATCTTCTCCCCTTTCTCAAAAAGTTCTTTTGTAGTGTTGCCCCATATGATGGTGTGGTCAATTCACTGCAAGTGTTCTGGAGCCTCCCCATTTCCCTTCAGTCTGACTCAACTGCAGCCATGCCAGCCCGGCTGCTCCTTCCACCTCAGAACTGGCATTACCCCACAGCTTCCCCCGCTACATTTGCTCTACCAGAAGGAACCCCTTCTCCCAGGAAGAGACTCCCTTTCCCTGCTCCCAGCAGTGACCTGAGATGGTAGAATAACCTCCAAGTCCTTGCCATGCTCCCTCCTGGCTACTGCAAAAATTAGCTCTGTCCTGGCCAGAACCAGGACACTGCAAAACTACTAAGGGTCCATGGAATTCTGAAATTATTGGTATTGGCATTCTGTCATCACGAACCATGGTACCCTGTGGAAGCCGTGGTTCAGTTGCTGAATTTCTTCAGTTTCTCTCCATGGAGAGGAGTCTCATGCCATGCAACAACTTCCAGGATGTAGGACAGACTGTTACTCATCAAGACATCACAGCCCATTGCAGCTGGGGAAGTCTGGCAAGGGAATCTGGCCTGCTATGGAGAGATGTGAGATCACAGAATCATAGAATCATTTAGATTGGAAAAGACCTTTACAATCAGCAAGTCCAATCCTAAAGACATTTAGTCTATAATCTCCAAATTATATCCAGAAACTCAGAGATTTTGGCCCAACATCTAAGCAACCTGAAAACAAACCCCTAGATTCTTCTAGATTGAATTTCTTCTAAATTCTTTTTCTCTCTAGCCTGAAGTTCAGTCCTTTTGAACTTTCTCTTCTGCTGAGTATTTCATTGTTTCTTCTCTCTGTCTCTGTTTTTGAGTAAAACAAATGTCAAACTTATTACCAGGACATAATGCCATTTTTTGACTGAAACTAATGAACATTCAATGACATTTATTGTGGAATCCATAGAGTATATGAAACACAGAACAGATGTGACCAGTATCTCATTAGGTCACAAACTTTTTCCTGTAAAATACATAATCTAGAGCACATTTCCCCTGTATTCACTCAAATACAGTGTAAATCCAGATTGTTCAATTTAAAATATTGATGCTGCTGTAGATCACAAATGATCTTCCATTCTTACCTGGCCATTTTGATGCATGTATTCCGTCGTGTAAGAGCAGTTCACAAACTCTTTTTGTATCTTGCTTAGCAGTAGTGTGAACCATTATTATCCCTGTCTTGTAAATGGGGAATGTAGATACTGGTGTCTAATGAGACTTCCAAGATCACTTAGAAAATCTGAAACAGAATGCCCAAATCTCAGTGTTCTAGTTCATAATGTTCTAGTTCAGCACATGGACTCCTGGTTTGTCTTACTGCTCAAGATGAAGAGAGGAAAAAAAATGGAAGAAGAGTTTAGAAGACCCAACAAGCTTTTGATTAGCACAGTATTTCCCACATTCTGTAGAGTTCAGTTGGAGGTTAAGACCATTTTACCATTTTGGCCTTATTCATAAAGTGGTCTTCATATGTCACCCTGATTTTCTAAGACTTTGCTAAGCCTTCTGATGTTTGCATTCTTGTAACGAACTTTCTCACACACAGTTCTGTAAACAACTTATGTTTTGCATTCTTTCATGGAGGAGGAGAGAATTGATGGACTCTTGGTCTGTCCAGTGTCATTGGAGAGGTGGCACCGTCACCCTCCAATCCACTGTCACTTTTGGAAAACTATAAATGTTGGAGTCAGAAAATAAAGGTCCCTCTTTTTGTTCACCTAGAGAGCAGCAGTGTCCGTGTCGTCTTTTCGTGTCGTATTACGACACTTCATATATCAGACTGGTTCCTCACAGTTTCCATTGGACAAGATGGGGATATTCCCACACCTTATCCATGTGTTTCATGGTCCTGCATACAGGTTATTCATCATTTGGCTTTTATTATTAAAGTCTCTTTCCACAGAAGAAGGAAATCTGACAAAAAGACAGAATTGTTTCCTAACCATCATGAGAAAACGCAGTGAAACCTTTAACTTAACCCTGAACAGCTGCCAGTTCCAGGGACAGGAGATGCATCATCTAAATTTAGAATTCTGTTCTCCCCACAAGCAATATGGAGCTCTGTAAGCAATGCAATACAGATAAACACTGATGACATTGAAGACAGTTATTCAAATTATTCAAATTTTCAAAAGAAATCAACCATTAAACCCAAGTTTTTCACTGATTACGGTGTGCTAGGAACACATCCTCCATATTTTGGGACCCTAATCTGAAAGTCACCAAAATCAAAGAGGATCAGATTGTTTTTCATTCAAGACTTAGCATCAAACATAAGACTTCAACAAATAAGCACAAAAGTGTATTTAAATAAATTACAGTTAGACTTACAAGTTACATTTTATGAAGACACTCTAGGAGGATTACTCTTCACTTGCTTATGTATATTTTCATTTGAATTGCTAAGAAGAAATGGAATTACTGGAACAGATGGATCAAATCTGTTTATTTGCAGATAATTACACACTATTTTCACTCTGTCTCTGTTGCTACAAAGTCTAACTAGTAGTGGTGTATGGTTGCGCACCAGAGAAAATTTTCTACTTTCTTACAGCACCAAAGACTTACTAGAGAACTAAAAGATATTACAAGGTCTCCAAGACTCTACATAAATAAAGACAAGTTTCCAAATCAGTGAAATATGAGTATAAATCCAGAGAGGTATTGATAGTCACCAAGGAAATCTGTCTGAAGAGGAGGAGGATTGAAGATGAGCTAAAAATACTAAAAGATTCTCTCTGTGTGACCCATCTGTATGACAGGAGCTACTTTATGTGTCCATTACTTTGAGGGATATAAATGTGCAATAGCATCTTTAAATATAGACAAAGAGAGAGAATGGGAGGGAAGAGTAAAATGTGTTTGTCTATATTTGAAATGGAACTAGATCATAGATTGTATTTTCAATTTAAGAACGAGTCATTCTTTCCTTGTTTATTACACTCATCAAGTAACCATATATAACTACATATAGACAAAGAGAGGGTTGTGTGGGGGCAGCAATTATTAATGGACATTACTGAATGATAAATAAAGAGCTAGCTCAGAACTGGTATTCATTGCACACAGATGTCTGGACCATGGGCAGATGTCTTAAATCGTCTACACAAAGCGCTTTTGTGCTATCACAGTAATCTAAATTGCTTTGCATTTGGTTCCAGGCATTTCTACACACTGCTTTCCTCCACACATAAATTCCTATTCTCAAATACCATCTAGGCTTCAAGGGCCAAATTACTTCCTGGTATAACTCCTTGGCTTAATTTGCCTCAGTTTTATTGATGCAGACAAACATTGAGAACTCGTGTTCTCATTGTACATGACTTAGGTTATGGTGCTGGCTCTGGGGAGGGCATCCACTGCTCCATGTTGGAGGGGAAGAAAGCACGAGTCGGAAGGAGGAGGGGTGATGCCATGGCTTCATGTGTGCTTTGTGTGAACTATATGGTCGTGACCAACACTCCTGGGAGGAAGCTTGCTTCAAAGGTCCTGCTGTTCCCTGTTCAGAGAAGAAAGGACTGCCATAGCCTGCCTTCTAAAGCTTTAACTCAGAACCACTGTCCTTTTAAATTCTGTCAATCATCACACCTATTGCCCTGGGCTACAGGGGAGCTCTAAGAAAACCACTCATAACTCTGACACAGGCACTTTCCTGACTCTCTGAGGTCTTAGAACTACTGCACTCCCACAGCAGGACTATGCTTCACTGCAAATCAAGTCAGTGATGATTTATGAAATAATTTGTATCCCCAGAGGAGGCATATCTTGCAGCAGAGACAGCCCAGCATAAGTTGCTGAGTTTTAGTTAATGGCCTGAGTCTATCTAATGTGTCTGCTCTTAGAGATTTTGCTTGCACATGAACTGTGTGTTTTCTGTCTCCCCATTTTTTTTACATGGAAAACATTTAAATGGCTAGCACATAAACACAATGTCTAGGAACAGAATTGTGGGAGGAGGAGTTAGAGAGAGACAGATGGAGTAGTAGTTTGAATATATTATTTTGCATTGCAACCCTATGAAGAAAATGAGTGATGTGTTTCCTGGTGCACATTTTACAAGGGTCACTTTATAAGGGTGAGATTGCAAAAGACCTCTCACTTTTACTATTCCTATTAACACAGAATCATCTTTGGTGTTAATTTAGTGTGCATTTTTGCATGCAGTTAGAATAACTTTGAAGGTCTATTTAACAGCCAAACGGTATGGACCAGCTTTTTTCCTTCTTGCTCACCTGCTTGCTGTGGGAGAGCTGCCAGTTATCAGCTGAAAGGCTGGTAATTTTAAGATAGTACATAGTTGTTAGCATTGAGAGATGTATGCTGTACATAGTTGTTAGCATTGAGAGTGTGCATAACACCACATCCTTTCTCCCTCTTCTTGTCCTGATGCAGACTGAAAGGCCAAAAGGCCAAAAGGCCTTTTCTGTTATACTGGACATTTTGACCATACAGTTTGAGTAAAGCCTTCCAGATTTCTCTTGATCTTTAGCAGTTAAAACTGTGACAGACAAGACTTCTTGCTTTCTTCCACAACTCAGAAACATAAAAGTGTGCAGAAATTAATCTACAGTTGATGAGTTAAAAAAAAAAAAAAAAAAAAAAAAAAGAGTGACTGAGAGTGACCGTGTGGATAAACTAGCTTGCATGATGTTTTCAGGAACACATGAATAAGGTTGTGCTGTAGCAGACCTACTGCAAGTCTTCTTCCATTCTGGTAAATGGTTGTTAGTTATTGTGATACTGTTTAAACTGCAAGGAGTGAATAAGACACCTCTAGAATGCCATTTTGCCCTATAACCTCAGCCTACATGTGAAGAATTGAAGAATTGAAGGCAGGTTGAAGAATTAAAGGAAACCTGGCTGGAACCAAGCAACCTGGACACTGCCCTGAGCCAAGGTTACCATGACTTGTGATGTGCTTGTCAACAGTGCTGATCTTCAAATGTCCAGTGGAGTTCATGCAAACTAGATAAAATCTCAGGTGTTCCTTGCTGGTACCTAAGATCAAGTTTGGGAAAAATAGAATAACCCTTCCATAATATTGTAAAAGCACACTGTGCAGTGAAATAAATCCATAAGTCAAATGGTCTCAGCTCTAACAATTATAAACAGGGTCATACTGTCCAATATTTAAGACCTGACTGCCTGGTCACGGGCTTATTTATTATTGGAACTCATTATTTATATTATATACTTGGTAGATAGTGCTTCTGAGGAAAACACCTTCTAAAGTTAAAAATCTATCACATAGGGAATTTCAGAAGGAAACAACTGCAACACAAACCAGTTGGGAATAACATTTGTTTCTGGAGCACGGGAAACTTTAGGTATCACATTCAATTAATTTTTATTATACTCTTGGAAGATGTGGGAGAGGTTCAGTGAGGATACCCGTGACAGCAGCACAAAACCACGCTAGTTTGAAACGATCCTGTCCAATCTTTGCTAGGATCAAGAGCGGACCCTGAGCAGCGCCCGCCTCCCGGGCTGCGCTCCCGGGGAGGTGCCGGGAGCGGAGGGAGCAGCCGGGCGATCCTCCGGCTCCCTCTCCAGGACATCGGGCTTAATTACAAATAAATCCTCCAGCTCTGCAGCTCCTGCAGCCTTCTCATCAGCAAAGGGAGGAGCAAACCCCGAATGTCCACAGGCATAAGCCTAGGACAGGAGTGTCCCCAGTATAAGGTTCATTCCGATCCGAAACGCAGTGAGAGAGGGATGCAGACAATTCTGAGCACTCCGAAGGAAACACTGCTGAGCACCAGGAGTGCTCAGCACTTACAGACAACGTGAGCAGACACCACAGTAACCCCTCTGCTCACTATGTGACCTGGCCATGCTCCGAGCATCAGCAGCTCAGCTCAGCGGCGCCAGGAGCATCCTGCTCACACACATCACTCACCTGGTCACATCAAGTCACCACAGTGCACTCCTGCTCACATGGCGGGATACTGTCACTCACCCGGACTCAAGGCTCAAGGTGTAACTTCTCTGTCTTCAACATGCAGCAAAGGCATGGTCCTTTTCTCAGATCTGTTTCTGCTCAGATTAATTTCTCTGTTGGGTTAATTTTTCTCCAAATTTGAGGATCACTTCTGCTCTAGGTGTTCTACACATCCCCCAATAAGATAGTTTATTCATTTAGTTTGTGACACCCATCACCCTCTAGCTATGTTCCCTTTTACTGTTGGTTTTGACCTCTTGTTTTAGAGGTCAACAGTTTCTTCCTATTTTGTTAACCCAATTGCCTTAAAACTGCATTTCATACATTTGCTTCTGGCAGACTTCAGCTGGCCAGGGAAGGCTATGCAAAATCCTCCACAGAGGAGACAGGAAGAATTGGCTTTGGGTAGCAACCTTTTCATAGCATAGGGACTACAAGGGAGGCTTCTGTGAGAAGTTGCCAGAAGCTTCCCTCATTTCCAACATCCAGTTCCAGCCAGTTCCAGGACACATGTGCTGGCCAAGGCCAAGCACATCAGGGATGATGACAGCATCTCTAGGATAACAGAGTTAAGAAGGGGAAAGAAAGCCCTATGCCACTGCAGCCAGGAAAGAGGAGTGAACATGTGAGAGCAACAGCCCTGCAGACCCAAGGTCAGTGCTGGAGGGGCAGGAGGTGCTCCAGGTGCCAGAGCAGAGATTCCCCTGCAGTCCCTGGTGCAGCCCATGGTGAGGCAGCTGTGCCCCTGGAGATCCTTGGGATCACATAGATCCACCTGCAGGAGGATCCCACCAGAGCTGGTGGGTGTCTGAAGGAAGCTGTGACCCTGTGGGAAGCCCCTGCTGGAGCAGACTCCTGGCAGGACCTGTGGCCCGTGGAGAGAGGAGCCCATGCTGGAGCAGGTTTGCTGGCAGGACTTGTGTCACTGTGGGGGACAGTTTCTTCCTGAAGGACTGCATCTCATGGGAGGCATCACATTGGAGCTGTTTGCAAAGAACTGCAACCTATGGGAAGGACTCACATCGGAAAAGTTCATGTAGGATAGTTTTCTATGGGAGGGACACTGGAGCAGGGGGGGAAGATTGTGAGGAGTCCAGTTTAGGAAGGACATTGAGATGCTTGAGTGCATCGAGAGAAGGGCAACAAGGCTGGTGAGGGGCTTGGAACACAAGCCCTGTGAGGAACGACTGAGGGAGCTGGGGTGTTTAGCCTGGAGAAAAGGAGACTCAGGGGTGACCTTATCACTCTCTACAACTTCCTGAAAGGTGGTTGTAGTCAGGTGGGGGTTGGTCTCTTTCTCTAGGCAGCAACTGACAGAACCAGAGGACACAGTCTTAAACTGTGCCACGGGAAATTTGGTTAGGGAAAAGTTTTTACAGAAAGAGTGATAAAGTACTGGAGTGATTTGCCCAGGGAGGTGGTGGAGTCACCATGTCTGGATGCATTTAAAAAAAAGACTGGATGTGGTACTTGTTGCCATGGCTTAGTCGAGGTGTTATGGCTGGGTTGGGCTCAATGATCTTGAAGGTCCCTTCCCACCTGGTGATTCTGGGATTCTTAGTCCTCCCCTGAGGAGGAAGGGGTGGCCACAGCCACCATTGTCTGTTGTCCTGTGCTGCTGGTGGGGAAGAGGGAGTAAATTTGGAAGAAGAGTGGAGAAAAAAGGCATGGGTAAGGGGAAAGTACTTTTAAGATCTAGTTTTTATTTTTTATCGTACATTGATTTGATTGGCAGTAAACTACACTAATTTCCCCAAGTCAATTTTTTTCCCAAGATAGTCACTGGTGACTGATCTCTCCCTGTCCTTACCTCAGTCCACAAGCCTTTCCTTATATTTTCTCTCCCCTGTCTAGCTGAGGAGGACACTTGGCATCCAGCCAAGGTCAACCCACCACACAAGAGCACAGTAGCTGCAAAATGATGGACCACTCATGCTTTATCAGAGCAGCACCACTTTCACAAGATCACAGAATAACTCTGAGTAGGAAGGGCACCACAAAGATCATCAAGTCCAACTCTTAGGTGAATGGCCCATAGGAGAACCAAACCCACAATTTGGGCATTATTAGCAACCTGCTCTAACCAAATTAGTCTTGAGAACCTGATACTTAGGCGCTGACAGACATAAAAATAGAGAGACCTGTGAACCAAGTAGGAGCAGATTTAATCAGTAAACCAAATAATCAGGTGATGTGAATTACAGGTTCATAATTAGGAGGATAAACAGCTGAAAAAGGGTCTCATCAATATAAATGTGGCAGCCTTTCTATTTAACCTAAGACTGAAAACCCACAAAGGCTTTCATTTTTATATAAAACTGAGGAAGGAGGTTTTTTTGGGTTTTTTTTTGGTGTGGTGCTATAAAGCCCCCACACATAGGGGCTGAGCAAATGAACAATGAAGCTGAGCTTGGTGCAGAGGTGAGAACTCTGTAGCTACTAAACATAAGTGATCTTACTTAAGCCATTAAATGTATTAACTCTTCTGGTTTATCTTCCCTAATTTTCTAGTGATGACTAAGGAAAATTCATTTTTCCAATTACCTAGTCTAGAACTCTTGGCCTAAACTTAAAGCGAATTTAATATTCTGAGGAGAACTTTCTGAGCAAGAAATTTGTTATCAACTTGTCACAGCTGAAACTGCTGCTAATCCCTGTCTTCTCTTACAGGTTGTTACTAATGGTGATATTTTTCTCTGGGGTATGGACTCAAGAGACACCAGGTAATGCTGCTACGAAGTGATTTCACATCAGTTTGCAGGCTTCTCCATAGGTGTTATCTAGGCTTATGTGTGTGTTTCAGAAGAGTCTGAAGCTCTTGTGGCAGCCTTACTTGCATGTTCTTCTGTGAAGCTTTAAATGTACAAGGATTTGCTGGAAACTACATTCTTTAGTTTCATGTGTCACTATACTAAGCAAATGTTTCTACCTTCCCTCGCTCTGGTAACAAGCACTGATGAATTAAAAAGGAATTTATTTTTGTTCTTTTGAGTGTAGTTGTTGTTAGTCTCCATATAGTATGTAAGGTCTTTTATCATAGTTTAACCTAGCTGTGTACCAGGCAGCTGTTTGCTCATTCCTAGTCCCCTCCCACCCCAGGAGAACTCAGGAAAAGCCTTGTGGATTGAAAACAGTATTTTAATAATTGGAACCAAGTAAAATATGACAATATTAACTATAATCATAATTTTAATTTTTAACATTATAAAACCTAAGAAAAAATTGTGATGCACAACAATTGCTGATTACAACTGATGTCCAGTCTGTCCCTGAGCAGTGATTGGTGCCTCCAGCCAATTGCCCCCAGTTTATATATAGGTCATGATAGTCTATTGTATAGAAAGGTCATGGCAGTCTATTGTATAGAATATACATTTAGTCAGTTCAGATCAGTTGTCCTGACAGTGCTACCTCCTGGCTTCTTGTGTACCTCCTCCCTGACACAGCACGAGCCCTTTAAAAGGTCTTTGGCTTGGTGCTAAGCACTGCTCAGCAGCAACCAAAACTTTGGTGTGTTATCAGCATAATTCTTGCACTGAACCCAAAATACAGCTCTGTACCAGCTACTAGGAAGAAAATGAACTCTATCCCAGACAAAATCAAGATAAAATATTATAAAGATAGCTGTGATTCGTCTCAGAGGAAACCGTTTTCTTAGCCAAAAGTCTTTCCTTACAAAACAGAGCTGGTCCTGGAGCAGCAGATGCAGAGAACTGTTTCTAGGACTGTCTACCCTACTCACTGTGGGTGCTGTATAAAACACATTGGCCATCCCCAAAGATCAAAGTAAATAGAAACTGGAGAAGGTTTTATCCAGCTTGGGGTAATTATGTAGCTTCTGCACTGAATCCAGCTGATAGCTTGGATTGTGGGTGTAACAGGGTCGTGTTCACCAGCATCTGTCTGCTGCTCCTTAGTGTGACCATCTCTGACGTGGCAATTGCATCACTAGTAAATTTCAGCCTATGGTGCTGAAGTCTCAAGGAAAAAGAATCCTCTCCTAAAATGCACCATTATTGTAAAAGGTCTAGCTGGTGATAGCTCATGATGCCATAGAAACTCCTGTTGAAGCAACAAATCCTCATTTATTAGATGTGCATGTCAAATGAGAAACCTTCTCTGGTCTCTAGTCCTGCACTTAAGACAGTGTGTACCTGCCTCCTGCCTGGAAGAGGTTTGGGAGCCATGGCCTAGTTTATGCTGTGGTGATAGCTTGGGACTGGAGCTTCTCAAGCCATTTTCTCTGTTCCTGTGTGGTCCTTTCCCAGTATGAGCCAGCTGGCTTCTGGTACTGGTACTTGGGCAAGTGACCAAGGTAGGCTCATGGAAGGACACAGCTTATGTGGCTGCTCTCCACCCAAACTGGCTTTTGGCCCTTATGAATAAAGAGGTACAGGTGGAAGTTTCTGGTTATTTTGTGGTTGGTTTGTAAGGTTTTGTTGGTTGGGATTTTTTTGGTTTAGAGGTTGGGGTTTTTTTCTATTTTCAGGACATGTGTGACTTTGACATTCTGTTTTATTTCATCTAAGGTGTTCAGGTTGGGGCAGCCAATGCAGTACCTTTATGACCATGTCCCAAAATCCTATTTCCATGACCGGCTGTTGCGGGCAGCATTGCCAAATCATCAAACACCATTACTAACAGGATACTAATTTTGGAGCTAGCTTTTCTCCTGGAATTACTGCCAGTATAAACACAACCTCTCACCTCTCCTGACCAGAGATGTATGACTGTCACAACACTGACTTTATAAAGCAATCTGGGAAATAGCAGATTTATTTGTATCTTATTTTGAATTCCCATCTTACCAGCTTTTCAATACATCCAACACAGGACCCATGAGTTCAGAATGCTTGGGGAGCCTTCTGAGGATAACACTGAGTGCAGAATACTTTGAAGACAAATACTTATCTCTTTTTGTTGTTGGTAAGTTGATGTAGAAGAATTTGGTGAGAGAATTGCATATGGTGAAATGTTTAAAATTTTCTGAGGTGCTTGTAACACTAGAATTCCCTTGATACTTTATATACTAGAATTACCTAGATATAATACTAGATTATTCTACTAATATAGAGCTTAGTAGGCTGGATCTCATTGTAAGTAAACCCAATTGCTGCCTTGATTTCTGAGTAATCTATATTGTTGACTTGTTTTTTTGATAGTTTAGCCATGATCAGACTTGATTTTGGGCTCAAATTGAAATGCACATGGTAGTTTCTAGGCATGTTAAAGCTGTATCTCGCAAAAAATCTCATGGATTTTCTTTGTGAGAAGAATTTTATTTTTTTTTAGTAACAACACATACTGTTCTGAAAATTTACTAGCTGAAGCTGGCACAACATTATTTTTGTACTAGTGGCTTCAGCTTGGTGGAGGCGTATACTTAATGAAGTTTAAGAAAAATTAGTTGAGCCCTCTAGCTAGGGACTTAGTAGTCAGCAAGTGGTACATTTCTGTGAAAAGCATCACAGAATGCCCTGGAAGGGCACAGTGACAATACTTTTGGGATATAAACACCTGCTTTAAGATTATATGTATAAATGTAAATTTGACCTTGAAAAAGCTTTCCATGCCATCCGTTTTTCTAAAAGTGGGTTTTGCGTCAAAACCAACTGAAAATGTGTTCTTTGTTCAGACATCTTCACTCATAATCAAAAACACTCTTATGCCAGAGCAGGTTTCTCAAGGAGTTAGCAGAGCAGGGGTTACACTTGCTAATACAGTTCTTTGCTCTCTATTTGCCTGTAGATCAGTCTGGCACAGCCTGGGAGCTTGATGAGGCCATGGCAGCACAGTGTGGCTATACAGTAACTTACACCACCTGGAGGGGCATTCAGCTCTGTGCTTCTGCCCTGAGCTGCCATTCTCACTTAGAGGTAAGCCTGTTACAGACACTTTGACTACAGTGCTCTTGTACACTAACTTTATGTGAGAAATTACTGAATTATTAATGGGCATTAACTGAGGTGTCAGAATGTGTTGAGTATCTGTTAGCAGAGAATAATATAATTTTCTTCAAATGTATCCAGAGGTCTGAGAGCATTCCATGGTACTGCCATTTGGAGGCCCTACAGATGAACACATGAAGTATATCACATGTGTCCTTAAAGAGCATCTATTTTCTTGTGGATTACAATAGGGAATTGCATCCGGCAGCTGTGTTGCACTCTGCCCTAACAACATTAAGTGTCTTGAGACATGTCACAGTAAAAACTAAAACTTTGCTTGCTGGCTCACTGCTACTATGTCATAAAACACAAAATCAGCTATCTCTTAGGTTTGTTTGTTTTCTTATTGTCCAATTCTGGGGCTGTGCAAAACCTGCTGCCCAAAATATTTATGTTGCTGTGTAGCTATACACTTATGTGCATATATCTTGTGCAGTTAATGAAGCTGAAAGTGATAGTGCTTCAGTATGGAGTTGCTCTTCTGTGCAGAGGCTGGTGGGTGTGTTTTGTAATTTAATTTAAGGTCACAAGGATAGGTGGTACCCAGCTAGGGAAAACAGTCTAACAAGCAAATGTTCCATTTGCCCATGCAGAAAGATGTGTTCACAGTAACTATACAAATCAAAGCTTCTCATACTCCTGATATGAGCAATGCTGCAACTCATCTGAAAAGTGCAAGTTGCCATTATGGTCCATGGAGTCCCAGAGAGATAATATGTGAAAATAACTACATGGAGGTAAGTACTTATGGAAAGTGCTAGAAATAAAGAGGTAGGTACTGCAAGATGCTCTTAGATTGTGCTTCCAATGCATAGTCCTAGAATTTTGTCACCTTCAGACTGCCCCATCTTGAGCAGCTTGTTAGTGAGTGCGCAATATGCATCTTGAAATAAGTGATACATTTATATTGTGTATGACCTATATTAGCAGTAATAGCTAATAAAGCTGTAAAATCGTATTTAAAAGGTTAAGCTTTTAGATTGAACTCACTGAATGTTGCCCCAATAACTCTTATTTGAGACAAGAGAGAATGTATACCTCCTGAAGGAAGTTTCCCTGCTGGGGAGGAATGCAGAAGGGGAAATGGACTTCTCTTGGAAGAGGACGTTAGAATCAAGAACAATCTCTGGTCTTAAGTAGAAATAGAAAGTAGAAGATAGGTGGAAAACAAAAAGAAGCTGCAATGAAGCAGACTATAGGTGAATCACCAGGCATGATGGCATCTCTGTCTAGGAAATTCTGGTTTCCCTTGCAAAAGGCTTGTAGGGTGTTGAAGACAAGGAAATAAATGCTATCAGCAAACCCCTTACAGATGTTTTTTCTCCTCAGGTTTCTGTCAGGAGGGAGGTTCCACAGACTATAGAAGACTTTGTTCAAGATGAACCTGAGGACTGGACTCTTGAATTTCCAGAAGTAAAACTACAGGTTTTCTTTCTAGCAAAAGTCAGGGCTACCTCTGACACAACCATCTTTCTTTTCATTAACCACGCAGTACTTTCAAAAGTACTTAAATAACAATAACAGAACTTCTGTAGCAAGTGGTGTTGGTATATTTTTATAGATTAGAAGTACAGACAGTTGTAGGCTGTGTCTCCAAGGAAGAAATCAAGTCTTCCCCAGGCAAAAAAACAAGCAAACAAAAAACAAAACAAACAAAAACCTCTTTAAAATCCCATGGCCCTGAAAAAAACTGTGAAGAGGTTTTTTTTCTTTTGGACTCTGTATGTGCAGAGTCTGCAGCAGTGCAGTTAGTGCCATTAGTTATTCTCTGTTGGCCTTAACATGGAAAGTTTTCTGTATGCATGAGGTGGGGAATGCTGGAGGGATATCCCACTAGTAAAATTCAAAGTAAGGCAACAAAACTTCTGGGCAATTCAACACAGTAAATCATTCAATGCAATAAACCTGTTACTTTGAACATCATGTTTAAACTATTGATGAATTTCTCTGGGTAGGCAAAGGCAGAAGAAGCCTCAATATGGCAAATAGTATTTCATCAGCCAGAAGAAAAAAGGGCTCTGCTTGTGAGCAATGCTTGGAGTGCAGGCTATGGACTCAACACCACAGATTCCAGGGTTCTGCTGCGAGTGCCATACACTGCTGCCCAAGTTCAGCTGGTCGAGGTTGGTGTGCTCCTTCTGGCCCAACAGGCTGCCAGGCTGTGCAGTTCTAACCAGATGCTTTCCTTACAGGATGAGGGAATTACCTTTTCTGTGCTGAGATCAAGTACATTTTACAAATACCAGTGGGTGATCCTGATGGTGGATACTGCTGTGGCATGTCCTGTAGGTAAGGAGTGTGTACCATGCTCCAATCCCAACATGCACAGGGACAGACTCACAACTAGTGAGCTGACAGCTTTCATGTCTTGTCCTGAAGATGGTGTGGACTACACGAACAAAACAATCACCTGGACTGTTCCAAAGTATGTTCCACCACTCTCTGCTGGAATGACTAGCTTTAAGGATGTGCTTGTGGAAGCTGGTGTGGATCTACACAAACTCTCTGCCAAGGAAATGGCTTCCAGGAAATATGTGTTATTGAATGAGTTAACAGCAATTACAATGAAGATTCCAATAGGTGCAGAAGGTGGTTATTACAAGGTTGGTGACTTATATTAGGCGCCAGGCAAGCAATATTCTGGGATGTATGTTTGTTTTCTGATGAGGAATAATTCTTCATCTTGTGCCTTTCAAATGAAAGATGGGAGTGAGGGAGAACAAAGGATTTGTTGACTTCAGAAGC
This sequence comes from Motacilla alba alba, assembly GCF_015832195.1. Classification (NCBI taxonomy): domain Eukaryota; kingdom Metazoa; phylum Chordata; class Aves; order Passeriformes; family Motacillidae; genus Motacilla; species Motacilla alba. Next base: position 11,696,818 of record NC_052018.1, read on the forward strand.
CTTGACCAAAGATAGCATTTGTAATCACCACTTTATGAAGGATTTGTTTTCTGTGTAGGATTCTGTCTACCTGTGCTTGCAAGAACTATTGATTCATTAATTACTGAGGTTAACGTGGAGCTTTCACCTCTTACTCCTGATGTCATACTCCTCTGAGATGGTTCTAACTGGATTGTAAAGCATTGATGGGTTCTGTTGTATTTTACACAAACCACTTAAGAGAATGGGAATAACCCATTAGTCCAGCAGACCATGTGCTCTTGGGATGCACTGGGACTACACGTCTAAATTTAGCTGCTTGGGGTGAATTGCGTCCTGGGCAAATGTAGCAACTAAGCTTCTGGTGAGGTTGCATAAGCAACCCTATTCACAGTGAAATAGTCCCCCGATGCTTTGAATCTTAGGGCATGGGAGATCATTTTCCAAAGGAAGTCTTCTGAGCATTCTGAGATAATCTAAGCAGAACAAGAGTTCAGGATTCCTGAGCAAAAAGGGCAGTTGGTTGGGGCTGTAGATTTAGCTGACCTTGAGATGCTCCAACATAACTTTAATGCAAAATCAAGCCATACTAAAGGGTACTGATTTGAATTCTAGACTTCTGTGAGCAATGGACAGCTTGGGGTAAAATACACCATCAACGTGTTCTTGGAACACCAGTGGGAAGACAACAAATGGGGACTAACCAAACAAATTATCGTCAAGGAAATAGAAACACCATTTGAACAAGTGGAAGTTGCTATTACCACTAGTAAGTAGCTGAACATTGAATTTACCAAAGGTTTTAGTACTGTTAAAAGCTTAATGCTATTTGTTCCTTTTCAGATTTAAATCTGAGTGCAGGGCTAATGAATGTTACAGTGGGAACATTCCTCCTAGATGCTGAGCTTGTGAACTTAACCATTGAAGGGATTGTTGTGGCTGTACCTGAAGCTGTTCAGCATGGCTACCTAATACACAGGACCAGATATGCTAATGGAAGCCAAGCATATGTACTACAAGTGCCACTTGATGCACCAAGTGTTAAAAAAGAGGTGTGTACTAAGGCACTGCATCATCCTATGGTATAGAAATGATGATATCACTTGGTGATTTTTCACGTCTAAATATGATTTTCCTAGTACATGAGAGAGGACATGAGAGCGTACACCCTGAATGTCACACTCACATTCATCACCTATCCATCAAGTGAGACCTTTGTTGTCCCTGTAATTGCATTGTCAGCTGTGAAAGATGCAGGTAAACTCTGTGGAACTTGGGCAAAACTGCACCAACCTGGCTGTGAACTCTGGCTGTGAGCTGGCTGATTTCAGCCAGGGATGCTGCCAGTCCCAGGGAGCTGCACTAAACTGATGGCAGCTGGCTGACTCTTGGTTGTTTTGCAGTACTGCCCAGTGCAACAGGGTTTTGTGATGAGAGGAACCTTCATCTCCTTATCACTCGTGGGAATGTGGACCAAAACTGGCTACTTTTCATCTCAGACTGGCACCTGACCCAAGAGGCTGCACAGAAGTACAATTACATTCTGAGGGACAATGGCACTCACCTGGCAATCTCTGTCCCTTTCCTTTCTCCCCATGTGAGCTATGAGGTAAGGCTGCTAACATGTAGCAATTAAAAGGCATGTTCTAGCTGTGAGATGTCCACAAGACGCAGTATTTTCTTGAAAGCAAAATAAAACTTCTCTTTAAGACAGTCTTCAAAGGTATAATGGAGGATTATTTTCTGCCCTTGTAAGAAAACTTTAATTTCCCTTAGTTAATGTTGGCAGAAATAGGCAAGGGAAAAAAAAGAAACACATTATGCATTTACTTTATGGCTGAGCATCTTTAAGGAAAAGTATACATGCAATGAAGTTTGTATAGCATTCTTTTGCAAAACAACTGAAAAAGCTGACCGTGTGAGCTTCTGGATTAAAAACATCCTGTTTAAATACATCCTGTGGGTTTGACTTTGCTCAAGCACCATTATCTTTGGCTTGTGATAACCTGCCCTCTAGTTTTTGAATGCTTTAGTTGAACAGTGTGCCTTTATTCTCTTGTTTAACCTGTGATTGTCATCTCTAGGACTTTAATACCTCTGCAATAAAGGCTTCATTCTACTTAACCTTGAAGGATGACATCACCTTGGCTCCGAGGAGAGATTTCTCAGTTTCCTGCATATTTTCACCTTCAGAGCTAATACGTAATAGCATGTTGGGGATTAGCTATTAATGCTATTTGAGTTGCAAAACTAAGCCATGCAGTCTGAAATGTTTCTTGGTTTTAGAGTTGTGTGGTACTCTGTTTGCTTGTCAGATTTCCTAACAGTTAATATGCCACAAGGCAAGTCAAATTAAACACTGGAGTGGCTATCCTGCCTAGTACAGGAAAGGGGGAAGGAAGTGGGAAAGTCTACTTCTCCACATACTTCCAAAATCAAGAAGCTATTTAAAGGGTTTTTGTTGTTGTTTCGAAAGTTGAATGAGGTGGGGGGTTTTGGTGGAATGTGGGGAGAATCAGCATTTAAAGTAGTCATTCTAAAGATGTTAGAACCCTAGATACTAAGTTTTAACAACTCATCAGTATTAAATATATTTAATATCTTGGCTAGAAATATCCTTTTGAAGACAGTGAGAGCTTCTTGTGAGCTGCCAAAAGAATTTGCCAGCAAATCCATTCAGGACATCTTTGTTGTTAGGCTACAAAAGGAGGTTGAATCCTGATTTGTGTGAAAATGTATATTTCTCTTTCAGAGTGCCTGCCCAATGGCACCGTGATTATTACTGCAATCAAACTGATAGGTGGTGAAGACCTGGACACTGCTTTGTTTGTCTTGAGGGACAGACAGTGCAAACCCAGTCTAGTGACAAAGAAGACTGCAACCTTCAAGTTCAATGTGAACACTTGTGGAACAAGTAGAAAGGTAAGGACTTAATCACATCAAGTTTACTCTGCATTGAGGTAGGGTTATTGTTAGACCTGGCAAAAGTTCAGAGGTGAGCTCAAGCTGCATGGAAGTCACAGCTGAAACCAGCACAGTAGTACATCTATACTCTTTCTGAGCTTAGTAAATTCATTTGAGCAGAATTTCTTATTGAGTAAAAATGATTTTTTCAAGGTCAGAGGTGCTTTCTGAAACTTGTCTTCAGTTTGACACCTCTGAATTGTTTCATGGTGGGTCTGAATGGGAGTTTATGCTAATCAGATATACTTGTAAGCCTTGCAGAAGCTCTTTGTGTATTGCTAATGACTCCATGGCCAAAGACTAGAGTGGGTACTCTTCATACCACCAAATACTGTACAAATAGAAAACAAACAAAAAGAATCAGAACATGCCTAAACTCAGATAATCATAAATGCAGTTTGTTTCTGCTTTGTTGCATTTCATTCTACTCACTGATTCAGTAAATAAGCTCAGCTGTTCATTTTTTCAGGACCCATGCATTCCCTTTCTAGGGTGCTCTGTCATAATCAAGCTAATAAACTTCTTGACTATGGCATAGCTGTCACCTATGGTCAGCTTTAGTTCAGTGGGCCTTAGGCTTTTGGCTGGTAGTTTCTGCCTATTTCTAAGCATACTCTGTTCAGTGCAATCTGGCAATCAAGCAGAGGGATGTAGATATTGTGCCAAACACAAATCAGATTTTAATGTGACTGTCCTGTTTGTAATGATGTACATCCTTCAGTTCAACAGCACAACTGTGACATATGAGAATGAGGTACTCTATTTCAGACCTGGCAGTGATATACCCATATACCAGTAAGTGTCATTCCCTAACAAAAGGTTTTACATGTTATTTTGTTTTGGCTGTAAAAAATCTAATGCTGAATCTTTTCTCTCAGACTGAAATTTCTCTGCTTGTATGCAGTCAAGCAGGCTGCTGATGTTCAATATGAATCTAAGAAGAATCCACCACCCAGTATTAAGCCAGGGTCTGGCTGTCTCGCTCTTTCATTGAAGCTTTTTAAAGGTAACATTTATGATTAGACACTATAAAATCACTGAATGGCTGAGGCCAGAAGGGACCTGAGACTGATCTTACTCATCCACTCTGCTCAAGCGGGGCAGTGTAGAAAATGCTCCCCAGCACCATCTTTACATGACTTTTAAATGTATCAGAAGATGAAGTGGAAAATTTTTTAAGCCCCTGCAGGACTTTTCTCTTGCAAAATGCAACATAAATTGTCTGCTTTAAAGTGGTACCTATGCCAGCAGAAAGAGTTAACTAAAGCCTGAACCAAACACTCATGATGACTGGAATGGCCATTACAATTTTTTTAAATCCATTTTCCCTTCTCACTACCTTTGAGACAATTTTGAATAAAAATATTAATGGCTTTTTGCAGAAGGAGTGTTTCATTTCTGGATCCTCAAAGCCAGGGAATATGTTTGAGATTTTTGCTTTCATTGCTGATCTTGCTTTCTTGCCATTTCATCCCCAATTCTTGACATTTGTATACTGTCTCAGGTTTTAGTATTTATGTGCCAGAACAAATGATAGTGAAAAAGAGTGAAGCAGAAAGTTTGTGAATACTTACTCCATGAAAAGGAAGCTCTTAATATCAGTATTCTCTTGCAGAGGAATCCTATTCAGAGCCCTACCAGGAATCAGAATATCCTGTGGTAAAATACCTGAGGGAGGCTCTGTATTTTGAAGTTGAACTGCTCCAGCCTAAAGATGCAAGACTGGACCTAAACCTGGATGACTGTTGGGCTACCAACTCCAAAAGCCAGGACAGCCTCCCCCAATGGCACATCCTTATACACGGGTGAGGAAGGCTTCCCTCCTCTGTTTGGTAACTGCTCAGCACAAGGCGCTGTACCTCAGGTGGGAGGAAAGGGGAAGAGGCAGAGGTGCAAGTGGCAGAGATCACCTTGGAGGCAATTGCTGCTAATCTGTGAGGCATGTGTTGGTGTCAGCACAGTGGTTGTGCCTTCTGGGGGCAGCAGGTTATGTGAGTGGCCAGAAGTGCTTCTAGCTAATAGTTCTGGCTGGAAAGAAAGAGCAAGAAGCAACCCTGACTGTACACACACAATCCTTGGGCAAAGGCAGGGATCGTGAACTGGGGAGATCCTATTCGTTCCCCTATGGCCCAAGGAAAATGGAGAGGGAAGCTCTGCTGTATTTCATCTCTTTGCTGTGTTTGAAGATCATCTTTGGTGGTTGAAGGTTTAGATCAAATACATTTCCGCTCATGTATTTCCCAAACAGGTGTGAGAACAACAAAGACTCCTACAGAACTGTCTTCCACGAAGTTAGTTACAGCCTCAGAGTAAAATTTCCCCAGCACCTCAAGAGATTTGAAGTGAGGATGTTCACCTTTGTCCAGGACACATCTCTGTTGCAAGAGCAGGTCAGATGTCTCTGTTCTATCATGAGCTGTTGGCAGTCCCGACAGGTGAGCCCAGGGTGATGCGTGCAGCCAGTGCTGTGTAAGGGCTCCGCTGGCCAGTGCTGCCTGAGGCTACTGGACACCTCCTTGAAGGCATAACACCCTGGGAGGGATGAAAAAAGGCCATCCACTTTTGTTCAGTTCACAAAACAAAATTATAGACTCATTCAGGTTGGAACAGACCTCCAAGGTTCAAGTCCAATCTTTGACCATCATGCCTAATAAATAATATTGTGAAGTGCCACATCTATTAATTTTTTGAACACTTCCAAGTATAGTGACTCGACCACTTTTCTTAGGAGGCTGTTCCAATGCTTTGTCACTTTTTCAGTGAAAAACTTTTACCTAATACCCAACCTGAACTGCTCCTAGTGAAATTTGAGGCCATTTTCCCCTTGTCCTGTCACTAGATGCCTGGGAGAAGAGGCCACCCCCAACCTTGACACAACCTTCATATCCTTTGGGATCGGTACACCTTGGATTCCAAATAAGGCTTCCCTAAATCTAAATATTCTTGTCTTGTAGCTGTATTTCCACTGCAGTGTGGTGATCTGCAATACTAAGCAACAGCCTTTAGACCTCTTTTGTCCAAGGAGATGCAATCCTGGGAAACACAGATTTGGTAAGAAAACATGCATGTCTGAAGTCTCTCCTGTGTCTTTACTCAGCAATTTGGCATGTGCTCTCACTAACTCAGGTTGCAAGCTTTTAGTCATAGATTATGCTGTACAGGGAATTAAAAGCTGAAATGTCTTACAGCCCACAATGCACATCCACATGGGCAAGTGTCATCTGGACCAGTGTTTGTCAGGATGAAAAACAATAAGGAGAGGTTGGTGTCAGTCTTAAATTACACTACTGGAACACCAAGTGTACTGCTGCTGCAAGGTAACAGATTTGTGTGTATGGCTTTTCTCCCTGCAGGTGAATGCACCAACTTCTGACAGACTGAACAAGAACTCCTTCATTTTATGAAGTCGCAGTTAGGTGGCCTAAGCAAGCACAGTCTGCTGCTCAGATTCACAAGTAAAATTGTTTCTGTGGTATCCACTAGGAAAACAGATTATCAGAGTCTATGGAGAAAAGGATCAGTTAATCAATATTGGGTGGAACTCTAAAGTTTTTGTATTGTTCTTCTCTGTTCCTCTACAGCATTAAACTTGGTCTTTTTTGTGTTCATCTGACCTAGGCTGCTCGGCTATCATGTCTGAAACTTGTGTTGCTTTGCAGTTGGAAGCATCTGTTTTGGAGTAGGGGAGGAAGATGGCAACAAGTGTGAACTTAATTGTAAATCACTTGAAGCTTTTTTAAAAGCTTCTGTATGAACAAAGGACTGGGAGAGCTTAATGTCAGTAAAAGAATGTGGGGTTTTTTTGGAGTAAGAGGGGATGAACATCCTTGATCCTCTAGTGGCTGTTGACAGGAAGGCTGTAAACTGTGATTCTTGCAGGAGTGTTGTGGCTCTGCAATGCCAAGTTGCCTTCTCTAGGTGGGTCAAATCACTCACAGGTAACATCAGTGACTGCTTAGCTGAGTATCCTCCCTGAGGATTAGCTGAGGAAAAAAAATTAGCAAAGACTTGTGATAGTAATAATGGCAGCACATGAACTCTATCTGCAAAGTGTTAAGGATTTTTCCTTACTAGAGGATGTGATGCTTAAGGGCTGCTGTCAGATTTTCCTCTGTGTTTTGTTTTGGCTTTTTTAATGGATAAAAAATTTCTTGGTTTCCTCTTTGCATCTGAACAGTGGTGTGAAAAGTTTGGATTCAATAATATATTTGCCTGTTCTGCTTAGCATGAATCTTGATCCCTTAGATGTAAATACACAATAATGGGTGTCTGCTTTTTAACTTAAGATTAAAGAGATTTATACAACAGGAAATTTCTGTGAAAGCTGACTTGAGCAAGAATGTATTTTCTGACTCTACTAGCACTTTGTGAGACAGCATGGAGTAGGAAAAAAATGTATCTCTGTCACTACATGTACAGAGATGCACTAAAACAGTTTGTGCTGTAATTCAGCTCATGTAAGTCTTGTTTGTGTTCTAGTTGCCTGCTAAGCATATCTGTAGTAGATGTCCTACTGTCATTTCTGGAAAAATCTGTGTGGGCTTCAGGATGAGAAATATATCAAGACTGTTTTCCAGTAGAGAAGGCTATGGTTATGAAGGATTCATTTTGCTACCCCTGTTGTAGGGGAAGACTAAAGCCATGGAGCTGTGACATTGAGGAATATTGGGAATAGCGGTAAAATGCAGAACACATAAGCCTGACAGCAGATTTGATGAGTCAGTGACTTGGTGCCCAGTGCTTTCCCCTGTGTTAGCCCACTGGTCTGAGGACTGGGTAATGCTCAGTCTGCAGGCAAAACCCATTAAGAAATCAAGGGAGACACCTCTACTGTGCTGCCAGGGTTTTGCACCTAAGAGAACACAGCCATAGGAGCTTTAAGTGGTGTGGTGACTTCCCTGTGTCTTACATGGTGCTGACAAGAAATGAGAAACCTCGTGTCTCCCCAAGAAATGAGACTGTTAAGCAGTGTTTTCTCCAGCTGAGTGAATGACAGTCGTCATCTGCCTTCACCAGTACAGCACAGGCTGCCTTGAGGAGCCTGAGACACCTTCTTTCTTATATTTGTGGGGGGGAAGAGTGTGACATTTAGGGACTGCTTTGAGAACCAAGCCTGCAGTTGGGCAGCCCATTTCAGTACTGTTACCTCTGTCTTGGTTATGGCTTCCTGGATTTTCAGATTTTTTTTCTTCAAACCAAGACTCAAGGACATCATCAGGCTTAGAAATCTGGTAATTACAATCTTGTCTAAGACACTTTCATTTATATTCATAAGCTTAGTCAATACCTTGACATGCTTTATCTGTTGATGGGCTTTTAAGAGTTGTAGAAAAGCAAGGTGATGCCCAGGTACACTGTGGCTCTACTCTTCAGCTCTTCTAAAAGCATTGTTTAGTGCCATTTTGAAGTATGAGCTATGTAAAGAATCATCTTTTCTATTAGCCTTTCTGATATGTAGGAAAATTCAAGGACATTTCCCTCCATGGCTGGACAAGGATTTATATAAAGCTTCTTGTCAGATGTTCCAACAGCCTGTGAGATACACAAAATCCATTTGAATATCAGTAAAATCTTTTAAACACATGACAGTTGTACTCTCTCTGCCTCAGAGGCATCTGTTTATACTAAAATTCAGGAGCTGCCTTCCTGGTTATATATATAAAAAAGAAAAAAAAATCTTCAAGTGTTTTATCAACACCTCTTTGCCTTTTAAGTGGATATTTTATGACCACATGCTTTTCCCCTGGTATTTGGGATGTTATTTTTATATCCCTGTTAACACAAGTTGAAAGCAGATCAATCTTCTTTGTTTATGCTTAACGTCTTCTGCAATTTCAACAGGTGAATGACAAAAGTGGTAAGGGAAAAGAGAAGTCTGGTGTGATTTGTTTTTATAGGAAAATAGGAACCATAACAGAAATGTACTGCAGATAGTTATTTCCATTTCAAGTAAATGTTGATAAATCACTGCTAATAAGTAACTTCATATCTGGTCACTGATAGGCAGAAATCTCATCTTTTCTATAGTCTGCATTCAATGACAGCCAGTATTTTAAAACTTTGCTGTTTTGGTGACTTAAAGTAGCAACAACTTATTATTAATAATAAGCTGAAAAACTAAGGAAAGTGCCATCTACTTTTTTGTCCCAATTAATTTTCTCTCCCTGGCATATTCCTTTGCTTTTTCATTTACATGCCACACTCTTCAGTAAATGCTGTGCACCTCTACCCCAAGGAAAACATGTTCTGACAATGCTCTAATGATTTGGAAAGCTTAAGGAAGTTCAAGTCTTGGTTTCTGCCACAAATCTATTTGAGTTTTTAGCCACTTCTATATAATGTCGTCTTTTATTTGTGCCTGTGAGCCTAGAAACACCTACAGTATTAGCTAGAATGCTGGAAGGGCATGTGCTTGGAGAGAAATGCTTTAAAGCATAAATAAGGTGAGTCGTTCTCCTTATCATGACATCAAGTACTGTAAGAGTGCAAGCCTAGGCACTCTTGGTGTATAAAAAAGCAAAAAGTCAGGGGCTTGATCAGGGATGGGGGCTCAGAAGGAACCAAGCTCTATATGTCTATAGCTCATTAGAAACAGACATATTTGTGAGTTCTCTTTCCAGTTTCCTGCCTGTTAAAGGTAATAAGAAGATTTGTGGTTGCATGGCAGATAAGCTGGGGAGCAAAACTCAGTCACTGGGCCCTTAGAAGCTGGGGGTGTATTTGTATTTTTTAGCCACTGCTAGGCAGAGCTGGAAGGATAGCTCCTGGCTTCCCTAGTTGGAGGGGATATGGCAGTTCCCAGAGGAGCAGCTCTCCCAAGGAACTGGCTGAAGCCCATTTGCAGGAGGTTTTCTTTGTCCCAAGCACACCTATGTGCAGCCCAAATGTGTCACCATAAAACCTCTTGGCACCTACATGGTGCTCCCCAGCATAGAATTTCAAAGCCCTGTGTGTGTGCGGGCGGCCCCATGCTCGCCTCTGCTTTGGGGGTGGGAGATGAGTTCTGTGGATCACAGAGCTGGGGCTTGCCTAGGGAGCTTCTTCCACTGTGAGCCCTTAACCACTGGGGAATATTCTCTACAAGGCAGTTATTCTTGTCCTCAAGAGGTGATTTGACCTCCTCGCCCCCCTCAGGGTCTATGTCTAGGTATTGCTGCTGCTGGCAGCCAACACTGCTGCATCCTTTGTACAGAGCAGGCAGAGAAGCTGCCGTGCTCCTGGGTTCAGGTGGAAAGCCTGCCTTGCCAAGTGAGCCTGTGCAAGCCTCCTGAATCCTGGGCTAATCCTGCCTGCAAGGCCTCGTCCTTTGCACTGCTGTGCCTCCTGCTAAACAGAGCAGCATCTTATCCTTCCAGCTGCCCCAGAACAGCCTCTGGCCCCTGAGGTAGAAAATGAACCCAGAGTCTCTTGTTATATCGTTGGTACCAGCAACTGCTCCCTCCAGCAGCACCAACTGCCCGGCTCACGGCACCAAAGGAGTTAACTGGTATAAATTCCATTGTATGTAACTGCCTGTTCTGCCCTGCCTTTTTCTTCCCTAATAAAAGGTTTAGGATGGGTGTGGGGCTGCCATCCCTCTTTTCCCTGGCTTCTGAAACTTTTAGCACTGTGTGGTTACACCTGGTCCCCCCTCAGCAATTCAGCCAGAGAGGAGGCAAGGGCACAACTCTCAGCATGAAGAACAGCTCAGGACACAGCTGCTGGGGTCCAGTTGTCTCACCTGATTTGGTGCCACTTGCCCATTCCTCTTGCCCTCAGCCTGCTTCTGGGCTAGTCTCTGGCTCAGTGAGAAGAGTGTATTTTAAAGTCTGGAAATACTTGTTTAAAAGGCAGAAATGTATTTATATGGTAATCTGGTGGTAATTACTTTATCAGTAAACTGAAAGACTGGTAGTTCAACCAAATTGCAAGGCCCTCTGTATCTCAAGGCTTCTCCTGACGTTCTAAAATCCACTTCAATTAAATAATTTCTGCAGATCTTATAATATACTTTATCCTTTTTCTCTTTAGAATTTGAGAACTGTTCTGCTGTCCTTTCCTTTTTTATGGCTAGTATCACTTAAGAAGTATGATTTCATGTACCTGAGAAGACAGTGGTGATGGTTTCTTCTTTAGGATACACATTCTGCTCTCCAAGTTACTAAGGAATTTCAATGACATGCTAATCTGCAAAAGGGTGAGCTCTTGGGGACAGAGGAGTTAATTTAATTGTGTAGGACTAACCCCAGTTCCCTCTCCTGTATCTTTTCACCATGCGGAACAACTCTATCAGACAGAGTATAATTTAATTTTGCAGCCGTGGCCTTTCCGCTATTTTAGCTTTATTTCCATGTATATTTTTAACACATTGTGTCGAGAGAAGGTGCTTGTATGTGAGAGACATTCTCTACTTCTGTGAGTTGTGCAACTTTTTCAGACTGAGGTTCAAATTTTTACCTCTTTTCTACAGATTATTGCTGCTAGAATTAAATACAGCTTTATGGACCTCACACTCTGGAAAGTTAGATCTTATAAGTGGGGAATCTCTTGATCCCTTTCACATCATGTGATATCCTAAACTCCTGGGCCTAAAGGAAAAAGAGGATGAACCTGAACTGTATTCAATTTTATTGAGAATAACAAAATCCAACATTTAATAGCAGTAGGCCTTGTACCATCTTGTACTTTGAATACAGTAAGTCAGATTATTTTCTCTGGATCAGTGAAATATGTGTGTCAAGGGAAAGAATTACAAAAGGTGGGGCTTATAGAGATGTTTCATGTTAGGCAGAGCAAGAATTCATTTCTTTCTGAAGGGGAGGAACAAATCTGACCCATCCTGGGAAATCTCAGGCATGGACAGGTACTAAACCTACCTCTTCCTCCTTTTCCCACCATCCCACAGGTGAAAGGAGAGATCCCGTGGGAGGGGATCGAACAAATTAAATTGTGCATGAGCAGAACCTATTCTACTAAACTGTCTGCATTGGGGATGTGGGCTTTGGCCCCACTGTGGCACAGGGAGTCTTTGCCCAAGGTCAGCTTCGATGCAGCTCTGTCCTGCTGGAGCCTGGAGCAGTGGGATAGACACAGCCAAGGTCTGGCTCACTGACACAAAGGCAGTACCATGTTCTGCTGAGAATCACAGCCTTGCCTCATGGCTTACCTAGGGCTGTTGTTCCACCTTGCACTTGCAAGGAGAGGAATTCCTTGGGCATGTAAAAAGTTACAGCTCAGCTGCTTCAGGGCATTTACCTCCCCATTTCACTGGGGTGGTGGGGAGTTCTGATTGAGCCACGTCTCCAAGGTGCAGGGTACCTCCTCCTGGGCCTTTCTCCATACAGCATCACCCAGCTTTGTGAGCAGCAGCTTCCTGATGCCATTAGTCTTTGTTTGCAGATAGGTAAACTGAGGCAAGCAATGCTGGATGACCAACCAAGGTCACAAATAAAATAACAATTAAAGCAGACCTTTTTAACTCCTTGTTTCTCTGCTTTAACCATGACCCTACAGGCTTTCATGGCTGGAGTCCTACAGTCCCTACCTGTAATTTCAGGTGTAGAACATTTAAAGGACAAGGTTAGAAGTCTTCCCACAAATATGTCTTTGAGAAAGAATGTGGGATCAGGCTTTCAGTTATGGTTCTGTGCAAAGTCGCATGGGTATCATGCAGTTTCAATCCTTTGCAAAATATTCAGACTGCCTTTCCTATGTGGCAGATCTGCTGAAATCTGGATAAGCTGCACAGACTTACACTGAGGAATGCTCTCCTGACATCAGTGTTGCCACCTCATATTTCTATTTTGACAATTTTATAGGGCTTTAAAAATTATTCTACTTATACCCTTGCTGAAACACGAAAGCCTGTAACAAATCTAACATGGGTTAGTTACAAACAGAAGCGTATGGGATATGCTTAGATGTGGTTACATCTGAGTGATAGTAGTACCTGCATAAATTTGAGGGTAGTTGTTTTTTTTGTGATAGTGCTGGATTTCATTCTGATTGCCCCAATATGCACATACTATGTGAGAAGAGAATCAGCCTAGGCTGATCCTTGGAAGAAAAAAAATGTACAAAGATAACTGTAATTCCCTCCAAACAAACAGAGAGAAAGAAAAAAAAACAGGGAATGAAGTTTTAGCTTTGTGATTTTCTGCTACAGGATTTATCCACAAATCTAAACCATCTGCCCCACAGAGTCATGCTGATCTGTGGAGAGACAAACCTGTTACCTTCCAGCTCCTCTGCTCTCTATATGCCTTACATCTCCTCCAGCAGAAAAAGTTAATATGACTTAATTAGCTCCCCACAACTGGGGTTTGCTCCTCTCTGGCTTGTTTCATAGGCCAAGTCTTATGACTTGGCAATGAGATTTACAGAGCAGCACATACTTTGAGTGGCCTGGTGCCCATCCATTGAAAGTCAAAGTCGCTAAAAATTAAAACTCCATCCCCAGTTGTTTTGTTTCTTTAGGGTTTTTTTAATCTTTTGTGTGCATGTGTTACAGGATTGTGACTGGCTGTAGAAAACAGCTGATCTTTGATAGGCTAGCCCTCCTAGCTTTCAGTACACCTTGAGAATAGAACTTCATATCTTTGTGAAACCTGAATCAATTTATTTCATGTCGGAGAGTAAGATATCTCAATCTAATCTTGTTTAAGAAATTTGATGTAAAAGTCTTCCATCATTTATTGGCACTGAATAAGGGTTTTTTACACATTAAATGCAGAAAAAATATATACTTCTGTATATATTAATAAAAAGAGAGGACTTAGCAGTTTATCTGTACAGAATGTCAGTTTGCTTATATTTCATTTTCAATATTTAGCAGTCATCACTAGATTTTACTTATCTATCAATCAGATTTATAATACAGGATACAGATTATGACACATTTATTTGTTTACATGCAAAGATGTTCTCACTATTACTTAGTTACTTGATTTTTAGGTACAGTGGAACAGGTGGATAAATAGACAATACATGAACTAAATACATGTTTTTTGTCATCCTATGATTAAAGTGCCTACAACTCAATACACTTAGTATTCTTATGAAGCTGTTGTCATTTTTTAAAATTCAGTTTAACACCTCTGGATTTACTATTGTCCTTATAAAACAGGCTCAGTCAGATTACAGTGATATGTAAATCCTAGGAAGATCGGCTGTCTTTTTTTTTTTACTTTTTTATCAGACTAGGTTTAATGTTTCTCAAAAGCTTATTAAAACAAAACAAAAAAATGAAATTGAAAAAAAAAAAAAAGGCAAAGAGCAAGACTTGTGTCTCAGCAACCTGCAGCTCAGGTTTTCAGGCAATCCTACATCACCTTCCAGCACTGCGTCCCAAGGTACCGAGGTGGTTCCCCTTCCCTCGCGTCCTCCTCTCACACCGGGCCCCGCCGTCCTCCGACGAGGGAGAAATGTCGATGTATTTTGTTTGTAAAGACCCTGAGCGTGCCGGGGCAGGCGCTCCCGGCGGGCTCTACGCCCGCTTGACGCTGTTGAGGAGCTCGGTCAGTTCGCTGATGTACTTGATGGTGTACTTCAGGGTCTGTATTTTGGTGAGGGGCTGGCCCCGCTGGCTGTAGATGGGGGGCAGGTAATTGCGCAGCGTGTGGAGCGCGTCGGCCAAGGTCCTCATGCGCAGCTTCTCCCTCTCGCTGGCCTTCCTCCGGCGCTGGGCCGACATCCGCACCTTGGTGCCCTTGGGCAGCCGGGCCTGCCCGGGGCTGGGCAGGTAGGCGGGGGGGAACTCCACCAGGCCGTATCCCGCCAGGCCGCTGCCGCCGCTGCTGTAAGGGGTCTCGGCCGCCGCCGGACACGGGGACGAGGAGTAGGATTCGAAGGAGGGCGTCGGGGACAAGCTGTGCGGGGGCGACATGGGGTGCAGCTCGAAAGGCCCGGCGGAGCTTTTCCAGTCCCAGGATGACAAGCAGGCGGAGTGTTCCGAACCCAGGGCGTCTTCCATGTTTACCAATGCCTCGTGCAGCTTGTCCATGCCGGAGGAGCGCTCGGGAGAAGCGATGCCCTCTGCCCACCAGCAAAGGCTGCAGCCGCCGGCTGCCGAGACCTTTTTATGATGGAGGCAGGAAAGTGACAGAGTGGGAACACGGGTTTGGTGCGAGGAGTTCAAAGGAGCGCCAGAAGTGCTAAGATAGAAAATGAACTCCTGATGTGCTAGTTTCTTCTCAGTGATAATTATCAACCTTCAGCTAAAAAGCCTTTAAGCTAACAGGCAACAGCAAGAAAGGAGGAAAAAAAGATTATCTTCTCGCAACTAAACCGATTAAGGCTGCGCATCTACATTGAGTGTTCTGCTAGGGGGAGAAGTGCTGAGAGAGGAAAAAAGAAAATTAATCATTTTACAAAACAGTTTACAGATCTGGAATTTTTTTGGTCGCTGACACAGACCCTCAATTTAAGCCATTGAGCCCTGATTTCTGGGTAACTGAAGGTGATGGCACCACAGCAGTGAATATGTGACCCATGCTGACTGCTGCTGGGCTAGTCTCTTATCTGCATGTTAATTGTGAAAGTCAAAGATGGTTTGTTTGCATTTGTGTGTGTTATGGCTCTCTGTGGATTTTTCCTCTCATGAGAGTGCAACTCATGAGAAACCAATCACTTTGGTTTTCAATATGAGAAAGGAGAAAAGAACTGCAATGTATTCCCCTGCAGTTTGTAGCTTTATGGGCTATTTTAGTACATGACTGGGAAATAAAAAAGGAAAACTGTAATTGTAAACAAGGTCAAAGTCCCATTAAAAATAGGAAAATGTAATTTAAAAGAAAGGTCTAGGAAGCAAAATATACAGTGTATAAACTTTGGGTCCAGACAAATGTTTTTGAAATTTGTTTTGAAATTTAATTCAAAGTAATATACAGGTTATATATGTGTTAGAGAAGAGTAGAAGCTACTTCTGTAAAATTTTCTACCTCTAGGAATCTGTTCTTCTGGCAAAAAAGCCCTTTTCCAGCCCAAGTTCAATGCAACAGTAGTTATATGTTACACAGTTCAAGTGAAAATGTATAACTTATAAATTAATGTCATTAATAACAAGCACTTTTCATCTCTAGGCTTCAGTACAGCTTACAGTGATGATTGATGTTCTCTATTACTCTGGGGAAATGGGTAAGTGGAGGTAAGGAGGAGCTTTCCCCAACTCACACAGCAAAGCATTAGGAGAGCCAGGAAAACTGTCCAAAACTCCTGAGCTCTGCAGCTGTTGAGCAGCTTGGCTGCCAGCCATGACTTTGTGTTGGCACATAATGGAAGCAAAATGTAATATATAATGAGAAGAAGGGGAGAAGGAGTGTCAACCTGGAGAAAAAATAAAAGCAGGATTTATTTTAGAGTTTCCTTCTGTGTAATGATCTCTGTGTGCTCCGTAATCCACTCCAAACAAAGGCAGGGAATGCCTCAGCATTGCACACAGCCTGCTGAGGTTTTCTGGAACATGCCACTTCTTTCTGTGAAATCCTCACTGCAACCACGCAGAAAAACCCAATCCAATACTCACCATAGTCACTGGGAAGGCTTTTGTGAGTTTTTCTGAGTTAGGTATCAAAACATTAGGAAGCATCCTATGGTTTAAAACTTACTGGGTTTATCCTGAGATGAGTGAGAAAGTACCAAAAAGTGAAGGATTTTTGCATTTCAACTAGGGCTGAGAAAGTTTGACTATCATGACATCTACCCTGCACAAGAACTCAGGGCACAGCTCCTACAGACAGGATTGCTTTGTGTTTTATGGCTACCTCATCATATTCTGAGCTCTTCTCTAGTCCTTCTTTAAGGAAAATGAGATTAAACAGTCCTAAGAAGCACAGAGATACTAAAACTGCTAAAAACTTAAATTAAGACAAGGTGACATGTATTTTCTGTGACTTCAGTGATCTGAATGGTTTCATTGAGTACACAGAATGGTCACAATGTCACAATTTAGACACAAGATCTAATTTTGCATAAATAGGAAACTTGTTCTGTCCCACTCTTTTTCCTTTTCCCTCCCTGTATTTGTGTTTATAGTGTCTTTTCCATTTGATAGGGCCCCTGCTCTTATTTCATGTCTTTTTCTTTTTTTTCCTCTTAACACAGCAATTAAAAGACTACAAATACAGAAATAGGAGGAGAGGGAGGTGGAAAAAGAGGCACTTTTGTCAGGGTGTGGAAAGGAAAAGAAGCTTCCCAATATATGTATGTATATATGCATGTATACATGTCTACATGTACATAATATATACATATGGACTATATAAATATATTAAAAATACACATAGTGAGCACATATATAGACTGTTCTGTACAGCAGTTTCATTTTGGAGCCAAATAGCAATTTAATGCAGTCAAATTTAGAAGCAAAAACTTCAACAAGTCACTTGTTTGCTGATTATAAGTAATGTACCTCACCAGTTAATTTACGGGTTAATCACAGAAAGTGTTGCTCAGACACCAAGAGGGGAAAGGATTTTGTGCACATCCAAGATTCTGTATGGATTTTTGCTGGGAATGAGAGATTAACACATTCTGATTTCATCTCTGTGTTCTTATATATTGGGATTCAGATGAGATAAGGCAGGGAAGAGGAATGCAGATTATAGCAATAGCTGTATCTTTTATCTTATCAGTAAATGTAGAGCAACCAAGGCAGGATATTAGAGTATGTAGACAATTATTCTGGTTGCATGAAAAATCACTGGATCTTGTAAGTTTATGCTCTTGTGAACTGTTACACATGCAAGAAAAATTTACAGGCTTTTCTATATTAATAGACATTATGGGGCTAATGCCTTGCAGTTGCTGTACATCCTCTTGTGCTCCCTGACACTGTTTTAGCTTGGTCACACTTATTTATGTCCCAGATTCTGCCTGGCTGTGGTCTGGGAGAGGCCACCGAGGACACAGGAGTGAGCAAAGCGTTTCCCCAGACTAAAGCCAGCATTGCCACAACACATCTTCAGAGCCAAAAAAGGGGCTGTGCCCTGTTTGCTCTGCTGATGGAGATGCAGACAGAGGTTCTGTTTGGAAAACCAGCCACCCATTTCTGGCCACAGCCCCCAAGTTCCCTAAGAAGACTCAAATGAAGCGTGCCTCAGCTTTGGCTGAATTGGGAAGCTGTGTAACACCTCTCCATGATCCTGGTGTGATCCACAGCCTGTGTAAGTCAGCAGAGTCTCGTGGCATGTAGCTGCTCTTGGATTAATTTGTTTTGGACTATGCTACATTTGCACCCACAAGAATTAGAATTCTCACTTAGGAAATTATCTCGCAAAATATATAAGAAAATTATAACACAGAAAAATCAACAGGAATGGTAGAACAGTTCACAGTGTTATTTATAACACTTTAAAAAGTATCTTACAGAGGAATGTAAGGCTACAGGCTAGATACCAGGTTTATTTTTCTACACCCTATGACAACTGGATGCTCTCATTGAAGTACTAAGAAAGTCTAGTATTTCAGGTGGCCTCTTCCTAGACATTAAATACACAGAAAAAGGAAAAAAAAGTTTTGCAATTTTTATTTTATTCTGCCTCCTCAAAATTTTAGGAATTTCCTTTTTATCCATTAATAATGTCAAAACATTGAAGGAAAGTGAGATACTAGGCTAACACCAGTGAAATATGAACTGACAAAAAATGATAAGGCATATTCTTGACTGGTAGTTTGGATTTTCATTTCAATAATCTATTCGGCTGTACAAAGGCTAACATCTCAATCTTCATCTCCTTTAAAATTAAATGTTCCTTGCTCATATTTTTGAATTCATCACAGGAACATGGATGCATGGAAGGAGCAAAATTTTTTCCACTTAAAAAAACCCACACCACCCATGGCATAGAAAATTTCTAGGGCTTCAGGTTTTAAATTTAAAATAAGTAAGCCAGATAATATGACATGATTATGTATAGTAAAAAAAAAAGCATTTTTGTGTACAGTAATTTACAACTGATAGAATCTTTTTTTCTATATTAGAATGTACTTCCACCGCGCTGTGATTTTGGTAGGAGAAACATACAGTGAGTAAAAAACTGCAGTGGCTGGGAAGAATGCCAGCTGAAACTGAGTAAACATGGATAAATGTGTTTAAATAACACTAATCTCATCACAGTCAGCCTCCTTTACAATCAGGATAGAAGTCTAGGCTTATTTTTCACAAGAAGTAGATCATACTAACATCCTTGTAGAGCACTTAGATGATACAGTCTTGTCTTGTAGTTTGTAAGGTGAAAAAAAAATACATCTCCCAAAAGTTTTTAAAGTCACTTCACCTCCTCTTTTACAAACAGCTCCCCCAGTTTTGGCTGCAACACCGCCCGCTCGCTGTGGAGGTGTCTGTGGCCTTCCTGCACGAGGAGTCAATCGCCACATATAAAATGTGGGGCAAGCAGCTGCAGGTCTCACTAACTTCAGCAGACGCAGCAGGTGTTCAACACTTCTGAAAAACACTGTTGAACACCTCTGTTTACATCCAAGCTGGCAATAAAGGAAGGAAAGGATCCACCACATTTGTTATCCAGACTCACATTAGCCACCAGATAATGCTTCTCTTTCTCTCCTTTTTAAGGCTTTGCCTCAGTTTGGATGGAATTTTTTTTTTTTTTTTTTTCTTTTTTTTTTTTTTTTTAATTTTTAGTCCTTGAAGCTCCCTTCCTACTTGTGGAAGAAGGTTTAATTTGGGTCCAACCCCAACTGAAACAAATAAGACTTCTGAATAAGCAAGCTGGTCAACAAATCCATATATTTGGGGTGTTTTTGAGGTCAGTATGCTGAAGAATGCAGATGCATAGCCACTTACAGTTCCCAGAGAGAAAAAAGGCAGTAAGAGGACAAGGACCAATTCTAAGTCCAGTGGTATAAGAGGGAGGCCAAAACCCTTACTATAATCAATGAAAATAATATGTAAATTAGATGTCTAATTTTTATTAGACAACTAGACCATCTTTAGTCAAGCAAATCTGTGGCTAGCACAAAAGAAACTGTTGTTATTAATTTGTAGTAAGATCAGAAACAGTCTAGTTCTAATGCTGTTAAAAAATCCTGCCATAAAGATTTAAAATTTTTTATGTTCTCAAGGGTGCAACTCCAAAATATCCAGACTGAACCCTGCTCATGGAGAAGAAACAGTCGAGTGAGTATCACTGATTTCTCAAGGGCTTTGCATAGTGAACAAGCATCTCTCTGGTGTTGGGCTGGTAGGATCAGAACTTATCTATTTGCTTTACATCCTCAAATGTAAGTATTTGATCCTCCAAATAGTGTCAGTCCTCATCGACTGACAAGTGACATCAGCTCCGCAATTCATTTAAAACATCTGATCTCCAAGCAACTGGCTTCCCAGATGAAAAGCCCTACGTGTGGAATTTACACCTACCCACCTTTTAAGTAGTGAGTTTATTACCTAGTGGTTTTCAGCTGATATTTAGGAATGTCTTTTTAATACCCCTGTTAACAGAAGTTGAAAGGAGGTTCGGCTATGTGGTTGGTCTTTAATGTCCACTGGCTACTTCAGCCAGAAGGAAGGAGCAAAGCTGGGGGAGGAAGGAGAGCCTAATAAGATTAATTTTGCTCAGAAATGAGAAGTAACAGATATTATCAAAATAATAGAAGCTGTTTCTGCAGGAAAACTCTGTTAGCACTTAGTGCAGCTAATTATGTCAGCTTTCACATTTAGTTTTAAAAACTGTTGTGTGCTGTAATGGAGAAGATATATCTCCATTTTTCATGGGAGAGGTGGAGGGTTACTTGTTCTAAGTATTTCAAGATCAGCTATACCTCCTTTCCTACCCAAAAGCATACATTCAAATTTAATAAATTGTGAAGTACAATATATTTTATCCCCAAGTGTTTCTTCTACTGTCCCATGAACAGTGGGATGATTGCCTTTGCCATATGTAACAGTGGTTTCACAGGCCTTATTAAATAACTGGGATAGTACCTAATTGCACCTAAGGGTTTGCACTCTTGCTTTCCTGCTATTAAAATCGGCTTTCATGCATTCATTTTGCAACATGATGAATTTTCCAAAAACTAGGTAAATATTACAAGACATTCCAATAGCCAGGAAAATTGTATTGAAAGCTCAGTTGTGACTGTAGTCGAGCTGCAGAGCTGTGTGGTTGTGAAGGGAGCTCTTTTTCAATTCCTGTGATTACATTTCAGCTCAGGCTGTTCCTTTTTGTCCACTGAACCTCCTCGTCAGTATCTGCTCATTTCTTCCTCCCCCACATCTTAGCACTGATGGGCAGAATTGCTGTGTGCTGCTAACAGAAGCCATGTTTTATCTCCATGCTCTGGGCAAAGTGTCAGTTCAGTTTAATAATTATAAAATGGATCAATAGTCTGGATAAAAGACAGCATACAAGAGTTAGATTACATATTTTATTTAGCACTTACATATTTCACATTCTGAAATAAAATGCTGTGTGTCTGTTTGAGCACCTTTCAGGGCACGTGGTTAGCCCTGGGTGAGGATCATTGATTTCAAACTGCAATAATAGATTTCTTGGCGAGTTGCTAAATCTTAATTTTAGTCACATTCAATCCCACCAAAAAAAACCCCAAGTCTGTCCTTCAGGCTATTGATTAATCTAAATAGGATGTTAATTTGGGGATTTTTTTTTTTTGCATTTGCTCAAAATGCTTCCATGAATTTTGCCTACTGAATTAAACTCAGAAGAGTCCCATGAATACATTTGAGAAAAATTGTTGACATTTTTTGTAGGTAATGCTGCATATGCAGAGGTTTCCAAATCATATTGAAGTGTGGGTAGTGGGTAATGTCTTGGAGAGCAGAGCTTCCATCGGAGGGACTGGAGAAAATTATCAGGGAGCAGCCTTGGGATGTGCAGAGAAAGCAAAGGCAAATCCCTGTGCTGGCTGGGATAACCCCATGCAGCAGCACAGGCTCAGGGAGACAAGACAGGAGGCAGTTTCTTGGAAGACCTGGAAAGCCTGGTGGGTTGAAACACTGGAGCAAGTCCAGAAAAAGTTCACCAAGCTGTCTGGGGGACCAGGGAATGTGGTTTGTGGACAGAGGAGCTCAGGACAGGCCTTAGCTCTGCCTGCAATTGCAACTACCTGGTGGGAGGTGAAAAGAAGAGCAACCAAGCGCTTTGCACACTGCAGGAAAGAGGCAACAAACATCATTTCTGAGTCTTAAAAGCCCTTGACCTTTCCTGCTGGTTATAGAAGACACAGATATTTTTCCTGCCTGATTATATTTTTGAGCAGTTGTGTTTGGGTTACAAGACCATAGTGCAGAGGTCTGTGTTCTCTACTGAAGACCCTGCTCCTTTTCTTTACCTCATAATCAACTTTTATTTTCCACCCCTTTTCAATTTTTCTACTTCTAGTTTGTTCCATCTATCACTAAATATTATTCCTGTTCCTCTTTTGTTTGTCATTTAATTAATTTAATTTCTCTCTCTCTCGTTCTTTAAGGTTTCATCTAGTTGATTTTCTGTGTCTCACTCTTTTTGGTGCTTCTTGGTACTGACAGTAGAAAATGATGCCTTTTCTTGACGTCTCCTGCTCATATAATCATACATCTCTCTATGTCTACTCAGTTGTATGGATAAAGTTAACTTAGAAGCAGGAAACATGTAATTATTCACTTGAAAAAAGTTTCTAAGGCTGTCCTAAGCACAGCTTATCAAATAGGTGTATTGTTTTAGTATATAGTTACAGATAGGGACTTAGTTAAGGTTGTAAAGTTGAAAAAAAAAATTAGCTCACTGCTGTTTAGAAAACTATTTTTTTATTTCTGTTTTTAAACACAAAAGAGAGTAAAAAAACCTAAACTCCAACCAAGAATACTTAAGTATGGGCCAATAAGTCAAAATTAGGAATCTATCATCAGGTAAAAGAAAGAGAAGGTAAAATGTAGAACTAGAGGGAAAAACCGATTACCAATCAAGCCCTCAGCTTGCCTTCATTCTCTGAGCCCATCTAGCTGTGTGCTGCTGTCCTCATCACTCTGAGGAGACACAGACATCTGGTTTGCACCCTGCCTGAGTTCCTGCTTAGTTAATGGTAATTGGATGTGTAAAAGTGGTGCATGCATGAATAAGCAGGTAGAGCTCCCAGCAGCAGGTATGCAAATCCGGGAGGCAGCTGGTCCTGGCTACCACTCCACTCCCTTAGCATCCAGCTTGCTGCAATCCAAGGAAAACAGTAAAGCACTGTCTGTAGAGGCAGCACAATCAGGTCACAATCGGGACGGGAAATCAGGTCACCAGTGGTCACTGCCACTGACCTGCATGATCACAAAAAGGCCCTGTCTTCTGCTCTGGCTCCCCAAATCTCTCCCTTCCTTGGATAGAGGCAGTGCCAGGGGAGGGATTGCCTCTCTGCAGAGATCTCTATAGTGCCCACCACAGCGGTCAGCTTAAAAGAATGTATAAAATGGAGACGGAAATAGAAAACAATTAAATCTAAATTCTCCGGTTGATACCGCTTTGAGGCAGTTGAGCTTCCAGAGAAGTGATTTTCTACAGTAAATATTGGCAAATGGGTTGTAGTAAAAATAAAAACAAAGGAAAAAAAAAAAAGGTGGAAACGTTGATTTCCCTGACATTGACCTGCCCTGTCAGGCTGGGATGCGCATTCATCAGTGTCTCGCTCTTATCTGGTATCTGACATTCTGTGATCAGTTGAAAGCAAAGTAACACAGATGGATGGCGTTCCCTTTTGAAGAACAAAATGTACCGAGAACTGAATTTTCAAGTCCATTCAACGTGAAGTTAACTCTTAGATTGAAGGAGCATCTTTTAAAGGAGAGGCAGGGAAGAAAAAAAAAAAAACAACCAACCAAAAAACAAAAAAAACCCAGGAACTCAGAAGTGCTCTTGGGGTTTCCCTATTGATGTGCACCAAAGTAAGCTAACATTTACATAGTCCCTACTACCTTCAGTGTACTCCAGACAATGGCTAATCAGTACTCATTACACAGCTTTAAAAAGGCCGAGTATTCTGGGGTGGTGACCTGCATCCTCCCAAATAAAACCTAGAGCCTGAGGCTATTTGGCCACACACCTCCATCCTTGGAGCTTTCCTGAGATCAGACTGGCTGTCCCCCTCCAAGGAACCTACCAAGCCTTGTATTCTTTCAGAGGAAAAGATCAATTTGTAGAAATATCATTTGCTAATGGAACAGGAAGGAATTTCATCCAGGGAATTTTTCAATTAGTGAAAACACTACCTGAGGAATAAAATCTGTGATGAGAATGAAATGGGGCACTGGCTCACACACCTGGAATTCATCGTTACAATCCAGCAAAGGAATCAGCTGGTTATGTGAAATTTTAAAAAATCCTGAGGGATACAATACTCCTGTTTCAAATACTAAGCTATGTTCCTACTGAATCCTTAGACTTCCTACTTACATTAGGTCAGATAGCAAATACTATGAACATCTTTTGTATATCCTAGGGTTCTGTGTTTGCTTATGCTCACACATGCTTATGGTGCCAGGAGCACCCTGATTTTATTTTTCAAGGCTTCCTCTTCTAGCCCAAAGATAGCTCTCTTGCCCAGAGAGTTAATTTTTGTTATCTGGTTTTTTTTGGTTTTTTTTTTTAGCAAAGCAAAAATTTAAATAACATTTAATAAGTGGCTCCATGGCTGCCACAGTGTTTTCTCACTTGGTGTCAAAATTCTTCAAGTGTTCTGCAGCAAGAAGTTCTTTTCAATAATAAATTCAAACCCATGGAAGAAGCCAGTCTTAATAGCTAGTGGACCACCAGACTGTATTCTTTAAAATTCTCCATGAGGACTTTCTCTAATTTAAATTAACTCTAATAACAGAAGTCTCAATGTATTTTATTTCTGGTATTATATAAAGGCTTCTCAAATTCTGCAATAAAACATTTTCTGGGCACAAATAGTTTAATTGTTTTTTTCTAGTGTACGTCTTCAGGGTGACTCTCAGAGCTACTTTTGCTGCTAGATCTTCCACCTGGTAAAACGTGCACGTAGGTGTCTGGCCAGGGGCACAAGCACTGAGGGGAAAAGATCAAAGGCCTATAAATGTGTCAAACTTTCAAATGCAAATCACCTGCCATAACGCTGCTGAGAACAAATCCTTCATTATCACCATTCTGTGAAAGGCTTAAATTAGCCTGAATTAGCTGAAAAGAACAAGAAAAAGAAAGCCATCTATCTTCCTGTGAGTTTTATTACCTTTAGATTTATTTGGCTAATGATTTGATAGCCCACTAATCCGAATATCTGCATAACCGATTCTTCAAATAATCCATAAATAAAATACGTGATCACATAATGTTGTTATTAAAATTAAAGTGAGATCTGTGACAATAAATTAATAAAAGAGCATTTAAAATAAACCACTCATTTTCATTGCCAAACAATGAGCTGCCGCGATTGATATCATAGCAATTATCAACTGGCTTCTTAGTTTGAATCACATTTAGAGGAATTTTTTAATTTGCACTTCCTAAATTGTCTGTTCTCCAGATAGATGCTGTACCATCTTTACTATTGGCTGTCATTCTGCAAACACAATTACTTTTGTAAGAGGCACTATGTCTCAGAGTTTTTTATTAATAGTTTTAGTGATGCAATAGAATATTTGATCAATTTGACTAGAAGAGCAAGAGTTATAACCCTCCACAATCACACTGTACTTTCTTTATAAGGGGAAGTCCTAGCACTGTATTTTGTTAAATGAACAACTACAGAGAGGTTTTGTTAAGTGAACTTTATTTGGAATTTGGAAGAGGATGGACTGCTGTCAGAAAGCTCTTGGTTGGGTTGGACAAGGCAGTGTCTGGGAGGAGCTGGCTGGGGACCCTGAGCTCCATAAGGTTCTTCACAAGGTATCCTTGGGTGGGTCTGGTGGGACTTCCCAGAACATCTGTGCTGGTAACTTCTATCTGCACCATGGACACTTTGTACCTCACTGGCTCTTTTGTTGGTCAGATTTTTAATATATTCCCTCCCTGAAACATTCATCCCACCACAGTCACTTGCTCGGGTTATATTCCAAGTTACATCACCAGTTAATCACAGTATTCAAACTCTTCCCCAGGGACAAGTAACAATGTTGTAAGATTTCCATATGAGAGGGCTATACCAGATCATATGGATACCCACACGGATGAGGACCCCAAGTTTGAAAATCTCCCTGTTCACTCTCATGTCAGAGTAGCTCCAAGTTTTGGCTTTAGTGGTGAGAGTGGCCTGGCCATTGGAAGACACCAATGATTGTTGATAGCAATTTTTCCTGAATCTGTGACTTATGGCTTCCCAGCACAAACAGTTTGGTTTTGTAGTAGAAAACAAAAAAATAAATCCCACACTTAAATTACTGGTATCTTCCAAGGTAAATACACTAGCACAAAGAAGTTTTTGCAAGATAACACCACTAATATTGGAAGGAATATAATCTTGGTGTGTTCAGTTCTCCATAAGAATTCAAACATTTTCAATGCCAGAGCCACATATCCATTTTACACAGTTATTCTTCAGATTATCAGTGTGGGGAGAGGAATGTTCTCTCCGTAAGACCTCAGTGGTGAGCTGTTGAAAACAGAACAAGCAAAGAATTACTGGCCTTAATTTTTTTTTTATTATTAAATATTGTTGTTATACAGAAATCAGTAGATTATTACAGGATATTTTTCAGCCCAGTTTCCAAAACCACTAACACCAGAGATTACCATGTGTAAAGTGCTGGATTAGAAGGTTCTGGATAAAGGTTTGTTTGGTAAATAGAAACTTGGCCTTTGAAGCTGAAAAAGCCACCACCAATCCCAAATAGAAAATATCACTGTTCATCCTGCTTGGTTTCATTATTATATCTCAGAACTCCTTATCTATATGATTATTGTAGCATTTTCTTCTGGTATTGCTAAAAAGAATATTCTTAAAACAGAACAGCAGAATAACATATTCTATGAGTTTTTGCCATTACCATACTAGAAACCATAGCAGGCAGCAACTCACTGTAATAATGAGGAAAAACAACAAAATGCCATCAACTGAAAACAGTATTTCTTTAGAAATCACAAACAAAAATCATGAGGCTACAACTTTCCCCAAATATCTTTCTTGCAAATTCTAAGCAATCTGCAAGAGGAAAGGGGATTTTTAGCAGGGGAAACAAAGTGACATCCTCTTTGATGATGGCATTTCATTAGATGCCAGAACAATGGTGTATTTCTACTTGGACATGCATGAGCACAAACCCATCACCTTCCCTTGGACCTGATAGATAGGAAGAACACCTACAAATCCCACACATCTCATGATAAACACAGAGAACACTAATCACTATCTGCTACCATGCTGTAAAAGCCTGTATTTTTCAGGTTAAAAGGTAATAGAAAAGCAGGGGTAGATGTTGGGCTGTGCGTGACTCTCTAAAACTTGTTGTAGGAGCCATACACAGGGAGGACAACAGTTTGGCTGGGTTTGTACAAAGGAGTACAGAGTTGCTGATCTGCATGCCTTGGGCTTTCCCAGGGGGTTATACCAAATCTGGCAACACAAGTGCTTGGGAATTCAGGATTAATATATGCCCTATGCCACCCCACTGTACTATTTCGTGTTCTTCTGTTGCTCTTCTGTATTCTCTGTAATATCAGCATCACCTTTCTCAGTTTTTTGATAACTCAAGGCAAAGCCTTTACATCCTCACATTTCCCTCATGTACCCTCCATATCCTTCTATGTGACTGACAGCCAGAGACAGCCCACATCACAGCTTAGGGCAGCACATGTGAGCTGGCTGCCCAGCAGGCTGTCAGCAGAACCACTGCTGATTTCTTTCCATGGCCCTAATTAGCAGAAATCAGACTCTATTCCACATTTCTAACTGGCAGGTCTGATTTGGTAAAGAAGCCATCCAATAATTAGGAAAAACTAGCAACGCATTTGTCTGGAGATAAAGTCCTATGAAGCCCCTGTACATTAGGTATGCATGTAGCTGCCACTTTTGAAGCCCTTTGTTCCATTAAACTCCAGGTTTTGGGGATTCTGAGACTGAGTTCAGGGCTCTTTCCCACCCAGCTGTAGATCAAGCAGCAAATTTACTCTCCAGTGTAAAAGGTTCAGAGAAGATGTCTACAGTACATTGCAGTGTGCTGAGACAGAGAGGCTTAAAGGCTAAATCTGCTCTGGGACGTGGCAGTCATGTTGGACTGAAAGAGTCTGAATTCAACCTCAAAGGGGGCCACAAATGTCATGGTTTTGAGGCAGTTAAAACCTGGACCGTTTCTAGGGTTGGGCCTATCTCATCTGTCTGTTGTTATGTGGCATCACTGCCAGGGCAACACTGGGGTCTTGGGATGGAGGACTAAGACAGCATGCAAGGGCTCATCTAGTTTGCCCCTGAAATTATCCAAAAGAGACCACAGTCACAGCTCCTTCTACCATGTGCCAAATACCCAAAACTTACCACAGTTCCAACATTTGTGAAAAATATTTAGTGAGACAACTAGCTGAGCTTCAAGCTTGGCTGCAGTGGTGCTCTAGCAGAGCAAATTGCATTTTAAAATAAGATATTCAAATAAGAAATACTAATATAGAGCTACTTCTACACTACGTTGGTATTTAAATATTCCTGATTAACTTCTTTTCCTTAATTGATTTTTATTCAGGCAGTTAATGAAAATTAAATATCCATCAGGAATTTTAGTGGGGCTCACTGTTTTTAATAAACAAGATTTTCAAAGGTATGTCTCTTTCTCCAGCTGTGCTCAGTCTCTGAAGTGGCAAAACCTCTACAACTTGGTCAAGGGAAATTGGAGCAGGGGTGGAGACAAAGCTTGGGCTTAAATAACTTTTAAAGTTTCCTATGTGATTAAATAAATTCAGTACTGATGGTAGCTATAATGCAGGATACACGAGCAGAACTGTGCAGAGTGGTTCTGTCACCGATTGTAATTTTGTTTTCTTGAAACAGTTAAAGTGTTTTGTTTCCTGAAGGAAAAAGCGCTAAATCTAGCGCTGAGTTTACGGTTTCGTCAGTAGCACTTGGGTTTACAACAACTCCCAGTAATATTCTAACTGCAGTTTCCTTTTATCTGCTGTTATAATATGGCAGGGCCTGACACCTTTTTAGACATGAAAAGACTATCTTGTCTCAAGTAACAGCTGCCATTAGTCTCTTTTGCCACTCCCTTTCCAAGCATCTCCCTTGACACAAGAGCACAGAGCCAAGGCTGTGCAGAGTTAAATAAATCCCTTCTCAAATTAGGAAATTTCTTGGATAACTAGCAAAAGATTTATTATCAAATTCAATCAAATTTTCATCAAATTTTTGTGTTTGCTAGGTAGGTTCACACGTGGGTAAGTATTTCAGTAATTTCTATCAGTGAAAAATGACAATGGGATACAGAGACATTGAGAGGTGATTTTTTTTTCCTAGCTCTCTATGTATACATTCCATGTAAACAGCATTTATTTTCCTTTCTTGTTGATTATGGACCTGAAATAGTAAGTTACAATCCTAAAGAGTGCCAAGTAAATGTTTCCCTTTGTCCAGCTATGCTGAACAAATGAGCTGCATTTAATGTTAATACTGTTTGTAAGAGGAAATAATATTTACCCTGCTAAGACAGAACCAATGGCTCTGCTCTGTACCTGTGAGCATCATTCAAGCTAGAGGGATGCCAGCAAGAGTGACAGATCAGGTAAAGCACTCGGGCGGGGATAGCAGTTGTGCAGAAAACCTTTCAGAAAATGACTTTAGGAACGATGAGCCCCTTTACCTGCCCCACCTCCACAGTAGCTACATTTTTATTACTTTGTATGAAGCACCCTGGTAGAGCCCATTCCGACAGATCAGGACAGATGATAAATGAAAATCTATTCAGGTTCATGAGGTTGATGCATCAACTGATTTATTCTTACAGGCAGTTTAACATTATCCTGGAGAAACATTCTCTGCAGAAGAAAGTTACGTTACACCCCCTCAATTTACTTAAACATCATTCTCACAAGTGTGAGAGGTTGCAAAGCAGTCAGCACAGTAAAAAGCTCCAAAGAAAAACCATCCTTAATCTTTAGACTGAGTAAATTACATAAAGATGAGAAACCAAAACAATTTAAAAACTGTAATTACCCTTCAGTAATGAATCACAAGTTTAATTCAAGCAACAGTCACCCCCAATGATAAATGTTTTTATTTACTGCAATGAGCAGCTACAGCGCAAATAGAGGGAACATTCTACACAGTTGTTTTTTTTCCCCCACATCTATTGCTGCTTCTAAAGTAGTGGCAGAAAATTAGCACAAAATTTGGATGCATTACATATGAAAAAATTGAAAATTTTCTGCTTTTCATGCTTGAACTGTACTTGTGAAACCCGATTAATTAGCAGGAAAAATCAGCAACATAATATTTTTTCCTCTGCAGTTCTTAATATATCTTATTTCTGACTTTCATAATTCACAAAATTCTGACAGTATTTTCACTACTCATCCACTGAAGCAGTCATCTCAAGCAGATTTGGAAAACAAAGAAAATTCCCTCCAAAATCCACTCTGCCCCCCCCCCCCCCCCCCCCCCCCCATTCTAAAGAAAGCTCTAAATCACAGAAATCCACACTAAAAAAACTAAATGAAACTAAATGATCCCCCAACAAAAGAGCACATTCCCATACCCTGGGAGGGAACAGAAGTGAGTGTGTTCACATGATGTTGGCATTCTTATTAATCAAAATTTAAACACTTGATTTCAACTTTAAGTATTCAAAATAGTAAGGAAAAAAAATCATACATAACCCAAACCAGTGTTTTTCCACAAAAAAAAACCCACTCAGATCTCTCCATTACTGATCACTGATAAGGAATGGTTCCCTGCCCATGGCACAGGGGTTGGAGCTAGATGTTTTTAAGGTCTCCCCAATCCAAACCATTCTGTCATGCTGTGAATCTCTCCCTTTAAAATTCCCAGGTGACTCTTATTCTCCTTCACAAGGCTCCAGAAGACAAAGACCATCTTCAAAACTGAAAATAAGTTCTCAATATTTTCAATTTTTTTCTCATTTCCAGAATACATACATTGGAAAATCAATTAATTATAAATAAAACTTTTCCATCTTCCCACAGAGTAAACTAAGAAAGCATCATTTGTCTAATTACATACTGTATTAGCTATAGGCTACCTATGTCTTCCTTAAACACATCTGGAATTCAGCTTCCAAACTTGGTCCTTGACCATGATGAACTGGCATTTTCACTAAGGCACAGATATTCTAAATTTCTCGTTACCAATATGTCATGGCAAGAATTGTCTTCCTTCTGGCTGGTGCACAGAAGAAGTTACAAACACCTACTACAGAGAAGGAGGTATTCCTCCAACAGGCAACTGCTGAGAGCAACTTTTTCTGGTGTATGAACCAGTATTGCTTCTGCAATAAAGAGGCAGGAAGAGCACTTTCAAAACTGTAATTGTACTCAAGTTTCCCCTTTTAAAAAACACCCAAACATGATATTATTCAAAGAACTTGCAATATGATAACTAGATTTTCTGTAACTTAACTTTCACTCTATTATGCATGGAAGTGAATTTTAGATGAGATTTCAACCTTCTTTAAGAAAAAAATGCCCAAATTAAATTAGTCATAAAATTTCCTTAAATATTAGATATGACAGCTACAACACCAGAGTATCCTTCCATGGATTATTCCACTCTTTGGAAGAGGTGCACCCCCAAAGAACAGCTTATTATGGGGCACAGCAGATATAAATTTAGCTACCCTGTGAAGTACATCTGCTGTGTGTCTCTATCTGGTCCTTCAGAGATTGTCAATACAACCAGAAACACAGGATTTCAAAACCCATTTCAAAACTTGCAAAATTAAATTAGTGGAGGAGAATGGAGAACTTCAGTTTAAAAATGCTGCATCACTTTGTCTTATTAGGAAAATCCAACAGCACTGAAGGCACTGTTCTAGAAAGTGTTTTTGTAAGCAAGACTAATAGCTGTACACAAAATCTGCACAACTGGTTGGGAAAAAAACCCTTTTTCTTAAATCTCCCTCATCCTTGCATACTGTATCCTGATGCTTATGTATCAAGTTCAGAACCTAAACACACACAGAATGACTGGTACTTGCCTACAATCAACTGTCCGGCACTTTTGTTAACATTTTAGTTTCAAACTTCAGCTCCAGTGCCAGCACTTCCTATTCATTAAAACTGTGTCCACATAAGATTGACAGAAAACTTGGAGAAAGAAGTCTTCAAGAACTGACAATTAATTGATATCATGATCTATTTTATGGAGAACCTAATTGATTTTGATTCTTCCTTTCAGTCTTTCAGACAGGGGAAGGGGACTGTCTGCCCACGCAGAAGTCAGAACAGCACTTTTCTCTTGCTGTGTGGGATCAGAACCCAGTCTTTCCACTGGTCGCTCTGGACTTTGGGAACAATTAACTTTCTCTACAGAGGACAGTTTTGGAGCTACTTGCACTGAGAAATTGTTAACAGCTTTCTTTAAATTGGTCATTTTCTTGTTTCCCTTAATTGAAAGGGCTGAGTCACTGTTTGTCCTTTTGCTAGTAACAATGCTACTCTTTTTCTTTGTAAAACATTTCTTAAACTGGCCAGGGTTCAGTTGCCTTTTCTGCTGCTCATAAACCAGGATTTTATCCACGTGCCCATCATCACTGTCTTCACTAGAAGAGCATCTGTTCTGACAGACACTCTTCTTAAAAGAAGCTTTCCAAGTAGTTTCAATACAAGCTTCTTTGATGTGACAGCCAGTTGCATCTGCTGGCTTTCGAGATGCTGGAAGCATTTCATACCCAGGATGAAGTGTCTCTGTTGTTTTCCCACTGCAGGCTAGAGATGCTGAACCACTTCTAGAAGGGTCTTTTTGCACTATTTCAGCTAGGATGTCAGCTTTCTTGTGTGTATTTTGATAGATATGTAGGCTGGATTCACTAGCAGAGTTTTCTGATAGAACATTTTTATTTTCCTGCACTGGGTTATTTAATGGACATGAGGAAGAGACATGATTTCTATCAGGATTCAATGTTTCTTTTGTTTGTTTAAAACAATTCAAAGACTCCAGTTGCACTGCATCTTCAGACAAAGGCTGTGATGGAATGAGAGCCTTCTTAAGTATTCGCTCGCTTAAAGACCACTCCTGAAGTTGTCCCATAGCATCACTTGAGAACAAATCATCCTCACTATCAGAATGCATATCAGACTGTGTAACATCAAAATAATCTGAGCTATTTCTTAGTGTTTCATGACTTAGTGGATGTGAGTATTTTATGCATGTGGTTAAGTCAGCTGCTGGATCATGGTCATCACCTCCATGGGCTGGTGTAGTGCTGAGGGAGGTTCCTTTCCCATCAGTACTGCTCAGTTGCAGACCAGTTACAAAGGAAGAGGATGATATCCCTGAATGTTTAGTGCACTGTGAGGGCACAGATGAGTCAGCAAGAGCAGCTGCTGATGTTGACACACAAACTGTTCTGAAGGAAGCTGAAGGTAATGCTACATCTTTTGATCCAGTACTTCTCTGCTGTGTCTGATCTTCTGAGGGAGATTTTGTATCTGACGTGGAGTGTTGCACAGGAAGAATTCTGTGCGTAGGCTTTAAACTAATTTGAGACAGAAGACTGGTAATTTCATCATAAGAATTTGGTAACTCCTTTTCTTCTGACCTGTCTTTCTTTTCTGAAAAGAAAAATAATAAAAAGTGCACTTTGAATCGCATATAAATCACAGTTCATATTTCTTAGTGCAAAAGTACAGAATAGTAAGATTAAAGCACAGTCCCCTCATCTTGCTTTGGCATTATATTGTTCAAGAGTGGGAGAATGCTTTTTTTCTTTTTTACATTCAGGCAAGACACATAGATTCATATGAAATAAGCTTCTGGACTTACTTTTCTGTTTCTTCTGAAGAATGTCTGACTTTTGCACTTGATAGAGGGCAACAACATCAGGATAAGCAGCCTGAAACAAAGACTCTTCTTCTACTGTGACTACAAACAACTCCACAGGCTCATCTTCTGGATCAACATAATGTTCTGAAAAAATAATGAATGTACTTTTGATATGAATGTCAAAGTAGGGAATGAAAAACCAATCAGCAAAGATTTGAATACAAAGAAGGTACATAAAAAGTCAATAGTATGATATTTGAGATTTATCTACAAGTGAAGTGTTTTTCTTCCTGCCAGTCTCCTGGCACAAATGGACACACTACAGGGAGGATTCTGGCAGCACAGAAAATTTTCTAGCTAGTAAACAGTGACAGCTTTAGGTACATAGTGTAATAACGTATGAAACACAAAGTTCAAGTTCTATTTTAAAGTACCAGAAAAAGTAGCTGAGGACTGAGCCCCTTGCTTTCTAGGTAAATTTGTTTTCTTTAAAGCATTGCTTTTTCTTTCAGGGTATTTGAAATTTGATGCACATTTCCTGTTATTTCCACGGAACAGTTTAATCTCATCCACATTCCATTGCGTAGGGTGTTGCCAAACTCTTGTCCACTTTAAATCTTGATTTTATCTTTTTCTATGAACTGTTTTGCTCCATAATGTACATAGAAATCAGACCCACCTGGTTTTTGCCATTCAATTTCAAAACAAGGAATTCCATTTTTAACACGTGTCTTAACAATCCTGTAAGAAGAGGAAGTCCATTAAATGACTTAAATCTAGACTTAAATCTAAAAATATTTCAACATTCTAATTTGGAATGATTCAGAGAAAAAAAAAATCTCCTCATGAAATTGAAATTACTACATCTTTAAATAAAATATACTACTCTGTATACAGTAAAATTTGGAGCATAGATTTGACCACCGAAACATTTTTATTTGACACTCAGAAGAGCATTCACACAAAATAAAAAAGCTCTTCTGTAAGAGAAAATATAATGCAATCTTCTACAAACATCAGTTTGGTATCTTCAGCTGACCTGCCTGAAAGGCATGTCCTGCTTGACCAACCTGATCTCCTCCTTCGACAGGGTGACCCACTCAAGGGGATGAGGGAAGGGCTGTGCATGTTGTTTGCCTAGACTTCAGTAAAACCCTTGATGCCATTTCCCACAGCTTTCTCTTGGGGAAACTGGCTGCTCATGGCTGGGAGCAGTGCACTGGGTTAAAAATGGTTTGGATGGTAAAGCCCAGAGAGGGGTGGTGTGTGGAGTTAAATTCAGCTGGAGGTCAGTCACTGATGAGGGTCCCCTGGGCTCACTACTGGGGTCAGTCCTCTTTAATGTCTTCATCAGTGACCTGGATGAGGGGATCAAGTGCACTCTCAGTCAGTTCACAGATGACACCAAGTTGGGCAGGAGTGCTGACCTGCTGGAGGGCAGGAAGGCTCTGCAGAGGGGTCTGGACAGGCTGGACTGATGCTTCGGCCAATGGTGTGAGGTTCAATAAGGCCAAGTGCTGCCCCTGGGTCATAACAACCCCTGAAGGGCTACAGGCTGGGGAAGAGTGGCTGGAAAGTGGTCAAGATCAAAAGGATCTCGAAGTGTTGGTCAACAGCAGCTGAACATGAGCCAGAGTGCCCAGGTGGCCATGAAGGCCAGTGGCATCCTAGCCTGTATCAGCAATAGAGTGGCCAGCAGGACCAGGGCAGTAATCGTCCACCTGCACTCAGCACTGGTGAGATCACACCTCAAATCCTGTGTTTGTTTCTCACCCCTCACCACAGGGGGTGGTACTGGATGTGCTGGAGCATGTCCAGAGAAGGGCAGTGGAGCTGATGAAGGGTCTGGAACACAAATGTGAAAGGAGCAGCTGAGGAAGCTGGGGGTGTTTAATCTAGGGAGAACCTCATGGCTCTCTGCAACTGCCTGAAAGGAGGTTGCAGCCAGGTGGGGGTCAGTCTCTTCTCCCAATTAACAAGAAAGGAAAGGAAATGGCCTCAAGCTGTACCAGGGGAGGACTAGATTGAATATTAGAAACAATTTTTTTCATGGAAAGGGTTGTCAACCTTTGGAACAAACTGTCCAGAGAAGTGGTTGAGCCACCATCCCTGGAGATATTGAATTTAAAAGATGTGTAGGTGTGGAACTGAGGGACATGGTTTAGGGCTGGACTTGTCAGTGTCAGGTTAATGGCGGGACTTCTCTAAACCAAATGATTCTATGATTTTAAGATAGTAATGCCACAGAAGGCTGTTGCCCTGGACAGTAATGTTCTGAATGATCAGACAGGGTCATTTATCCTCATGCTCTCATGCAAAAGATAGAGACACAACTTGAACTGAGCACGGACAGTCAGTCACTGAGATTTTTCTAAAAAGTCTATCTACACCCCAGTTTAGTAGCTTCCTATGCATGAAGAGTAGGATCACGCTGATCCTGCTGAACCATTACAGCATTTTTAAATACTTGCTAACAAAAGAAATTTTCCACAACAGGCACTATCTCTCTTTTAAACTCTTGAAACATCAGAAAGTGTTATAAACAGAGAATGTCAATGAATTCATTCATAAAGGTAAATACTGGTCATTTATCTTGCCTGTCTATTTTAAAAGCATTCTCCAACCAGTCTCCCCAGTCTTTTGAAATGTAACACTGAATAGATCAGCATCTCTATAAGTACTAATTCAAGACTATGACACATCAACCCAGAAGTGATACTATCACATTGCTATTGACTGTCATACTGTGCCTCAAACTTAATGTCTAAAAACTTTGAGTAGCATGGAAAAATTACTAACCTTCTTCCCATAAAAGACTTAGGGACGCAGGGAGAATTTGGGTTTCATTTGGGAAATGAAACCCTTAGATAAAGTTAAAATAAGTCACAATTCCCTTCACAAAGTGAAGTTCAGAATTGCCAACAGACACTGTAGATTCTAGAAGACTACTTAAGTTTAAGAAGAGATTAGATCATTAAAAAAATAAATTACTTTGAGGGCTGGCAGAATAAGAAGATACTAATTCTGGCTCAGTAAATTCCTAGGTAACAGAAATCTGGATGGTGGGAAATTATTCTGAGAAAGTAATTACATGCTTATCTTGCTTTTTCTTCCCTGCATGTCCATTTTTAGAAACAGCATACTTGGCCATTTTTACATTCCTAGATGTAGCAGTCCTGAATGAAAAGTAGTGTTGACACGTAATACAATGACAGCTGGTAGGTCTGATAAGCAATCAGAGACTATGACTGAATTTGCAGATGCTCATTTCTAAGCCTGAACTCTTTATTTTGAGACACAGAATTCAACTGAATGTATGCTAAGAACCTGAGCAGAGGACTGAGGCAGATCTAAGGAAAAGGAACAAAACGCAACCATAGGAGAACACAAGCACTGCCAGTTAGAATGAAACTGCTCTATGTATTTGTGCAGCAGTAGTAGAATTGGTGCACTGATCTGAATTTTTACCTCTATTCAAAACAAGCACAAAGCTTGAAACAAAGCTGGAAGAAATCCATATTTCCCTTTTTTCAGAAAAACCTTGTGGTTTTTATCTGCCAGCAGAAGTAAACATATTAAGTTCAAGAAATCAAGCCACATTACCGTATTGCCTGCAGTTGTTTTGAGTCAATGTATCCAGATTTTCTCTGGATCATATCATAATGTGTCAAAAGTGCTAACAGCTTCTTACAAGCATAATGTTTGGTCCATTCCATCTTCTCGGAAGCAAACAGCTGTTTGTGTAAAAAAAAAAAATCCCAAGCTTTAAAACATTCTTTTTTCTGTTAGATACCATGCTTAGATAGTTAAGTAGTTGGGACACTGGGCAAAATACTTAAAATATCTAGAGTACTTTTATATATTGGTGTAACACCCAACAACACCTGACTGCCAAGGGAGGGAACAGCCATCCCTAGCAGGGCACGCTCATCAGCTGTCAGTGACGAGCCAAGGGAACAGTTGTGTGGTGGCAGCAGCAGGGATAAGGCAGTTGTTAAACACCTTCTCAGGTTCACATCAGCTCTACCAAGAGCTGTGAAAGTTACCCATTTCAAATGTGAGACAATGAACATGGATTTTCATTAAAGCCACACTGTGATCTACTCTACTACCCATAATTCTTACACTGTCATCAAACCCAAAAAAATGAAACCTTGTAAGAGATCTGATTTTGCCAATAAAAAACAAGTAAAAAGCCTTCCTAGAAAGCAATGCTAATGTACATATATTAACACCTTCACCCTCATCTAGTAATATTGGACAATGAAAAACAAAACAATGACAAGTGAGCTTTCTCTTTCTTCTACTTTTCTATCTAGTTATTTACAGGAACTGATTTTTTCCAAAGTCTTCAATTTTAGGCTTTCAAAACAGTGACGCATATTAAGATGTTGTAGCAAGATTCTTTAATTCTTATTTCAAGTACAATTACCAATGAAGATCACCATTATCACTTCCTTAGTAATAAATAAAAGACTACAAAGCTGAATATTCAGTATTTTGTTACATACCTGAAAGGACAATAAATTTGGCCTTTGACATTCCTTTATGTTGATCAATTTATTCTTGTTTACAAGAAACTCTTGGATAACCTTGAGATAAAACATAAAAGAAACAGTTTAAAAGAGGACAAAAAGCTGAAATTTAAACTAATTGATTAAAACAATTGATATTAAGTAGGCTTGTTTGTTACCTCAGAAAATGGAAAGCCCTCACAACTCATGGCTTTTCTGGAGGTAAAAACAAATGTATTAGGAACTGAGGAAAAATGGGAAAAAATTATCCATCTAAATGCTCACCATGCATATGAATGCAAGGAAAAGCAGTTAAATTTTCAGGCCATTCCTACTTTTTGATACTGTCCTCCAGTGCATTTGCTTGTTTCACTCGCTCCCACCGATGCCATGCACAGGGGCAGCAGTGTTTGGAGTCACTGGGTTTGCAGCATCTCACACTTCCACAGAATTTACATCCATTGTGCTCGTGTTCCTTGTAAGATCCTATAGCAACAGACACACAAAGTGAGGAGAAATTGGGAACTCCTTATCTCCCAACCTATAAAGGCAATATTACAAATACAAAGCTCAGAATATGTATGAATGTGATGTGAATGGCACCTGTAAGCAGATCTGAGTGCATTAGTTGCATTTATGAATCTAAAGTAAAAACTGAAAGACATGCAGGCTTCCATTTTTCTGAAGACTTTTTCCCTCAACAGTTTCAGATCTTAAGCTGGAAACTTATTATCAAAAAACTACAGAAGCAAAGTGTGATAACCTGGAAAACACATATAAGTAATATATTTGAATCAGGCTCTTCCTTCACCAAATGATGGATTTGAATGAGTTCACTGATCAAAGATGATACCAAAATCAGGGTACTTGGGATTAATTTCTTCTCAAAAAACCACTGCCACATACCTCATCAATGATGAAGGATGCAGGACCAGTTCAAGCAACTAAAGAAATAGTTGCTAGGCAGTATAGAGTATAACATGCTGTCTTTACTGATCATGTTAAAAAGGCAAATATATGGGATCCTATAATAGCATTCTGGTAACATTCCATCTGCTGTCCACTAGCTTCACATTTGAAGAAAATTAGTCCCAAGCCCTCAAAGTGTTTATATAAGAGTGTGTATATATATATATATATATATACACACATACATACAATATTGAAAACGTGAAGATGGAAGCTGAAAAGTGTTTTTAGTGCTAGTAGAAAATACCCCAAAACCCAATAAAACAAAACCCATCACCCCATAATAAAAAATAAAGAATTAGGCTAAAAGTACAACTCAGCACTTTTCACACTGACCTGGATGATGGCACGCTGAACAGTGAATTACCCTTTTAACACCCAAAGGTGGATTATCATCATAATGAAATTGTTCCTTCCACTGCTCAAATCTGAAAGGATGATGTTAAAAGGATCAAGAAATTTTTACACTTACCACTGAAAAATAATTTCTTTATACTTGTCAGACATTTATCCAAGAAACAGTTTTTCAACTTATGAAACAGGGGTCTTTTACAGTACATCATGTCAGATTTCTAGCATTGACGCACACATTATGACAACAAACTCACAAAGCACTTGGTATCTCAAATCCTAATCCACAACCCAACTAAAAATCAGCAAGTCTCATCAGTCCCTACAACTTTCACTCCAATGTATCAACTTATACCTGCTAGCTCAAGAGTTAGGAGCCAGCTCATATTTAAAACAAATACAAGACTTGCCTAGCAAAACAATTCATTTAGCAAACACAAGGTAAGGAAAGTGGTAATATCCTCCCTAACCTGAAGTATTACAGACATTGTCTTGGAGTTGAAGTACATACTATTAAGTCTTTGAATAAAAAACACTTACATAAATTTCCATTTTACCTTTGCAATAAGTTTTGACCTTGCAGAGCCTCAATTAACTTTAAAGCTTGCTCCTTCCCAACTCCTGGAACCCCCTATAGTGAAATATGAAATATTATTACAAACAAAATATTCATATTCTCACAAAAACATCTTTATTAGATAGTGTAGAGAAATGACAAAAAGTGATTCCGGATGTTGAGAATAAATTGAGAAAAATATTTTTGACCAAGTTTAAGGGCAGAGAAGGTGACAGATTACAGCTGTACTGCCAGTGTAACACACAAGCTGTTCTTATGCTCAACAGCACCTGAGCAAAGAAGGAAGAAGAAAGCAATATTAAACTAGAAGAAGTTCCATTCAAAAAAGAGAAGTTTCAATGTAGCAGAGAAACACTGGCACAGGTTGCCCAGGGAGGTGGTAGATGCTCCATTCTGGAAATATTCAGGGTCAGGCTGGAATGGGGGCTCTGAGTGACCTGGTTTAATTGAAGATTGTCAGAACCCAGGACACCCCTCTGGGTGACCTGGATGGCCCGAGCTACTGGCAGGGGGCTCTGAGACCCTGACATGCAGCCAAAGACACGTGGGGTTTTGATCTTAGCCCGTGGAGCAAATTACCAACTCCATATGAAGAATTACAAGCTACACAAGTTTAAGTAGCATAGTAAGATAACCACAAAGTGAAGGGAAAAATTTCTGAGTTTTGTACATGGAGGTCAGAAGCTCTAAGATGGAGAGATTTGGGTGTACCCTGTCCTCCTTCTTTCTTCTTCCCAGCCTCCATGATTTAGGTGATGTTGGCACTTCCAGATTAGTTTAGAAAAGAAGCTGACTGTCTAACATAAGTGATAACTATTGGAACAGAATTGTAAATATAGTACACGTAGTTTTTAGTATAAAAGATAGCACCAGCCTCAGGGGCGGAGAGAGTGCCTTTGTCTGACCAGATGAACGGGCTGCAGAATTTCAGGAAGAAAATCTTTTAGATAACTTACAATAAACTACCTTGAGACCGGACGACTGAGGACTACTGAGTCTTTGAAAGCACGAGTTGAAAGAAAGACTTTTCCATCTTTCAGGGTCACCCCAATCCGGGGTGAGTCCTGACAGAAGATGCCCCTCACTGCAGGGGGGTTGGACCAAGTGAACTTCAGAGGTCCCTTTGGACCCAAACTATTGTATCAGTCTATGATTTAAAACACACACATATTGCTTTTCAGTTCTTTCCATCTTCACCCTATTTTGCCAAGAATCAATACACCTGATTATGAAGATTGTAGAGTGAGCTTCCTACAGCATCATTACAAATAAATATGTATTTATTAGGTTGTAATGGCACAACTGAATACATACAACCATATAAAATAAATCTACATTTCAAACCAAGTCCTCATCGGACTACAGTCAGACATTCAAGTAAAGTCAGATTATTTAGCTTCTGCAAGGAAAGCATTACTTTGATGTATTTTTAACAAAATTAAGTGTAATTATAGCATGGTATTCTCATTTATCTGTTCTGCCAATCTCCATTCCCAATGCCCTCCCATAATTCAGCTTTCTTTACAAGTTTCTACTTTGCTGAGCTGCAATAACTCAAAGGATCTGACATCACATAATTGTGACATTTTAACACTAGGTAAGAACCTGGCATTCCAGGAGCTGCCTTGGTACAATAACCACTGTTTTTTACTCCCTCTCTTCACACAATAGTAACAAACTATTTAAAGATTCCTGTAACAGAAGCAAAATATAAAAATAAAACAAAAAACAAAACCCAAAACAAAATTAATGAAAGGTTTGTTTGTTTTTTTCCAGCAGTATCAGTTGTTTAAAGGATAGTTTTATCAAGCTGGGACACAATTATTTAAGAATAACTAGGCATCTGCTGCAAGCCTGAGTGGGAGCAATCATTGCCTGAAGTCACTAGATTATGAACTGTAGGTAATCAAGTTTCATCCCACTTCTTCTCCCTTTCAAATAGCCATTACAACAGCTTCTCTTCAATGTCTCAAAAAAGAATTCAAGAGTTTACAGGAAAGAAAAAAAAGAAGTGAAGTAGTAATGAGTGAGATTCCTCTCAATTAATTAGGTAAACTTCCAAATAGATCGCTGCTAATTCTTCGTAAATTATATATTTACAAACAATGGAGCAGGAATACATCCAAACTGCATCCAGAACTGCCTTCACTAATAACTACAAAGCTCAAAGCACCACTACTAAGTCTTCCAAAGAGCACAGACAAAGCCATTTTTTCTCATTTTCCACAGCTCTTCTGCCAGGGATGCACTTGTATGTGACTTGTAACAAAGCATCCTCAAACAATGGAGTTCTCACACCTTGGCTCAATGTAATCAGCATCTAAACTTTTGCCTTCACCTCCATTATAGAAAAGGTTTGGAACAAGACAAAACAGTCTTAGAAAGACTGATGTTCATGAACCATTTTGAATATCTTTAGCTTTTTACAAACAGAATTTACAGTGACTTCCTATACATCTTCTACTGGATCTCAGTAATCATGCATTGCATAAGCTTTCCTTGCATGCACATCTCCCTTGATACACTTTATTGTTTTTCAAGACAGTGTAAGTACCAAATAAAAAATAATTATATTGCTTACCTTTGGAAGATAATCACAGCCCAGAAGAACTGCTAGCCCAATCAAAGACTCTCTATCACAACCGAGTTTCTCTTTAATAGAGGACATTGTGTAACTGTCAAGATGTGGATCCTGCAAGAGTAATTTACTACATATTATTTCTGTTACATCTGTTACAGGGAAGGAACTGCCCTGAGTCATTGGGGCATGTTCAATCGGAATTCAATCGGAATTGCTTACTCACCCCTATTCACCCACACCTGCAGGAAAGGGTCCTACCCCATAAGAGGGGTCTAATAGAAAAAAAATAATTTGCCATTAAAACTTATAATGTAATGTATGGACACCACATGAACAACT
The DNA here is from genome assembly GCF_015832195.1 of Motacilla alba alba. Lineage (NCBI taxonomy): Eukaryota > Metazoa > Chordata > Aves > Passeriformes > Motacillidae > Motacilla > Motacilla alba. Next base: position 11,739,947 of record NC_052018.1, read on the forward strand.
ACAGTTCTGGAACTTCAAGTATGGGCATCAACTGTTGAAAGAAACTAAAATAAGCCAAGAGGTCCAGCACACAGCTGGATAACCAAGTTACATGATGGGTGAGCAACTGGCTCACAGGTCAGGCACAAGGAGCCACAGTGGATAGGGTTAAATCAAGCTGGCAGCTTCTCACAAGAGGAGTTCTACAGGGCTCCTATCCTCAGCCCACTTCTCAACATCTTCATTATCATCCCGAACTTGATACCAAAAGGGTTAATTCAATTTCAAGACTGGAGGGAATACTAAGTAAGTTTACCAACAACACTAAATTGGGAGGAGTTGTTGACTCCCTGAAGGGCAGAAAAACAAACTGGAGAGATGAGTGTTCACCAACCATATGAAGTTTCACAAGGGGAAGTGCTGGATTCTGCGCCTGGCACGGGGTAGCCCTGGCTGTGTGCACAGACTGGGCAATGAGAGGCTGGAGAGCAGTGCTGCAGAAAGGACCTGGGAGTCCTGGCTGATGGCAAGTTGAACATGAGCCAGCAGTGCCGTGGCAGCCGGGAGGGCAATCCCTGTCCTGGGGGCATCAGGGACAGCATCGCCAGCTGGGCAAGGGAGGGGGATTGTCCCTCTCTGCTCTGCACTGGGGCAGCCTCACCTCCTGTGCTGGGGACAGTTTTGAGTGCCACATTAAAAATTCATTGAGCCTACAGAGAGCATCCAAGGAGGCAACAAACATGGTGAAGGGCCTTGAGGGGAAGCTGTATGAGGAGTGGCTGAAGTCATTTGGTCTGTTCAGCCCAGAGGAGACTAAGAAGTAACCTCACTGCAGCCTTCAACATCCTCATGAGGGGAAGGAGAGGGGCAGACACTGACCTCTGATCTTTTCACTCTTGTGACCAGTGACAGCACTCGAGGAAGCAGCATGAAGGTGTGTCAGGGGAGGTTTGGGTTGAGTATCAGGAAAATGTGTTTCACCCAAAGGGTGGTGGGGCACTGGAACAGGCTCCCCAGGGAAGTGGTCACAGCACCAATATACACCTGACAGAGTTCAGAAAGTGTTTGAACAAGGCTCTCAGGCACATGGTGACTCTTGGGCTGTCCTGTGCAGGGCCAAGACTTGGACTCAATGATCCTGATGGGTCCCTTCCAACTCAGTATATTCTGTGACTCTAGGTGTTTTTATTGTTTACTACCTGTAGAAAAAAAGTCTGGCAAAACTAACATTATCAAATCCTAGTGGCTGTGCCAAGTCATTTCAGGAAGTGAAGTTTTTAAAATGCATGTAAACATTTCAATGCACTACTTAAGTAAAGTAAAAGAATAAAAATGTTATCTAACATATTAGGCATAAGCTAAAGGAATATTTGAAAGGTAAAGGGACTCAAATACAAAATGGAATCAAGATTAACATGAATTAAAACACAGGCCACTGCCTTCTTCCTCAATCACAACAAAAAAAAATCCCTCCAGAAGCCAACAAACCAAAGTGATCCATTTTTCTAGAACAGCTGCCCCTGACAGTGTGCCCCCTGCACACCCACAAATTATTTTTTATGCTGACCTATATATGTACCTAAGAACACCTGAAAGGTTGAGTTTGCCTTCACTGTTGGTGATAAATGACAAGGAAGCTGAATGAAAAAACCAGGTCAAGGAAGAACTCAAATATGGTGTCACCAAATAACCTTCCAACAACCCTAATTAGTTTTTTAGAGTTAATTATTTGTAGCGCACTTCTTTTGTTCTATTAATTTTCTCATACCTCCAATGTATTTTTTCAATAAGTCTTTCAGATGAACATGATAAATTACAGAAATTTGGGGTAGCCTTTCACCATTTCTGGAAAATTGTATTCTTAACAAATGAACACTTCAGTTTAAGGCCATAAATTATTTGTTTTTTTGAATGATCACAAAAATTGATTGCGATACAGATTACAATCCCCACACTATTCATATTTAATTGGGATGAACAGCATTAATTGCAAGTATTTTCATAATAAAATGAACCTGTAAGATGCAAGTATGTGAACACTTATTAGACACAGGAGGCTGATCACTCTCATATGACCTAAGGGTGAAATTTATAGGAAGCAATTACTTCACTCAACTTCTCCACAATAAAGGAGGAAATGGGAAAAAGAATTGCTATTTAGCTTTATATGAGACACCACAGGGTACTACAAACACAGGCAACATTACCCTGTTCTCAGTAGTTTTCCTCTCACAGCCAATACAAGAATTACCAGTGAATCAAATAAATTGTTCCTGTCTTAAACATACTATTTTAAACAAACCAAACTACTACAAGGTAAGTTTAATAACATAGAAGTATTTTTTCAAGTCCCTTCTTTCTATTTACCTTTCTGTAAAGAGTCTGCAGAAAGGGTGGGAACAGGGTGAAGTACGTTACCTTAGCATTCATGGCAAAGTTCCTATAAACTGTTTGAGCTCCATACAAGAAAACATCTCCATCATTGGTAATGCAGCCATCAACAAGTCCTTTTGCATTTAGGTAAGCACACATGGCCTCTGCCTCTCCAGCTGCTTGAACCCAAGGGACACCTAAACACTCCAGCAGTTCAAGACACTAAAAGAAGGAACCCAAAAGGAAGGAGGTTGAATGTTGAGCTATTAAATTCACTTATTAGCATGTGTTTTCTCAGACACAAGTGCATTTAAAAACCACTACTGTTGTTCTGCCTATATAACACCTCATCGATGAAAGCAGCATTTCAGCAAAAAATAATTTCCTGTTACAGTGAAAAGTAGATATCCACAAAGAGCTAAGTACTAATTACAGGACTTGAACACAGCGTGATTAATGGACACTCCTTCACAAAAATCTTCACACTTTAAATAGGTATTTAGAATGTTTTCAGAAGAATAGTAACAAAGCAGTATTTATTTTTGAGAAGTAATGCTGTTTACTCAAGCAGTAATGCTGAGCTAGAACAGACATCTTCCAACAGGTGCCAAACTTCCCAAGAATATCAAGCAAGAAAGTACAATGCTGTCATCCTACCAAGACTGGACCACTGTGCAAGACACACTGATATATACTTACAAATTTCAGAGAAAATATTTTATTTTAGAATTTTAAAATAAAACATGAATTGGTATGTACCATCTAGAAAAGCCCTGAGTGCCCATAAATTCTACTTCATAGAATTTTGAATAGACAAAAATGGTTAATAGGAGCGATAGTATATGAAGAAGTATGGATACTAACACCATAGAAGAACAGCAAAGTTAAATTTTGCAATAAATCCTCAGTTATGGTTGTCAATCACAACAGCACAACATGCACAGGAATTATCAATGAGAAAATTATTCTGACACTGTCTTCTATAACACTTAACAGGTGCTGTAAGGCCTGACTTCTAAGGTGCACATTCCTTCAATTACATTTGTTGTGTATAAAGCTGTGAGACACTGAAATATGAGGGGTTAATAACTCAAACAACTGACCATTTGAAAAAGCAGCAGGTGCTTTGCTGAGGCCACGTTTGCACCCCCAGCCAAAGAGCAGGAGAATTTTTGGGTGTGTGTTGGCAAAACCTCTGATGCAGTATGACACATGAGGTGCACACCCACCATGAGAGGATGCCAACAAAAAACCAGCCTTTGTTTAGCAACAAGCTGGTTTTTGAGCTGGGTGAGGCCAACAATAACCAGATCCTGTGAGGTGGGATAATGCTTTTTTTATCTTGCCAATTTCCTCCTTTACACAACTCGCTCAGGAGTAAAAAATGTACACACTGGTCATTCAGTGTCATTCCACCCTAATCTGCCCCAAGGAATCTCTTAACAACAACCTCAGTTACCTGGCCTCCAGGGGTGGGTTGTAGCAAAAGCTATCAATTATTTCAAGCTCTTGTATTTAATTTGGTTAAGATTTCTATCACATTAAAAATACTTCAACACTCAGTTACTCACCTCTTTTAACATGGCTTTAAATAAAGATCTCCCTGTTCTTACAGCTCCAGCTTTCTTGGAAGGCCCATAGCGCATCTCATTCCTCTTGCTCATGGTGTCTGCTTTCAGCCTGGGGGCCTCTCCCTCCATGACAAACACTAGTTTAATTCCCATTGATGTAAAGAAAGAGAATCGAAAAAATAGGTTTCTGCAATAAAGCAAAGTGTTCCATAAGCTGAACTATTTGTGAAGACTGATTTCTTCAGACATTTTCCATATATCCCTTATATTTTCCTGACCCTACCACTGGAAAAATCCTAGCATTGTCTCTACCTCTAATAATTCTTTCACTCCCAAGCTAAACAAACCTCTGATCTATATTCCTGTCTTTGGCTGAAATTGTCATACTATGAAATTGTAGCAGCTTTACAAAATTCCCAAGAAAATACCATATAAGGACAGAAAGGATGTTTTTTGGGTGTAAAGATGTAAGCAAACTTAAAAGGCTTAATAAAAACGTATTCAACATCCAAAATCTGCCTCCAAACACATATTTACATTGATTATTTTATATCAAATATTAACCCCAAATCCATCAATACAGGTACACCTCAAATGACTGAATGCTGCGGTATTGGACAGACTTCTAGATACCATTAACATGCCAATTTATTTCATATGCAAACCAGCACCACTGAGGGGTGGAGTTTTACAAGGCTGCAGTAATAAATATTTGGACTACAAGAGCAAAATTAACAGCAGTCATATCAAACAGCATATGCTTTTACCAGTAATTCCAATACTGATCTTTCAAAAGGAGTAGATCAAACATTTCTATCTCTTTGACAGACATGGAGAGACCATTACACTAGATTTAATTTTGTACAGTTACTACTAGCAAAAAACAGTAAGCTGGTCTTTTGAGGTTAGTTCTATTTGCACAAATGTTTTAAAAAATCAAACCATACAATAAGTTACTTGACAATACAAATTCTCAAGAAAAATTAATTTTCAACTGTCTGAAAACATTTTTTGGGTAGAAATCTGTTCAGCCCTTGGCCTTGCTTTGGAGGTCTGGACTGATGCTTCCATTCCACTGCACACAGGATATCCTACCAGACTAATGCAATGACTTTGGTAATGCTGCCAGCTTTATAGTTAATAATCCATTTGAGTTTGTAAGTATAAAACATTTTAAGACGTTATTCGCAGAAAATGCTTAGATTTTGTCTCATGCTGATATTTTATATTGTGCTGAATTCAACAGAAGTCACAGGAGTATATAACACCATCTCGTAACTCAGTATTCTACACTGGTAACTAACAACAAGCACTGATGAAAATTTGTGTATGTTTTCATTATTGTTAGCACTGTTTACAGAGAACAGTGCTTTGAAATTATAGATGCTTAGACATGCTCATTTCTTAGATAAGTCATTTAAATTAAAAATATATGCATATTCCTCAAGTTTGATCAAATGCCTGAAGAATAATTTAAACATATTTAATTCAAAATGGGGGTCAACTTAGAACTAACTTCAAACCCTTTACATATGCAGCATAAGTGAGAACTGAATCAAAACACCAGTCATATGAATGTCAGAGCTACTCTTAGAAGTCAGTTGAATGAGTAACATATTTAAATTATACAGCTCCAAGACATTTGGCTCAAATAATTTATATGGATACCTGAGATGTGGCTTAGTAACTACTCCAACCATCTTTTTAACACTCTGTGCTTCACAAACCCACAAACTTAAATCAACAGCAAGTGTTTTCCCTCTGAGACTACTTATGTTGACAGGTTGTCTGACAGGCTCAAGGATTTGCCACAGGTAAGTCACTCCCATTGTTTTCGCTTCCTTGCTGTCAGAAGGTAGATTTTAACTGTGGAGACCAAACAAAATAAAACAGTTTCAGCATATAGCATGAAGTGAAGCATTATGACTGTGAGGTTCAGAAGATAAATATATTTGCCACTACAAGTTATACTTTTTTGAGGCAAGAACACTTGCAAGTCCAAGTCCACTTCCAAGTCTTCTAAGTATAGTGACTCCAGTTCACAGATGGTTTATTACCAAATACCTTCTTTGGACGAACAGTTGCATTGCTAATAAGCTGAACATAAATAAAATCAAACTCAGTTAAGGAAAAGAAAAAATAAACAATGAAAAAATTATTCATTTTCAAGTCTCATGTGTCTCTTACATAAACATAATCCAAGTTTTATTAAAAAACAAACCACAGAATTCTTAAGGAAATCACGTCCTCATTTGAGGTAGGAGTCACATTAAAATTTTCTGTTAAAATAGAAGTAGATTAAAGCTATTTGAGGAATATTTACAATGACAACAGAATGTAAACTTTCCTTGCATTCCAAGATGATACAAGAGGGGTCAACACCCAGAGATTCTGGCTTGGGAAATTCAAGTTGGAGTTCAGGAAAAAAAAGATGGTATTGCTGCTGTGGTTGCTCACAGGTTGCCGACATTCTTAATATCCAGCAGCCATGCTGTCCTACTTTTAGTCCAGTGGTGATGGAAGCCTCTCTGAGCAGGGAATCAGCAGTGACTGGTGCTGAAATTTGGGAAGAGAACTCCAATATAGTATTAAGAAGGAGGCATTACTTTTATTCTGGCCCCGGATGCCCGGGGAATTGCTCCATGCAACATGCACACCTGGCTCAGGATGGTGCACCTCTTTCTTGGCCAGGATATCCACACTCATCAGAAAACTGTTACTTTTCTGAACTTCTTACTTAGGGCACCAAGTCCAAACTTATCACTTCAGGCAATCAATCACAGAACCCTTAAAGAGGATTGGGCCAACTTGTTGCTAAGCTCTCAGTGCAACATGATGACTTCTGAATTTCCCTTCCAAACCAATGTCCCGGCATTTATAACACTGTGACTGCAGAAACACACCAGTGTGTGTTTCACTGCACCAACTCTGGTACTGTGTGACTAGCACTACCTGTAATGCATGCCACTTGAAAACACTGACCCACTAGGAGGCACATCTCTTTGTCTTATGTAACTTTACTTATCCAGCTCCACTCTCCATGGTACCCCATTACCACACTCATTTTCTTCTGTTTTCATTATTCTTCTGATTTTCACATCTTGCCAGTTTTGTACAAGGCCTCTAGCACATACTCTGCTTTCCACCCTCACAATACCAATTTATTCCTGCACTGTCTTATGGTACTAAGTTTGTCTCATGCTTATTTATTTTCTCTCTTCTCTCCCAATATTAGAATATAAAAATCAAATAAAACTTGGAACGTTTTGTATTTCTTTCTGCTTTTGACACTACTGTACAATCAGATAAACTAAAATGCTCCTTTGAATAAATCAGACTAGATGACCCACCAGTGCTCTGAGATCTGCTTAAGACACATGAGGAGCTAAGCCACTATGTGGTCTCTCACATTTAACACCAGAGTCTGTCAGAACAGCAAGCCTGCCTTTGAAGGGTGCAATCTTTTATACTCTTATTCTGTTTTAAAGCAGGTCAGCTATTCAATTCCAGGTTGTTTTTAAACCAAGTTCTCATGTTAAGATTTAATTCCAACAGAATTTAGGTCTCTAATCCATTTCTTTAACTACTACAATGACTCAACCTCATTTTAGTTGTATGCAGACAGAGTATTGCTTTTGTTGTTGTATGTCAAGCACATAAAAATTAGTTAAAAATATAAATCAAGCATACAACTACATAGTACAGTTTCTTGAAGTCCAGGATAATCAGTTTCTCTGATGCACAGGGGAAGTATCCAAACCTTCCCTAAAGACAAGCACAATAATTCATCTTCAGTGAGAGAACACCTAAGAAAGAAGGGAGATGTCTTTTTGGTGTTATAATTTGGTTTCTGCTAGTCTGCATCAATACAATTTCTTAAAAAACAACTGTTAGCCAGCTTCTAAATATTGTTATGGAGTGTCACATAGTACTTAATGGGAAAGACTGCAAACACCCTACATGTGGTTAGATTACAAATAATAATAAAAAAGTATAAAAATTGAAAACTAAAAAAGAAAAGGCTGACTTTTTCACTGTAATGAAGTACAGCTATTTGAGGACTTAAGTTTTTCACATCACTTTGAATATATATCTAACAGTGAGTTAAGAAAGCCTGCAAGACTGATAGCAGTCTTTGGTTCTTTTGAATGTATTTCATAAAATATTTAAATTTGAATTCAGGGTACAAATAGCTCAACTACTCTTAACATTAATGATCTGTCTACTCGGATTTCATTTAACAGCTTCATTCATTACAAGCCTCCAACCCTAGAGAGATGGCAACTTCAAGAGAAGCAAGACTGAACCTGAATTATTTTCACATACTTAGAAATCACTGAAGATCGTTAACAGTAAAAATAAGCACCCCCCTACAAAACCTTCTCAATGTCTCTTCAGGCCAGAATGTGCTAAATCTATAGAGCTTTTATGTCTTATATGGTGTTTTAAGACTACATTCTGCTTTACTAAGTTTTTTAACACTGCCAGAAATGCCAATTACTTAAAAATAACCACAGAAAGCATTTAACGCTGAAATTCAATTGATACAGAGATACTTTCCCATGTGACCAAGGTAACTTGCAAAGACAGCTAAGCATGTATTTTTTGTCTCACCCAGAGGCCTTTAAAAAGGCGGGAAAACACGGCAGAGGAAACACGAAAGCCCTGACGTTTTTTACAACTCTCCCCCTCTCTCTGCTTTACCCCAGCCCAGCTTTGCCAATAAACCTGCGCACCGAAGGACAGCAGCGGCGCGCTCCGGCACTGGCAGATTCCTCCTCCAGCGCCTAGGGATCTTTCCGGCGGGACGAACACAACCCGAGCCGCTGCCGGCGGCCGAAGCGCCGGGCCGCGCGGGCTCCCCTCACGCCGCGTTTGAAACTGCCGCCCCGCTCCGCTCCGCTCCGCCCCCAGGAGCGGCCGTGCCCGCGCCGCCCCGGCTGCTCAGCCCCGCCCCCGCGGGGCCCGAGGGCAGCGCGCGGCCCGGCGCGAGCCCCGCCGCGCCCGCCCGCACCGGCTCCCGAGCGGCGCGCGCTCCGCCCCCGCGCCCGAAAATGGCGCGCGCACGGAAACGCGCCCCGCGGGACGCGCAGCGCGCAGGCGCCGCACTCGCGGGGGCGGCTCTTCCGCCCGCTCCGGCCCGGCCCGCCCCGTCCGGCCCGCCCCGTCCGCCCCGCCGTGCGGGCATCGGGAGCTGTCCCAGGTAATGGGGCGCGGAGCGGGCGAGGGGCGAGAGGAGGGGAGACGAGGGACGGGTGACCCGTGCCGGGCGAAGATCCCGGCGGGCGCTGTCCGGGCGCGCCGCGCTCTCTGGACAGCGGGGAGGGAGGGCGGCCTGGCGGGCGCAAGGCGGGGCAACGGCTGCCACCCGCTCCTCCCGCTGCCCCCGCTGCCCCCGGCCTGGCCCGCGGCTCTGTCGCAGGTGGCTCTGCGGGGCCGGTTAGCGGTCGGAGCTGCCGTTTGTCACCCGCTGCCCAGTGTGGGCGCCCCGCCGGGTGTGAGCGCTCCCTCGGGTGCCCATCTCTGACGGCGGAGAGCGGGAGCGGCGGCCGCACGGGCGTTCCAGCCGCCAAGGGACCAGTGTCTCTTTTGTGGGAGGTGGGGGAGCCTTCCGGGTCATGCGGTGTTGGGAAAAGCAACAGGTAATGGAGGACTTGAGGGGATTTGTGCCCCGCTTTCGTTTTCGCTGTCCTAGAGGAGGCAGAGCTGCCCTCTGTGCCGCAGTGCAGTTCTGGGCTCCTCAGTGTAAGAGAGAGATGGAGGTCCAGTGGAGGGCTGTGAAAGATGATTAATGGACTGAAACATCTCTCTTACGAGGAGAAGGCTGAGGGAGTTGGACCTGTTCAACTTCGAGAAAAGACTGCTGAGAGGGGATCCTCAGTCTGTGTAAATGTTTAAAGGGAGGGTGTCAAGAGGATGGACCGGGTTCTCCTTGGTGGTGCCGAGCATTAAGACTGGAGGAAACGGGCAGAAACTGATGTTCAGGAAGTTCCACCCAAACATGAGGAGGAATATCTTTGCTGTGCGGGTGAACACAAACTGGAACTGATTGCCCAGAGAGGCTGTGGAGTCTCTCTTACTGGAGATATTCAGAAACTGCCTGGACACAATCCTGTGCTACGTGCTCTGGGATGACCTTGCTTGAGCAGGGAGGCTGGACCCGATGACCCGCTGTGTTCACTTCCAGCCTTACCCATTCTGTGGTTCTCTGGGTCAGGCAGTGCTTCTCCAGTGTTTGATGGGATGGTGTAGGCTTCTTATGCACTGGCTGCAAATGTGTTAGGAGTTGTCAACAGTCTTTATTTCATTGAGTTCTCTGTAGATTCTCCAGGCAACTAATCTTAAAACAGAGAGAATGTGGAACAAGACCCGCTGAGAAGCTCAGGGAGGGCTTTGACAAGGGGGCCTCTGGGGTCCTGAGGCTGTGCCCTGCACAGCTGGACCTGCTGTGCTGACCCACCCAGCTTTCTCACAGAATGTGTCTCCTCCCCCCCAGAGATCATGGTAGGGGCTGTTAGGCTGACCTGTATGACTTCTGTCTGGATTGTCCTGTCTCTCGTGAGGGACAAGGAAGTGCTTGCTTGTTGTCATCGCCTGTATTCATGACGAGGAGTCTTCTGGCTTGCTATGTCTCTAATGCTGGTTATTCTTTCCTGCACCAAAAATAGTATTTTTATTAATTTATTTTTATAAATAAGCAGCCTATTCTTAGGCCATGTGTTATTCAGTGATCTTTCTATAGGAGTGAATATTAACTACATTTGTTGCCTCAGAATTTTCCTTGAACTTGTGCTGTGCATTAAAGTTGGTTGTCATCTTTCTTACAGGGGAAGTCTAGATGAAATTCCAGCAAACAAAGCTGAGTAGGAGAACAGAATGCATTTCAGAAAAGTTTTGAAGTCAGAAAACTGTGCAACTGATATTAGTTTTAGCCTGTTCTAGATACTCAGCAGCAGCTGACTTAACTGCTGACAAATAAAAAGATTGTGTATTGCATTTGTGCAAATAGCATCTTGCTTCTACTTAGGGCAAGTATGTCAACTTCTGTATTTTGTGTAGGTCTTTGGGTCTGTAGATATGAAGAGTTATGTGTACTTTTGAGGGAATAAAAACCATGCCATAAGCGTAAGTTTACAGAAAATATGAGATTTTTGTATGTTTTAGTAAAGCTTGTTACTTTTGCAAGATTTGTTTCAGACCAGTCCTATTAGTGCTGGAAGTCGGTGCATTATTTATTGATTTGTAGAGGAAATTTATACACGTGTCCTCTGTATAGAGAGAATAGTTATCCTTTATTAGGAGCATTTTGTTTACTGTGGTCATGTTATACTACCTTGTAGTGTAAGAAACAGCTCAGGAACAGTGCTATGAATCTAAATTTTCCTTTATTCTGCTTTTATGTGTTCTGCATATTAATTTTCTCAGCTTTTGTCAACCACAAATAATTAATACACTTTTTTTTTTGGCCATGCAGCTGACTTCAATCAAACCTGTATTGATGCTGCTGATTATGCTCTGTTAGTTACGTACTTTTTACCACTAATCTTTGATTCCATTGCTAACCAAAAACAATTCTAGCAAGTATTCCAAAGTCTAATGTACCAAGGAAAACAGAATGAAGGTTGATTTTATTTATTCAGCTTGATTAGAATAATGAAGTTGTGTTTCTTTTGTTTTGATGCAACTCCTTCATAAAAAATGTAGCCTTAAATTACTGAGATTTCAGTTCTGGGAAAGTATTTGTTGCAATGTTTGCTGTGATTTTAATATTTGTTTTACCAAAGTAAATAATTTGATATTTCTCTGCTATTGCCTGTGGAATTGTTGTCACCTAGAAAACTGAAACCTACAATATTTCATTACTTTCGTTTTTCAGTACTCATGGGTAAGAGAAAGGAAGAAAGTGTTTTAACTCCTGGGTCCCAGAAAAGGCAGAGAAGAGAATACACAGATGTACATAGTGATGAGTCTAATGAAGAAGAAACTTTAGAATTCTCAGCTAATAGTAGTGCCCCTTCTCAGTCGGTAAGTATAAAAAGTCATAGAGATGAAAATATAAGGAAATTCCTGTGCCTGTTGAAATAGTTGTCTTGGATGCAGGCATCAGTAGAAAAAAGATAAAAGAAACTAGGGATGCTGTCTGTGATGAGGACTTCTGCATGAGGTTATTCTTACCTTATTTCCTTTGGGTCATCTAGTTACAATAGTCAATCATAACATAACAATATTATGATTTAATAGAAGGAATACTACTGCAGTTGTGAAGTAAATGAAGGAAATGGATTTTGATAGAACTATGGTATGTTTCATTTATGGTTGCAGTAAAGGCAGAAAAAATATTTGAAAAACTATTTATTTACTAAAAGAAGTGCCAAGTAGTTGTTTGTTTTGCATTGCTGACACTTTCAGATATCTGAAAAAAATCTGGTGTTTGAAATGCAAATTTTGATGGTAAAGAAACTTGAAAACAGGAATATTATTTTTTCTGCTTTTCTTTTACTAGTTGAATTTTAGTTTGATAGAAGACTTTAAAAAAATTGTTTTTGAGATTTCAAATACTGTCCTGCGTATTTAGATTGGACATTAGGAAGCATTTCTTTACCTGGTAAAACCCTAGACCAGGCTTCTCTGGAGGGTTGAACCTGTCTGGGTGCACCTAAACCACTCTTTCACTGCCCTCCTTTCCGGGACAGGGGAGAGAAAATATAACAAAATGCTTGTGGTTGAGATAGGGGCAGGTAGAGATCACTCCCCAGTGACTGTCATGGGCAAAACAGACTCAGCCTGGGGAAATGAACTGAATTTATTTACAATCAAATCATTATTTGAGAGATAATGAGAAATGAACCCAAATCTTTAAACATCTTCCCTCTACCCGTCCTTGGCTCCTTTTCACTCCCAATTTTCTTCTCCCCCCAGCCCAACAGCCCAGGGAATGGGGGCTTTGGTCAGTTCATTACATGTTGTCTCTGCCACTCGTTCCTCTTCAGAGGGAGGACTCACACTCATTCTGTGCTCCAGTGTGGATCCCTTCCACAGGATGCAGTCCCTCAGGAGCAGCCTGCTCCACTGTGGGTCCGCCATGGGCTCATAAGTCCTACCAGCAAGCCTCCTCCAGTGTAGACTTCCCACAGAGTCACAGCCTCCTTTGGGAATCCACCTGCTCCAGCACAGGGCTCTTCATGGGCTGCAGGTGGATCTCAGCTCTGATACCTGGAGGACTTCCTGCCCCTCCTTGGTGTCTGCAGAGCTGTTCCTCTCACATATTCTCACTCCTCTTTTCTCTGGCTGCAGTTGCTGCAATTGCAATTTCCCTTTCCTGGCTCTTAGCCTGGAGGCACTTACACTGCCGCTGATGGGCTCAGCCTTGGCCAGCAGTGGGTCTGTCTTGGGGGTAGCTGGGGAGTGGCAATGGCTCTGTCAGACATGGGAAAGCTTCTGGCAGGTTCTCACAGAAGCCACCCCTGTAGCATCCTGTCCCTGCTACCACAACCCAAACAAAGCCAGTACAGCTTCCTAGAGAGGTGGTTGGTGCCCCAAGCCTGTCAGTATATACAGGACATTTAGACAATGCCCTTAATAACATGCTTTAACTTGATCAGCCAACTATTGTGGATCTATTGTCTTAGTATTTTATGTTGTATTGATGGTAAGTTAGTAATAGGGAGAACTGAAGTTACTGTGTGTGAGGGATCAGCTTTGGTAACTTTTTATTTTAGTACATAGCTGCTCTATAGCAAGCAACTTTACGCAGTGTCCTGAAACCCTTCTGTTTCCTTGTGGCTTGTAACAGCCAGTGCTTTATACCATACTGTCATTTTAATTCTCATTGTGTTAAAAATATGTAAACTTAATCTCATTAAACTGATTATATAATTTGAGTTTTAATTATTCATTCTTTAGCCTGACGGTGAGGTTGGGATAATTGAAAGTATCCAGCTGAAGAACTTCATGTGCCATTCAAATCTGGGGCCTTTTCAGTTTGGATCAAATCTCAATTTTGTTGTTGGAACCAATGGAAGTAAGTATTAATTGCATAGCATCTTTGTCAAAGAATGCTTCTGTTAATAATGCAGAAGATGTAGTTTTTTATTTGAAAAAGAATTGCTGGCCATCTTTGAGGTGTGGACAAGGATTCACTTTTGAAATGAGGTACCACCAGTAGTTAAAGACTGGTGAATTAGGTCTTAAAATTGGAGATTTTTGCAAAAGATAATGTGACTGTAAATATTTTAATAGCTAAATAATGCATACATTTTTATTTGAACTAAATGTACTTATATGTTTATTATTAAATGCACTATAATTGTCCAAGTGCCTGCAATGCCCATCACTGAGTTTGGAAGAGCCACAGTGGCTGTAATGGGGAGTTGAAGTACTGCTGATAGTTGCATAATGCTAAACTAGATCTGAAGCACATTCGGCAACATCCTGCTTCCTGATGGTTTGACGACATCCAAAAGTTGAAAAGCTGTTGCAGTTAGCCGGGAGAATGAGGAGAAGGTGTGTCCCCTCTAGGTTGGCTCTCGGAGGGTGACAGGTGTAATTGTCACCATTTGCCGCTGGATGGCTCCCGCAGCCGGGGGTGAGCGGGTGCCGAGTGCTGGGACCAGGCGAGTTTCACGGCCCGCAGATCCGTCATTTATCATAGCATAGCTTATCATGTCATATCATGGCATTTACCATATCATATCTTATCAGCCAGCATTGCAGAGTACGTCAAAATGATATCCTTAACCCAGGCCGCAAAGGTGATAAACACCAGAGTAGGGAGTGTATGCTATGAGGAAGGTGTTACATAATGCAGCTCTGAGAACCAGCACAACAGCTCTGAGAGCAAATAAATCAGCATTGTGAGCAGCAACTATTAAGCTAATATGATGAATGCTTAGAGCAAATTTGTTTCAAAATACTCTGGTCAGTTATATCAACTCTTTGAGCCCCACATTGGGTGCTAGAAAGGACTGTTGTAATTTAATCCCTTTTAGCAACTAAATATGCAGCCACTCACTCACTTCCCCATGTCCCCCAGTGGGATAGGAAGGAGAATTGGAAAAAGGTGAAACCTGTGGTTTGGGATAAGAACGGCTTAATAATTGAAATAAAATAAAATATAATAATTACTGTAATGAAAAACAAAACAAAACAAAACAAAAAAAAAAAACAAAAAAAGAAAAAAAAAGAGGAATAAAACCCAAGAGAAACAAGTTATGCATAATACAGTTGCTCACAACCAGCCCATCCATGAGCAGCAATCAATGGTTCCTGGACAGCATCCCCCAGTTTATGCACTTGGCATGACGTTCTGATGTATGGAATATCCTTTTGGCCAGTTTGGGTCAGTTCTCCTGGCCAAGCTCCCTCCTGCCTTCTTGTGCAACTCCTCAGTGGCAGAGTGTGAGACACTGAAGATAACTCAACTTAGCTACTTAACAACCAAAACATGAGCATGTTACCAGCATTATTATCATGCTGAACCCAAAACACAGCATTGTACAAGCTACTTAGGTAGAAAAGGAACTCTATCCCAGCTAACCCAGGACTTAGAAACTGTTATAGGAAAAGGAAGTGATACCTGTTTATACAATCTTGTTTCTTCTGGAGAAAGAATTTATAAAAATAAACATAAATTTTGAAAGAGAGCCTAAAACCTTTCAGATAGATAGATAAGTGGTAATGTGTATTTGATTTCTTTTGTTGTATACGTCTTTTCAGTATGGTTTTAAGAAAGGGGAGATTCCTTCCTTCTGACTTACAACATGTTGAATGCAAATTGCTAAATAGACGTAACAGAAATTTGGGTCAGGATGTTGGGTTTTTTTAGGGAGAATCTTGAAAATGGCAGATACTTTACTAGCATTATTGTTATTTTATATGTTCAATGAGGACAGAATTTGGACTTCTAATGCATGAATATATAACAAGTCAAAAGCTGTAATATGGGTGGAGTAGAAATTACAATATCTTCTCTTTAAAACAAGTTCAATGCTTCAATTACAGGTGGAAAAAGTTCTGTATTAACAGCACTAATTGTTGGACTTGGTGGAAAAG
Source organism: Motacilla alba alba (assembly GCF_015832195.1). NCBI lineage: Eukaryota > Metazoa > Chordata > Aves > Passeriformes > Motacillidae > Motacilla > Motacilla alba. The sequence goes on from NC_052018.1 coordinate 11,755,921, forward strand.
CTACTGCAACTAACAGAGGTTCCTCATTAAAAATGTTTATTCAAAAAGGAGAGACGTAAGTTAAACTTTAATCTAAAAGTTGCATTTGTAGTTCAGTGATTGTCATTGAGGTTAGCTTATGAGTTTTCTGTTTATGCTAATTTTCTGCATCTTCTTATGGGATCCAACAGACTTGCATAAAAAGCATAACACTGAAGAGACCATATTTAAGCAACACTCTCCCCTCGCAAAAAAACCCCAAACCCTGAAAACAAAAAACTTCAGAGGTTTTACCACTAGTATATCATTATTCCTGAATGTTGTGTTTTGAAACCAATTGGAAATTAAACTCCAAACAGCTGGTCTCTGTCCCCTCCAGTGAGAGAATGATAGAGCTGGAGATTACATGTTGAAATAAAAATGTGCTGAAAAAAGCCATCAACGAGATAAGGAAAAAAAACCCAATAACAGCAACAATACCAATAACAACAGTGTATTAAAGAGGGTGATTACAAGCAAAAATGCTCACTGAGTGTGACAAAAGGCGACTGCACCACAGCCCGAGTCAGACATCTCGTGAGACAGAGAAAATGGCAAATGGAAGTGTCCGTGCCCATGGTGTGAAAAAAAGAAACAATGGTGGACAAATCATCTGCACCCACACTCCCTCCCCAGGCCCAAGATGAGAAAAACAATGACACACCAACCCCATCATAGGACTGGAGCCACCCCACTGCTTCACTCTCCATCCACTTTCCCTGGAATAAAGGAACAAAATGGTGGCAGTTCCATTTCATGTTCTCCTTCTCTTCCAGCTGATGCTGTGTCCCCAGGGATGATGTGTGGGGCATAGAATGACAACACTCACATGGCTCTGGGCTCTGCCCCTCACAGTAATGGCAAGAAAATTACCTCTGTCCTACCTGAAACTGGGACACTGAACTAGCTATCATAGTGATGTGTTCTCTGTCTTCCCTGCTCTTGTCTATTACTTCCACTCTGTAATTGAATATCCTACAGAAAAATGAAGTCCACTAGAAAAAATTCATTGCTGACTAGTTATCATTGTTTTGCAAGCAGTGAGGTTAATTATTTTTCAATCTTTCTGGTGATGTGAATGAATGTAAAGACCTTGACTTACAGCTGGATATTTGAACATGCAAGAAGTGGATTCATGTCTGCTGTGAGAGTGGGGATAATGTGCTTAGGGAAACCAATAAAAAGATAGGAGGTGTATGAGTTTACATTTACATGAAGCTGTTATTCAGAGTCAGATATCCCAGTCTTTTCCTTTCAGAGGTGGTTAAGAGTAAAATTGTTGGTAGACTTGCCTTGTATGTATTAAGTTAATGTTTCAGCACTCAGTTGAGAAGCAGGAAATAGGAATATGGAACTGAAATTGCATCTCATCTTTTCTAGAAGAATGGCTTAAACATTCTGCAATATATTAATTTGGTTAGGTTGTCGAAGCCAGACAACTGTTTTATACAGAAGCCAATTTGAAAAAAGGAGAACTACCAAAAAACAGCTTGATTCTGCAGTGTAAAATGAGGGCACTCAAATGAGAAGGGAAGATGGAAGAAATCTCTCACGGATACTTGCTTTTGGCTCATTATTTAGGTGAAGCATAGGAGGTTCAAGCAGTCAGTGTATGGCAACAGTGTGTCTGTCATGGTTATGGAGAAGAGGGCTGGACTTTCTGGCCGTGTTTGATTCTATACCACCCACATCATGGCAGGGCTGTGGTGTCAGCACGAGGAAGCTGGGGCTGAAAGCAGCTTTTGCTTTTCCCAGGTTCAAGGGAGGGCGTGTAGGGTCAGGGTAGGTGTCAGGGTCAGCCCAGCAGACTTTGCTCGTCTCTGTCACTGGCAGTCTGTCTTGGTTTAGACAGATTTAGAAAAAAACACTCTGGAATGAGTGTCTCCTCTGAAGAGAATGGCTTCAGTAATCTCTTTTGCCAGTGAGAAATTAATACCAGCGGGTGAAAGTAAAAAAATCCTGTTTATTAACTTACAAAGTACCTGCACAGCATGAAAAAATTTGACTAAATGCTACATATTGAACTCTCATAACCTTACCTGCCCACCCACACCACAACAAAAAAACCTCAGAATGCCGGGAGAAGAAATAAACAGGCTGGCTGCATGGCAAAGGGGGGACAAAATGGTGGCTGGCTTTTGTCTCAGGGAAAAGGAAAAAGTTCATGCAGCGGCTTGGGCAAAACAGATGGGAGCCTTTTGCCTGGTGTTGGTTCCCTCCTCACAGCTGATGAAGCTGATGGATTTTGGTGTCCTTTCTTTTGTTGGTCTGTCTTTGCCTGAGGTTTTGGGCTGGCTGGAGTGGCCCCCACTGCTGGTCTTGGCGATTATCTGATCTTGGACCAAAACCAAGCTGAAACAGTTCAAGAAAAACCAAAAAAACAACTGCAGAAGGATTGCTGCTGCTGTCCAGGGGAAAGGTGGTGGGGTGGGAAAAAGGAAGCTTCTTGCTTAGCTACTAAAAAATGGAATTAGCTAAGCAACAGAGCAACTGCCGCTCTCCGCAGCACCCAGCACGCTGGGGAGTGAGTCTTGAACACAAAGTCTGCACAGGATCCCCCAAAGGCTCCCTCTGGACCCACCTTAAAGCCACAGCAGCCATTTCTGGGCATAAAGCCAACAATCAGGAATAGAGCATCATCATAAAATCACCCCAAGACACGGCCCCTTTCCCCTTCCTCTGAGCCATGGCTTTTCTGGTTTGGTGCTGAAAGACAGCGCCAGCAAGCCCAAGATGCCACTCAGAGAAAAAGAAAAGGGAGGGAACAGCCACGGCATGGAGCAGAGCCCAGCCAAGCTGTGTGGAGCCCCAGCCACCGAGGCCACAGCACTGCAGCACCGCTGCTGCCAGAACCACCAAGCACTCCAGTGCTGCTCTTGCACAGTCAGGCCCAGGAAAAGGGTCCCCTGACCTGATTCAGAGCCCTGTCAGGTCCCACCAGGTTTTGTCTTGTCCCTGTTTTTCTGTTGTTTTCAGGCTGGGGAAGGGGAAAGTTAAGCCATGACATCCTTGACATAGTGCCTTTGTTTTATCATGCACTTCATGGCCCAGCACAAGGCCAGTTGCCTTTTTGCCTTTGTCTGAGAAGCCATGCCAGATGCTGTCTGGGGATGCATTTTTGTTTAGTGGTGAATACCTTTTGTGGGTAAAACACTCTCTGTTTTGTACAGTCTTACTAATATTGTTGTGGTTTTGAGATTTTGCAGTAAATTATGATTTTGTCTTATAATCTCTCCTATTGTTTCCTCCACTGTGGGAATGGGGTGGAGGAAAGGGGACAGCTTGAGTGGGTTTACTTTTACCTTTACTTTAGTCTTACTTTACTGTTGGGTATTGCTTTTTCCTTTACTTTCCCTTTACTTTACTGCTGGGTTTTAAACCAGCAATATGTCTAATGCTGTTATGGCTCAAACCAAGTAAATACATGTTTTTCTGATTGGTACTGTGACTGACTTGCAGCTGTGACCTGTAAGATACATGACAATTTGTATGGAAAATTAAAACGTTCTGATTTTTTGTTATTTTTAGATTTAAAATTAATTTCAGGGTTTTAAAAATTATTTTTGTTATTTTTTTTTAGTTCTGCAGATATTTCCATAACTCTGCGAAACCAAGGAAGAGATGCATTTAAACCAGAATTGTACGGTAGCTCTATTACTGTGAATCAGCGCATTAATCAGGATGGAAGCAGAACTTGCAAACTGAAAAGCAAATCTGGTTGGTGGTAGTTTGCTCTGTTCTCAGTCTTAGAGGTTCTCTAAACTTGTTCATGGCTTTGAATGCCTTGATGTTAGTAAAGGATGATGTTTCTCTTTTCATAAAATCAATCAAGGATGATAACCTTGTCCATTTTTCTTGTTTTTATTCCAAACTGAAAATATTTTAGTATGTCAAAAGCAATTATGTATTTATTGATATGTATTATTTAGTATGTCAGGTGTTACATGATGTATTTGTTTTTACAAAAATCTGCTTGTGTGATGAGGCTGAACATAATTTTTAGTCTTTTTTGAGGTTTTATTTGCTGATTTATCTAAATTCTGTCACAGAGGGTTTGTGAGGCAAAGAAGGTCTTCAATTAGAAGTCTTTCTGTGCAAATGAAAATATATCGAAAAATAGTAATTAAAAAAAACCTAACCAATGTTTCTAGTTTAGGACTAAGTCTGTGTTACAGAAAGATGGATTTTGTTTTTTAGATTCTCTACAATGAAGAAAATACTCTGGGGCATTGTACCTATTGATATTTTTCCTTTCTTTTTTTTACCACTAGGGACCATAATTTCTTCAAAGAAGGAGGAACTCATAGGAATACTGGATCACTTTAATATACAGGTAGCTGTTGTAGTGTTTAGATTTTGTGCAATTTAAGAAGGCATTGGTATGTGATATTATAATTCTTAAATTAAAAAGAAATGTACCATTCCTTAAAGGAGAGAGTTGCACCTCTTCCATATCATTTAAAGATCAAATTCATTAGCAAAAGGAAAATTGAAATATATACCTTATGCAATGCAGAATAGGATTCTGTCCCAGACAGATAAGTATTTGCTGTCATCTGTGAGCTGTGAGTCATGTGTCCTGTTGATAAAAGTCTTGACATATGTAGGTTTCTTTTATATCTGGAGAGGTTTTTCTGCTGATTATTTCAGTTCTTGCTGTTTCAGAAATTTGAATGTGATTTTTCTGCCTAATTGATTAATAAAAGATCAGGTAGTGCATACAAAGTTTAAAATATTCAACTTACTTAGAATTTCAAATAATAGACATTTCAGTTAGTATGTATTGGTTATATTTTGTGGCAACATCTGTAAGAATATATGAGTCAATTTATTGCATTTATTGCAATACTTTGACACAACAAGAATTTCTAATGCTGATTTTGTTAAATAAATGGAACTTACAGGTACTGTTTTTATAGAAGTCACCTATCCTCTTGGAAGCTGTTCCTTAGTTGTCCTTGCTGTGGTTCTGTTTTATATTTGATATAGTTGGGGTTTTTAATTTTCTGTTTGTTATTGGTTGTGTTTGTTATGTTTTGGGTTTTTTTTGAAGATGTGAGAGGATTAACAAGCTTGGTTTCACAACATTAGCTTAGTAATAAGTTGCAAGACTGAAACAGGGTTCTCACTTTCATGGTTTTGCAGTTACATGGTAACTTATAATTAAAATAAGTTACATGGTAACTTATAATTAAAATAAAAATTATTTATTTTTGCAGGTAGATAATCCTGTGTCAGTTTTAACCCAAGAGATGAGTAAACAGTTTTTACAGACTAAAAATGAAGGGGACAAATACAAGGTAAGAAAAAAATTTAGCATAGTAATAAAACATTAAAATACCAATTGCAAATTTTTAGAGCATTTGGAAAAAAAAATTAAATTCCTTAATTTTAGTAACCTGTTTTGGGCTAGCTCAGGTAAGTAGCTAAATACCACACAACTACTCACTCACTTCCCTTCTGTGCTGCCCCCAAGCTTGGGCTGGGGGGATGGGAAATGAAGAGTAAAAGCAAAAAAAATTAGAACGATGAGATAAAATTTGTGTGATAACTGAAGTGAAAGCTGGAAGGAGAGACAAAGAAAGTGAAACAAAATAAGAGATGCAAAGGGAATTACTCACCATCTCCTGTTGGTAGACTGAGGCCCAACCAAAAGATGGCTTATCCCCCTAAACCCTCTCTTATCTGTTTTTATTGCTGAGCATGACTGTGCTGGTTTGGGCTGGGTTAGAGTTAATTTTCTTCATGGCAGCTTGTATAGGGCTGCTTTGTCAATTTGTGCAGAAAACGGTGTTGATAATGGGGAGATGTTTTCCTTAATGCTGTTTTTGTAACTGCTGAGCAGGCCTTACACAGAGTCAAGGCATTTTCTTCTTCGTTTTCCACCCCACCAGCAAGGAGGCTGGGTGTGCACGAGGCTTTGGGAAGGGTCGCATCCAGCACAGATGACCCCAGCTGACAAAAGGGGTATCCCAGACCATATGGCATCATGCTCAGCATATAGAGCTGGGGGAAGAAGAGGGAATTGGGGGATGTTTTGAATGATGCATTTGTCTTTCCAAGTCACTGTTAGGCATGATGGAGCCCTGCTTTCCTGGGCATGGCTGAACACCGCCTGCCCTGGGAAGTGATGAATGAATTCTCTGTTTTGCTTGGCTTGTGTGTGCAGCTTTTGCTGTATTAAACTATTTTTATCTCAAACCATGTGTTTTCTTGCTTTTACTTTTCTGATTCGCTTCCCTATCACGCCCCAGGGGAAAGTAAGTGGCTGGGGCTAAACCATCACAATGACATTTTCTGAGGTGGCATATCTTGTTGGCTGCTTGGGATCATTTGCCTGGTTGTGTACCTCCCCAGCTTCTTGCACACCCAGCTGGTCTATTGACTGAGAGGGCAGAGTGAGAAAAAGGAGGCTTCAGTGCAACAGCTAAAATATGAGTGTGTAGTCAGTATTTTTTTGGTCACACATCTAAAATAAAAAATCATAACAATAGCTGTAAAGAAATATCACTCCATCCCAACCAGAGCCAGTGCACTATCTGATTGCACCAATCATCCACTTGCACAAACAATATTTTTAAAGATTCTTCTCTCTAAAGAGATGGATAAATTTAAATTTTAGGGCTCTGCTGAGTTAGTTCATTATTCAGAAATACCCCTATTGGAAATGAGTGTTTAAAGTCACCCAAAGAACCCCTGGCACAGGTATCAGCTAAAGCAGGTTTCGTATTGAAGTGAGGGTGCGGCTAGGTTCATTGGCAAGGTTCACTCTCCTACTTACATAGGTGCACAAGAGGAAAATTGGACTAAAATGTGAAATCAATCAATCTAAAATGAAAACATAAAATGATCTACGTCGAGGTTGGAATGGGAAAATGGTAAGCATAAAAAGGAGTAAGGGAGACCTTTCCATTAAGTCACAAGGTTCAGAATGGATCCCCTTGCCAAACCTAGCTCTGGACTTGACCACAGTTTAGGCCTAAAGGTTTTGACAGTGCATTAATTTAACAGTACTTAATTAGTAGCCTGCTTTAAACAATTTGACAGACGATTCTTAGAGAGTTTACAGTAGCACAGTGGTAACTCACTCATAGGTCTTATTTTCTTACTAATCTAAGTACTTAAGAATCTTAAGACACATTCATAATACACGTGCTATACCAGATGCACACTTGTATGTTAACAGACCTAAAGATTATGTACGAGTTGTGTACCTGTGAAAATTCCCCTGCAACTCAGAGAAGTACTCATGTCAAATGCCTTTGGATCTTCTCAGTGGGTGTAGGGTTGATCCCTGAGGAGTGGGGGTATCAGCCCAGGCTCTGTCAGCTTCTGGCAGCAGTCCTCCAAGTAAACTTAAGAGTTCCCTGGCTCACAGTGGTGTCTCACTCAGAGGGAGATGCTGTCACCGCCCACTGTGGTCTGAGACAGCTCACTGGATCTCACTTGGGACCATTGTTTATAGGGTCACTAGAGGGTGGGCTTTAGTCAGTAATTTTTCATCCTGACCACAATTCAAGTCAGTATCTTTCTTTGAAAATTCAGTAACAAAAATATTGTTCTATTTGGGTTTTTAGTCAGGCAAGAAAAACAATTTTCAAAGGCTCTTAATTTAGAAAGAGGAGCTTGTCAGTCAGTGTAAGTTCCTGGGAGTAGAGAGTGTTTCTGATAAACTCAAGAGGAGCTGAGCCCAGCTTCTTTTCATCAAGGCTGGGGCAAGCAAACATTTCAAATACCACATTGTGGCCCGAGGAGGGGGTGGAAGTTGTACCACCACAACCTGACCAGTTTTTTTTTACTTTGGATATCATTCAGCATGCAGGGGTGTTGGGATGAATGGTCACATTCTGTCGTAATTATTGAAGGTCCACTTAGATAAGGTCTGATCTCACATCTGCATCTTTTTATTCCTTTTTAGTTTTTTATGAAGGCAACTCAGCTGGAACAAATGAAAGAAGATTATTCATTTATTGGGAAAACTAAAAAAAATACCCGTGTTCAGATAGAGCAAGGGGAAGAGGTATGTAAAAGTTAAAGTAATTATTAGGACAGATCTGAGCAGTGAAGGAAATACAGGAGTTAAACTGCATAGTTTGGTTTTATTAGGTCTCAGTGACATTAAATTTCAAAAACCCAAATATTTCCAAAATTTCATAATCTATCAGAGCTTTTCGCAGTCATGATTGAACCCCTATTTTCTTTTTTAAGCGTCTTGAAGAACTTAAGCAGCTTTATTTGGAAAAGAAGGAAATTTTCAAAAGCATCGCATTTGTGAATGACATGCAAAATCGCCTCAAAGATTTGAAACATCAAATGGCGTGGGCAGTGGTAAATGTCTTGCTAAAATATGTTTGTTCATGTGAAATGTGCTTCATTCCCAGTCTCCTGTGCATATGCTAATATAGGCTTCTTTAGGTGAGTGAGACGGAAAAAGAAGTAGAGCTGCTCAAAGAAGGTGTCAGAGCTGAAGAAGGAAATACGGAGCTCATTCAGAAGGTCGAAGAATGCCAGGTAGGTATATGGTCTAAACCATATAGCACTCTAGCTGTAGTCACCCCCCAAGTCAGAGATCTGTTGTGAAGGTTTTTGTGGGTATCATTGCCTTTAGAAATGAGCAATGATTTCAGGAGACATCTGGAAGTTTTGGGATAGTTCTTAAGACTTCTGTAGGTAGCAAGAAAGAATAATTTTGTCATACATTCTGATTCGCATATGAAACATATTTTGTGCAGAGAAACGGGCATCATTATTTTGAATCTAGAATCATAGAATAGTTTGCGTGGGAACAGACCTTAAAGATCATCCAGTTCCAACCCCTCTGCCATGGGCAGGGACACCTTCCAGTGGATCAGGCTACTCAAAGCCCCGTCCCACCTGGCACTGAACACTTCCAGGTATAGGGCATCCACAGCTTCTCTGGGCAGCCTGTGACATTGCCTCACCACCCCCACAGTAAAGAATTCATTCCACATATCTATCCTAAATTTCCCCTCTTTCAGTTTAAACCCATTATTCCTTGTCGTATCAATACAGATAATGAAGAATCCCTCTCCAGCTTCCTTTGCCTCCCTTCAGAAACCAAAAGGCTCCTAATGAGGTCTTCATGCAACCTCCACTTCTCCAGGCTGAACAGCACCAAAATTCTCAGTCTATTAAAACTCCTCCAAACTTTTTTTTGTTAGCACTTATTTTCCTTTTTAAAAAAAAAATGTTTTTATGGGTTTCTTTCTTTCTTTTAAAAAGTACATGTTTCACAATTTCACATTTGCTTTATGGTCAGCTTGTCTATGTAGTGATGAAGGAACATTGTCTAGACACTGGTTTTATTTCTTTTGGTGTCATGGTACTTGACCTTATCGTATTAAAAGTCCTGTGTTTGAGTAAACTTTGAGATAGAAAAAAAGGTTGCTGTCTGCATCACAGATTTGGTTTGTCTGTTGATTTCCCAAGAATGAACATTTATGAGTTTTCATCTTAACATATCCATGGTGGCAATGTCTTGCTCTTTTTTTTGGAACCCAACAGAACTCAAACAATTTAAATGTGTCTGATTGATTGTTTTGAGAGATATTTGCCTTGTAACATTAAGAGGTTTGAAGAAAATTTTGTTCCAGTACTACTTGTTTTGTTGTTTTTTCACCAAAGGCAAAAGTGAACGAAGCAGAAAAAAAGTACAAAGCAATACAAGACAAATTGATAACAGTAAGTGAAGAAGCACAAGCCCTTCATCCTCAGTGTATTTCTTTGAAGGCTGAAGTGCAAGCAAAAAGAAAAGCAGTCAATGAAACTGAGGTAGGCAAAAAAAACCCTTTCAAAGCTCCTACCAGTTTAAAGCTATAAACTTGTCAGTGCTCTACCCATCTGTAATTCTACACCTGCATCTTGGCTTCTTGAGTCCATGGTGAGTTTCCTCACCATGCAGTTTCCTGCCTGACTGGCAAGTAGTGTCTGTTCAGGAGCCCTGGTGTTTATGCCTTTACATAGTTACTAAACAGTGTTAAGCTTAGGTCAAAATAAATAAATAGATGTAATTTTTGAAAATCAAGTTATTTTGGTCTGGTTTGGTGCAGTTCAGTATTTACTCAAAACCTTAGTTCTTTCAGAAATTATTTATTCTATTTCTTAAACTACTGTATCCTGTTTCTTTGATAGATCATTTATAATCGTTCCAAAACGGAGTTAAAACGTCTGGAAAAAGACAATGAACAGCTCCATAAACGAATTGAAGAACTGAAAAGCTGGTAAATACAGATAACAGTGATTATGGTGTATGTTTATTAAGATATAGGTGGAAAAGAAGTGAGCTTTTGTTATTAATGAGAAAACCTGCAGTAATAGAAAATATTTATTTAGTCTTTAGCAGGGTCCGGTTAACTACTTGAATATTTCTGATCCTGCTCCTTTACATACCAAGATTTTGACTAGAATGTCAAAAGAAGAGGCAACTGAGTAGCAAAAATGGCTTTTTTGTTTGTTTTGGGGTTGTTTTGTTTTGGTTTTGGTGATAATAGATATTCTCTACCTTCCATGATAGAGTAAAACAAATATGTCTTAAACTAAATGCAATAGGAATGTAACTGCTGGGGGGAGTTATGTGTGGTTAGAAATTTAAAAAAAATTAAAATTGGCATTATTGCTATGTATATCTTGCAACTTAACAGAATCTTAAATGTAACTGATGAGTAAATCTTCTCTACGCTACATGTAATGAAATTCATGTCACTTGTAAATCATCAGTATGGTTTTAAAATATGGACCTATGTTCTTTTCTAGTGCTAATCAAGTTTCAGAGCCTGAGAAACTGGAAAGACAAAAGAGAATTGCATACTTAAGGGAACAGTTAAAGGCATTCCGTGATGAAGAAATAATGATTGGTCAGCAGCTGGATCAGTTTCAGCAGGCTATAACTAAGTGTAGGGAAGAACATTCTAGACTCAGGTAAGTTAAGCTTTTTGAATGTAATTGTTTGCCTCTTTTTCAAGTTAGAGAGAATCCCTTCTTTTATATATCCTTTCTAATATACCTGTGATCCCTGAGGTGTTAGGCTCCAGTTTATTTTTCACATTATGAGAGAATAGATACACTTAGGAGTAATTACTGCTTCTATAGTTAGGGCAGATTCACAGAGGCTTTAGGCAAAGTGGTTCAAATGTGAATTTAGCCCATACCCAAGATAGAAAAAACAAAGCACTCTGGCTTTGGTTTGGAAACCTGAACTTGAACAATGATTACTGAAGGGGATTGATTATGGCAATGTCAATTATTGTCTTAAAGGATTTGAGAATTGTTCCTTATTGCACCCGATGTATTAATATAAATGCCTCTTATCAATTATTATAACCAGTGCTTACTGTGTGTTTTGTTGAAGATCTTTGAAGACAGTGAAATTGAAACAGATAATGAGAAATAAAATAACTTCATTATAATTTGGTAGAAATAAAAAAGTCTTGTAGAACTGTTGCAAAGTAATTATTTTCTCTCTTGATTTTTTTTCCTCATGTTTCTTGAAACTATAAAAATCTTATTACATGTCTGTACCTAGCTTTACATTGAACTACTGATACCTTGATACACAATTCTATTAGTAAATGAAAAACAAGGCTTTATAATTATTTTAGTACACTTTAGGCTCTATAACTACTCAAAAAAAAATCTGTTATCTTAGGAGAGAAAGAAGTGAAGTGCAACAAGCGCTGGATGCCCAGCAGAAACAGCTGAGAGACCTGAAAGATAGTAAAACAAACACTTTGAAAAGATTTGGACCCCAGGTACCAGCATTTCTTGAAGCAGTTGAAGTAGCCCATAGACAAGGACGCTTTAGAAAGAAACCTCTTGGACCTTTAGGTAAGAATAATTTCTGAAACATATTTTCTCATGGGATATTTTTGTATGGCTGCTAATGTAAGTAGTGGTCTTTTAGAAAACTTTTTTCTTTAAGGAATTTCAGATATATTTTTTTCTTCTGTACTTCCTGGACTAAAGGTTTTACCCTGATAGGTTATCTTTTGCTTCTGTTATGCACTCACTAACATCTACTGGCTTTCCTCATTTTCCAGCCATTTTTGTTGAGGTATTTTACAATGGTAAACTTTCAGTGCAACCCTTCAACTCCCCCACATCCTCAAGGCATCAGAGAACTGTGCTTTGACTGCTTGTTCCTTAGTGGATAGCACTGTCCAGATCTTGGACAGATTTTGTTCAAAATGTCTAGTAGCTGACTTGTGGGTTTCTCAAACTTGAGATGTTTTGCGTGGAACAGGTCAGAGAGACACAAATGAGATTTTCTTGGGAAGCTGGCTTTTATTTGTCTTCTGTCCAGCTCTGACATTGGCTGTTATTTTCAGTTTGTGAATGGGAGGAAAGGTTTCAGCATATTCTGGATGGAAAGTACATGGCATTTCCTGCAGGGTAAGAATGTGTGCTATTGAAGACAGGTGATATACTGTAAATCTTCATGTTTGTTTAATTTGCAGTATAGTTGTTCCACTGCCTTCATCCTTAAAGCATTAAATTGTTGATAAGCTGTCTTTGCCTTGATACATTTCTGCTAAGCTGCCTTAAAATTGGTATCCTAATGGAAGAAAATACAGGCTTCCAACTATGTGTAGGTGTCTCTAGGCAGAGAAATTACATGTTTGTGTTCTCAGGTCTGTTCTAGAGTCTTTTAACTTTTAGTCAACCTCCTAATTTTTTTTGTACCTATAAGAAAAGTTTATTTTAGACTCTTAAAAAACCCTGAAATACAAGAAAACAAGAACCTTGAGTGGTAAAAATGCTCTACTGCATGTTTTGTCATGGAACACAGCACCTAAAGCTTTGCTTCTTAATGTTTATTTAGGTGCTTTGATTCATCCAAAAGATCCTGAACTGATCTTGGCTATCGAATCCTGTTTAAAAGGCCTTCTTCAGGCATTTTGCTGTGATAATCATAGCGATGAAAGAACTCTTCAATTACTGATGTCAAAATATTATGCACGTGGACATAGACCTCAAATAATTGTAAATAAATTTCAGAATAAAATGTATGATACTAGTCAGAGGTAAGTATGTTCTGAATTTTATTGCTTAGCCTTGATGGTTTAAAAGAACTATTTGTAATTTTTTTTGAAGAATCTCATGAGTTTTATGAATGGTGTTTTTTTTCTTTTTTCAGAGGTGTCCATCATCCAGAATTCCCATCAGTTCTGACAGCATTGGAAATAGAAAATCCAGTGGTTGCCAATTGTTTGATTGATATGAGGGGTATAGAAACAGTCCTGCTGATTAAAGTAAGGCTTTATGCTCCCTGTTGATCTTTAAAGAAAGAGCATGGAGCATTTATGGTGTCTTGACTGGTAGTGTCTGTAATGGGTAAAAGAGGTAGGGGAAGTTTTGCTCCCCTCTCTGCCCCATGTGTTTCAGGACCTTCCCTGTTTGTTTCTGGGTTGTTTTCCACTACCATTCTGGTCCTCTAAGTGGTGTACTTTCCCAGTCTAAACAGTCCATGTGTGTGTAGTCAGCCTTCTAACTGCTGGCTCTGTCTCATGTCTCTCTGTCACTTGGTGGGTTCAGGATGTGCCACTTTTGGGTAGTCTGGCAATTACCAAAATTTCCCAGCTGCCCCTACCAGTTCTACCTAGACGCTGGTAGCCAAGTTTTCTGGCACTGTCTGATTTCTGATCTTAATTTATTTTTGATCTTCTGTTAGTACTGAAGTTACCAGCTCCTGCAGATAAGATTACAGATAAAATGTTCAAAGACAAAAATAAGATACATATGTTTTTATTTAGAGAAGGCAGGGTATTCTCTAAGTAAGCAGAACTAATGATACTTACCTTTTGTGAATTTTATTTTTCTCCAAAATTTCTTGTCCCAGTTTATCCTCTGACATTCTTACTGGAAAGAGGTGGTTCATGCTCTGTCTAAAGCAGAGCTGACTGTTTATCAAGCATGGCTGTCACTGAGTGGGTTATGTAACAGCTGAATTTTGTAGGCTTTTCTCATGGCAGGAATGTTGGGATGGTTCTTCCCCCTCTGCCTGAACTAATCAGTGATTTTCATAACATTATTACCTTTGAGCCCTTCTTGAACAATTTCAACGGAATCTGAAAGAAGTATTCTGTGGAAAAAAATGATACATTGGAATGGATAACATGGTTGCCTTGGACAATGGCACTTGTGACTGGCACTGTCAATGTTGGGTTTTTTTACTGACATGTTTCCCTGAACTTTAATCGAATCTTGTTTGATGTCCTTCATACCTTGCTTTGGAAGCTTCTTTCCTCTATGTTTATTTACTTTTGATAGTTGAATATATCTGTGCATAGGGACCTTCTGGTTAGTGATTTTTTCCCCCGAGGCAAATTATAAGGGACTGATTAGATTACAGAATTCACAAATAAATGACCAATTAAACTTAGTAGGTTCTTGAGAATGTCTTACTCAACTAAGAAAAGTAGATTCTTGACATTATAGATAATTTTCACATTCTTTCATTAATGTATTTCTTTTCAATAAGAACTGAAATTATTTCTGGGTGAAAACATCTAGACAACTTCTAAATTCTTATCTTTAATTATGGTTGCATTTCTGCTGGTATTATAAGGCCATTTTGTTTTTCAGAATAGCCGTAGGGCTCGTGAGGTAATGCAGTGCAATCGGCCCCCGAGGAACTGTAGAGAAGCTTTCACTGCTGAAGGTGATCAAGTATATGAACGACGCTATTACTCTTCCAGTTTTGACAGACCCAAGTTCCTAAGTCAAGATGTTGAAGCAGAAATCAGGTTAGCATCTTGTAACATGTTTGTAAAAAGTGCACTTGTTGGCATGAATAGTGGAATTGCATATTTGTCTATTTACATGTACACTACTCTCTAGTCTCTCCATTTTCCTTCTGAAATGTACACTTCCGTTATGAGAATTCTAGAAAATCTCTCCATTTCAGTGCCTTTTTGTGATAGGAACAAACTTGCATTTTATTTAGTTATCTTTCAGCTTGTGGCATGTAGATCTAATCCACCAAGCAGGGATTTTCTGTGCTCAGTACTCCAGGAAATCTAGCTACCTTCTTTTGTATGTTTGGTCAAAAAGAGTATGGAGTCGAGGCTGTTTCTTTAAAGATATAATACTTGAACAGAGATGTCGTAGTTTACTGCAAGGGAGGCCTGACTATTCAAACCAAAGTTTTTAGCACACATCGTCCTGTTGGTTTCAAACTTTGCATGTGTGTTTCCTCAGGCTTTTGACTTCATTCATGGTAGGTATCTCTGAGAATTCCCTCACCTTTTCTATTTTTAGGGTTTTTTTCTCTCATTGCTTTCAAAATGGTAGTTGAAAAAGCAAAATATACTTCAAAAATTACAAACTTGAGCTATCACCAAGGAAATTTGTGACAATAGAATACTTTCATTTTGAGGTTCAGATTACTTCAGGGACAAATTAGGCAATTTTAGTATTAATAGCTGATAGTATAAACTGAATTGAATGTTAAAATTTATTGTTATAAACTCAAAGTTTTAAATGTGTCAGTTAATTGTAGTTTGTTCATGTTAGTATATAATGAATTTCACTCAAAATTTTTTTTTGACTTTCAAAGTGTTACAGGCATTCCATTACAAATTTTGCTATGAGGGAATGATGTAGGCTAGTTTAAAAGGAATGCATTTTTACCCTTTGTCTTGTCACGCATTTAATTTTTTTTGGTGTATTTCTGTATGTGTGTGTCACAAATAATACATATGTAGTATGTAACATCTCAATATCACTTTGTTTATAAAGTCACTTGGATAAGGAAATTGAAAACAAAAGGGCACAGTTGACAGCCTCTCAGCAACGCTTATATTCCATTGAAAATGAGATTAGGCAGAATGAAGATCATCTCTATGGTCATCAGCGACACCAAAAACAACTACAGGTAAAAATAGCTACAGTGTTAGTTTTAGAAACTCCTCAGTCTTTCCCTATTTCATTTTGACTTCTGCAATCTATCTGGAGTGCCTGATAGTTTTTAATTTTTTTAAATTTTAATACTTTTCTTGTTTGCTTTCAAGTTTTTGGTTTTTTTTTCCGGGTATGCTCTTACAATTGAGGACAGAATTATAGAAGCCACATCAGTCCTTACATATGCTGTTGTTTCTGTTTGGTATCTTTCCCTGCCTTGTGCCAAATCTTACAAATTTCTACTGCTATTTTTGACACCAGTAGTAAGTTGTTGCACAGAAAAGACGCATCATATAATGCTTCTCCCTCCTTTTCTTCTCTTGAGCCTTGCTTCTTCATTCCCAGTATCTTGTTTATCTTCATGCTCTTCTGGTATATTCTTAACTGATCTTGATATGCTGAATATTTCTTCTTTAAGTTCTCTTAATTTTAATTTCTTTATAAACCATTTTACAGCTGTTAGCCTCCTTTCTGTGGTCTCTGGTACATCTAGGTGGGTTATATATTTTTGGTGGCCAGTGGTGCTCCAGGCAGGCAGTGTAAGCTAATACAAATTATATAAGTTTATATTCAGTAAATAATAAATAAGAAGCAGCAAAAAAAACCCCTAGCATGCATTCTGAAGTGTTGAAGATAAATACTTAGAGAAAAAATGAAGTGTATTTTATTAAATTGTCATATTGATGGAAATATGATGACTTCATGAATTAAAGCACACGACTTTCAGAATAAGTTATATCTCATGAAAATGAATTCCACAGGTGGGTGGGAAGAGTTGTGTCTCTTGTTAATCACTAACGAAGCTAAAAATTACAAGTATCTTCTTTCCTGTGATGACTTAAATAAACAAGTGTGAACTTTTCTCTTTAGTTAAGCTTCAGAACATGTATTTTCTCTTTCTTCCCAGGTAAAAATAAGAACAGCAAATGCAGAGATAGCAGATCTTGAAAATGTGGAAGAGCCCCAGTCAGCGGACATCCATATATTAGTAAGAACAGATTATGCAATTATGTCTAATCAGCGTATGGATAATGTCTTTTAATCTTGGCAGTGCTTTGAAATAAGCAAAGTGGAATAGTGAGGAATGGAACACTTGCCATAATTCTAAACATGTCTGTAAATTGAGTGATTTTATTTATTTTTGGTGATTTAATTTTTTTCCCCAGATTTTGCAATATTTGTCTTTTTGAATCAGAAAGTATTTATGATGATGATTCATTAGGAATGACGTTATTTTCTAGTAGACAACAACAATTCACTTACTCTTCCTGCATTGCATTGTATATTGGATGTATATTGGCCACAGATTCGGAGGGAAGTTACCTGGTTCTTTTCAGTCTTTTCATCACAACTCCAAAATAAAATCCTCTTAATTTTCAGTCACATAAATACTTCCATTTTGCAGTTTGTATTCGTGGTCTCCTACAAGATCTGTCAGTCTCTTCCTTTGGGCTCTAGTGACAATTACATTGGGCTGCTCCTAGTCTTACTAGAGTTACAGAGTACTTCATGTAATACTGTACCCTAATTGTGATAGTAAAAAAATCTGGTACAGTAGTTTACAAATATGTCTCTTTTTATTATTCTTAACTTTAATACCTTTTGACAGCAAGACGAAGCTGAAGAAAATAAGGGTAGGATGGAATCTGTAAAACAAGACATGCAGCTACAAAGCAGAAAAATGGAAGAACTGAAAAACAATCTCCAAGCAGCTGAAAAAAAATTAGAAGAGGTGAAAGAAAAAATTCATCAAGTGGAAGAAATTGCTAGCCCAATTAAGGTAACAATAATTTTATATTGTATTTTTGATTTGTTCCATTTGTGTGTCAAGGTGAATGAGATTAAGAAAAGGTGAGGCAGGAGAAGCGAACTTGTTGTTGCCTGATATCCTTAAGGTCTACCTAGAAAATGGAAATGGAGCATTCCATCTAGAACATGTTGGGAAATAAGATTGGCAGTGTTTTGAAGGTGATGTTGATTGTTACATGTAGTCACTGTAGTGTTTTATGTTTAAAGAGAGTTCATTTCCAGGTATCTTTAGTCATGGAGTGAAAAGGCAGGAAAACCAGTTTCCTTGACTTCCCTTTCTTGAGTATCCCATTTTTTGTTTTGTTTCTAAGGAACCTTGACTGAGAATGTTCATAACTATTCATTTCTCTAAATAGCATTTGAAATTCTATATTAATTGGTTGTTATTTTATGAAGTTACATAATCACAGAAGGTACCAGTATATAGTTTTAATTATTCAAGACTACAGAAGGCACCTGGAAATAGCAGAAACATAGCAAGACTGAAGATAATGGTGACATGCAAAATTTGATATTGCCAAATGGAAGACAGTCTCACTTTGGCAAGAAGAACTTACTGTTTGAAAATAGAAAACAGAAATAAGAGTTCAGGACATTTATAGTATTGTAAACTTGTAGAAGGATGAAATGAAGAAAATTTAAAAGATCACTATGGCAATCTCTTACATGTTTCATTTAAACTGTAAATTGCTGTGTAGTCAGCCCAAATTAAAAGAACAAACAAAAAGAGTAAGGAAACAGGTCAGCAAAGCAACAGTAAATGTGTTAGTTCTAATGTGTCTAATATGAAAATTCGAGAGTTATTATCTATTTTAAAAGATGGAAAAATAAATCTCTGTATGGAAAGAGATTTATTCAGAATATGAAAACATTATTGCCTGTTATTTAGAGTACTGAACACAATTGAGGGAAGCACTGAAATTCCTGAAGAGGTTTTAAATCAGATGTGTTGTTAAGTGTTCTACAGTTGTTTAATTAACTATTGACATATAGCAAATTGTGGTTTTAAGCTAGGATTGGAAAAAAGTAAGAGCATATGTTATTGTTGGTGATGGTTGGTTTTCTTGTTTGTTGTTCTAGGGTTTTTGAGTTGTTTCTTGGATTTTTTTTTTTCTGTTTGGTTTGGTGTTTTTTGTTTTTGTTAAGACAAGCCATCTAGTTGACAGGGATGAAGAAGAAAATATTTCCTAATTTATACCTGTTTCCTTCTCTGGAAAGATATATCACTTCAAAAGTATTAGTACCTATATAGAATAGAGGTTGCTGGTGGAGGGTCTGGAGCGCAGTTCCTGTGAGGAGCAGCTGAGGGAGCTGTGGCTGTTCAGCGTGGAGAAAAGGAGGCTCAAGAGGGGCCTTACCAGTCTTTACAACCACCTAAAAGGAGGTTGTAGTGGGGTGGGGCTCAGTCTCTTCTCCTGGATTGCAGGTGACAGAACAAAAGGAAATGGCTTCAAATTGCACCAGGGGAGGTTTAGTTTAGATATGAGGGAAAAAAAATTCATAGTAAGGGTTGTAATCCATTGGAACAAACTGCCCAGGCAACTGGTGGAATCGACTTCCCTGGAAGCATATGGCTGTTGTACTGGAGGATGTGGCTTAGTGGTGTGTATGGTGGTGGTTTTCAGTTGATGGTTATACTTAATGTTCTCAAAGGTCCCAGCCTTAACTATGCTATGAGTCTATGATTTTATATTACAGGTATAGCAGGATACTGAATTTCCACACAGAAATGCAGTTCTGGCTGATATCACACAGGCATCTGAAGTTCCAGATAGAATGTAGTGTAAAAAATAAATGCACTTTTTGAGCTTTAGGAGAAAGCATAGCTTTTTTAAAGGTTGAAACATTGCCTCAAGATATAATTCCTGAAATCATTGCATGTATTTGTTCCTTGTTGGAATTGAGCATAGACTTCCTCATAAGCTGCTGTTAAAGCTCCCAGACTCTAGTTAGAACAACCTGAGAAGTCAGTAAACACTAGAGAGATTCTCAGGAATCTACCCCAAACAGCTCACATTGTGATTTGTTCCAAACAGGCTGAATTAAGCCAGGCTGAGTCAGAAGTGGAAAACAGTAAACGCCATTTGCAGCATTATGAAGACAAACAGAGAGAACACGTGGCTTGCATAAATAAGCACAAAGATTTACTAGTTTCCAAAGAAAAGGAATTAGAGGTATGTGTGGTGGGGTTTTTTTTAGCTATTGAAGTCAACTGGTCATGATTCTTGTAATATTTAATAATAAATCATTCCACTTGTATAACATACAGACCATATTCATATACTCAGCTGCACTGAGTATTCTCGCAGCTATGTCCTACACTGACTATGTAAAGCAAGTAAACTAATTTTCTGTAAGTGCATTGAGACCTCTTTTTTTCTGATAGGACACCACTTCTCTCTTGACCGATAAATTAGGGTTCATCCTCTAGGAACATGACTTCTGCCTTTTGTAATGAGAAGATTAAAATTACTAAGTCAAATTGAGTAATTTGCTTTGGTTTCTTGGGTGGTAGGATTTTCCTTCTACAGGCCCCCATATCTGGTCTTTTGAAGACTCACATAATCAAGCTTTATTAAATAACTCTGAAATCACATCCATAAAGACTTTTGGAAGACTGCCCTATTTAAATATGGTGATTTTGGTTCCTTATTTGTCTGCATTAGTTAAATAACTGTGATTGTATTAAAAATCTTGGATACAGTTCTTGGCACTGAAATAACTACTCATGTATAAATGTTGTCAATAAAATTGTTAACTGAGTTTGCTGTAACGAAACCAGAAAGAAAACAAAAATATTGTTCTTGCTTGGAGTTTGTAGCATAAAATACTTGTTGTGAAGACTAAACAGATTTTTGAAAAATATGACAATTATTTGAATGTCAAACGTTCCTTTAGGAAAAAATGGCAAAAGCAAGGCAAATCTTCTCGGAGCCCATCAAGGTCAGCAGAACTGTTAAAAGTCTTGATGCAGAAATGAATCGCTTGAGAGAGAAGATAAATTTAGAAAGCAGTCACCGTGGAAACAGAGAAGAAATAATCCAGTAAGTCATCTTTACTGTCTAAAACAGTTCAGGTGGGATGGAAAAGAGAGGGGAAAGAAAAGTTTTCTTACAGACTCACTATGTGTTTATGTATGGTTTTACTACTTAAGCTATCTATGAAGCTGTAGAAATGTTTTGTACTGATTTTCCCAGTACTGAACAGGCTTAAGAGTCCTGAAACACCTTCTAGTGATTTTAAGCAGCATCTGTGCTGTATATATGATGTTACCAATAATCAGATACCCTCTTAGTGTTTTGAAGTTTCCCAGTTACAGCAACACAAATTTAACTTGCCATTGTTTTGTGATGCACTGAGGATTAAGCATAATTCGAGTAACTAATGCACAAGCTGGGAAGCTCCTTGAGAATATTTCAAGGAAGCACTC
The DNA here is from genome assembly GCF_015832195.1 of Motacilla alba alba. Lineage (NCBI taxonomy): Eukaryota > Metazoa > Chordata > Aves > Passeriformes > Motacillidae > Motacilla > Motacilla alba. The sequence continues at coordinate 11,777,096 of NC_052018.1, forward strand.
CCCTCAGATATTCTTGAGCATGGAGAAACCAGTCATTCATTCTCCTTGGTAAGAGAATTTATTTTCAAAAGAATTAAAAATAGAATTAAGATTAAATTTTGTCCACATTTCATTGTGAACAGTGTCTTACTTATCAAATGCTTTTAGCTTTCACATAAATTCTCACAAGAAAGTTTTCATTTGAATATTCTGGTTATCAAAATGATTTTCAGCATTTACAACAATTGCTCAGTTTTAATGTAATGCATATTGCTCCTAACCTTTCTGTTAATTAAAACAGGCAGTTTCATTATGCAAAGGAAAGATACGAGGATGCAAGCAATAAAGTAAAGAACTTAAGGAGATTTATTGCGGTGCTGGATGAAGTGATGGCAGAGAGGCTCAAAGTGTATCGTCAGTTCCTAAGGTGAGATTGATACAGTGTTCTTAACAATCTTTTTAACCTAAGACTGCTCCTACTTTCAATCTTATCATGCCTGAGAGTTTAGAGGCAACCTGGACAGACAGCTGGAAAAGCAGTGAGATAGTGGAGCCTGTATTTTGCTTCATCCCAAAGACCTCAACTGTGATGACTTTATCCAAGTCAGTGCTGTTTGAATGCTGGTTTTGGTCAGTAAAATGTCAGCAACATACTAGGGCTTGAAATAAACTGGGCTGTCACTCATTTCTATTGATTAGAATCAGTGCTGCTGAGCTCCTGTAATTCCATTTTAGGCCAAATGATTCTCCTCTACTCTGTGCTGAAAATTTTTGAAGATCTTGATTCAGATTCTATAATTTGACAGCTTCTTCTCCTTTACTGTGTACATCCCTTCTTTCTTGCTTCAGTCCCTTAATATCTTACACCTATCCCTGAAGATTGTGTTCTTGCCTTTCTTCAAAAGGATTCTCTCCAGTATGTCTAATGTCGCCCACTTGAGAGTGCAGTTGATTTTGGGGGAATATGGTTATTGGAGGAGGGCTTAATACTTAATGATGTGGGACTGTTGATGAAAATCTGTTGTCACTTTTTCATGTATTTAAAAACTTGCTGCCCTAATGTTTGCTTGATTTAAGGAGCCTTTCTATGCGATGCAAACTCCACTTTGAGCACTTACTACGTGTTCGAGGTTGCTCTGGACATATAATTTTTGATCACAAGAATGAGACGCTTTCCATAACAGTAAGTTATTTTATATTACTTCAGTTACTATAATACATAATGAATTACCTGTTTTAGTCTTAGATACTAGAAATGCATTGCAAATGATAGCATAAATTTTGTTTCCCTTTGCAAAAGGTGATACACTAAGTTGTAATGTTATATAAATATTCTGATCAAGTAATCAATTTAATCATATAAATGAGTTAGTTATGATTACAAATAGAAAATTGTGAACTATAGATGTGTAGAACTGTTAGGAGTGTTGTGCTTGAAATATGCAGCCATAGGAACCTCAGCAAGAAATTGCTGGATTTCTGTGTTTTGGTTAAGAAACTATGGAGACTGTCATGCACACCAGTTATGCTGCTTGGAAACCCCCTGCCCTTCCCATCTTGATTTGAACATCAATGATTCCAATCAGTAGGCCTCAGAAGAGATGACCAATGATTGTTTTAGGATAAGAATGCTGATGAAGTTATATAACTAACAAAACCAGTCATTGCAAAGGTTAAATTTAAGAGTGGGCATATTATATATGCAAAGTATGTAAAAGAACTTATGTAACAGTGATTCAGCAGAAAAAGGGTGTAAAAATGGCTGGATTTTGTCTGTTGAGTGGGGCACGTTGGAGGAGTTTCCAAAAGCCTCAGTGAAAAAGTGTCTGCTTAATCACAACAAACAGGTGTTGGATAAGTTTCTTTTGTCCCGTTTGGTGACATTAGCATGTTGTTGAAAACAAGCAAGGACAGAAAACATTGCCATTTTAAATGGTTGCTAGATTACAAGGAATAAATGTGGATTGGTCATCCAGTCTTTCAAAAGAACTCATTCCTGGATCATTGATAGGAAATTCAGCAGTGTTTGTGTGATTCTATAATGGCTCTAGTTGTTGTTTAAGCTACTTAATGCAGGTAAGCTTTGGTAGTTTTTTTTTCTGTGTGGCTTTGAACATACATCCCAAAAAGTTTTATCATTTATTGTTTACTTTTATTTCTGTGGCAGACTTCAGTTTTAGGGATTAAGGGGAAAAATGTGCAGTGGCAACATAAATACATGTCACAGTCCTAATTAGACAGGTGAAGCACATGTATCTGAAGAACTAATCTCAGTCCATAAAATATGAAGTCATTGCTTGGCTTTATCAGAATATATTTTTTTCATAGCTGGTGTCTCACATATCTCACAAAAGAGATCTGTATTTAGTCAAGGAATATAAGTTGCAAAAAGCAAACAATTGCCTGCAAAAAAAGATTCCATTTCAAAATAATCTTTATTTGCCTGCTTAACTTGTTAAAGGCAATGCAATTAGCAGGGCAAGAAAATGCCTGAGTTTCATCTTACAGAAGGAGTACCACAAGATGTCATCATAATCAATGTAACCAAATGGCTGTTCACAATGTTTCATGTATTCCATGTAAAGAATCCCTTCCTCATTTAAAATTCCTCTGTAAATCCATTACCTGCTTTTCTATTGTACCTGGTAACCATAGGATTTTACTGTTATGCAGACATTTATGTTGACATTTATTAAACACTGTGTAACAGCTAGTAGAAATAGAGATTTGAATAACAAAACTGTGACAGAGTCATTCAATCTGTCCAGTGTGTATGACTGTGATTGAAGAAATTGCAGTGATCCTAGAAATGTGTTACTAAATGGTTAGGGGTCATCCCATTCCAGAATGGAATGCAGTTGCAGTGAAGTGCAGAAAAGTGTTTTCAAGTGATCCCTGTTCATGTATAATGTGTTTGCTGTTAAAATTATGATTCTGTTAGTATGTCTTCGTCTCAGATTTAAAAATTGCTCCAATATTTTTATTTCAAGGTTCAGCCTCGAGAGGAAGAAAAAGCTGCCCGTAGTGATCTGAGATCATTATCAGGAGGTGAACGTTCCTTCTCCACAGTTTGTTTCATTCTTTCTCTGTGGAACATTTCTGAATCTCCTTTCAGATGCATGGATGAATTTGATGTCTACATGGTATAGTTTAAACTTAAACTATATCTTCCATTCTGATTTGTATAAATTAGTGAAATAGTTGGTTGTTACTTGTATTTGATTAAATTTAAAACCACTGTGGTTAACTGCAAATTATAAAAAGCCGCCAAACCAAAATCAAAATCCCCCAAAACAGAATTTGTTAGTGATCTTGTTCACTTTGTTTGGTGAGTTTTGAAGCTTATTGTTTCTGAAGTTGCTATCCAGAAATATGAGCCTTTCTGTTAATTTACGTGCTCAAACCATTGTTCAGCACAAAAATAATAAATCAGCTGCTACTGTGTTTGTCAGAGGTTGACTCTGCATATTGCTGGGACATTCTGGGCTTGACATGTGCTTTGATTTCAGCCAATTTTGAGATCAGTGTGGGTTTTTTTTCAGAGCAAATGTAGCAATTGGGTTCACTGTTGCTACTCATTTTATAGAAACTCATACTTAGCTGGGACCATGTTTCCAAGATGTTGGAATGCAGAATAATGAGCAATAAATACTAGTGTTGGTAAAACTGATAAATCATATTTTTGTGCCCAGCTTCCCTGGACAGGCCACTAACCCATTTTGAAATTTATTTTATTTTTTTAAAGATTTATTTCCTATTTATTAAATATGCAGGGTGTTATGAGTTTGAGAAAATATCTACTTCTGTGAGACAAAGATTTGATACTGCTTTATTTAATTTTGTCTCAGTGTCCCTTCCTCATCAATCATTTATTTACTAGGAATCACTTAGAGGGAACAAAGATAACACAGTTGCTATTGAAGAATTTTTAAAAGGAAAATATGCATCTAAAGTAGTGAAACAGTCGTTTTTCAGACAACTTTCAAATCTTAAAACCTCTTTTAAAAAGTTAGTTGTGCAGAAGTTTATCCATGTTTCCAGAAAAGGATGGATACTCAGAACTGTAGGCCTTGCCAAGAGCTTGCATGTCATCTGTTCTGTCCATTATTCCACACAATTTGTCTTTCCACCACAGTGCCAGTAAGGCAGCCTTACTGTCCACACTGTGCGTAGCCTTGGTGTAGTCACAGCGCCCCGCCTCATGAGGACTCCATGGTGTGTTCTTGTGGGAGATCTCTGCTTTCATGAGGAGCAGTGCACACCAGTAGAGCTTTGTTGGTCCCTCCTAGTAACAGCTTCCTATTGAACATCCTTTTCAGTAAGCCTAATGCATAAGGCTCCATTCAAAATGGTAATAATGATGACAACAATAATAATCCTAATAAAAACAAGCTCCATAATATCATAGGTTTCATGGAGCCCTTAAATCTTTTTGGGTGATTTTTCAGGCCGGATTTTACAGGAAACAGTATTCTGCTAAAGTATAGTTCATGTCATCATGCCAGTAAAGTAAGAAGTACATCAAAGTATGTACATACATCAAAGAAGATAGAAAAACACTACAATTAGATGAATGTGTGATTTTTCTGATAGAAGCTTTCCATTGCCCATGTATGCTTAGAAGTACAGTCTAAGAATTTCCCAGGCTATAATTTGTAGTGTTTAGATTTTTACCCTAATGTTTCTCCCGGTTTTCTTAGTTTTTATTAGTCTTATTTAGGTATTTTCTTTAGCCAGCCTTGACTGTATAGCAGTTAATTCTGGTAGGTTTTCTAGAATCATGCTTTCTAATGTATTTATTACTGTCAGTACTGCCACCTGACAAATCTTTTGTCTTTAGGATATGGTTAACAGAAGAATTGCCATCGACATGATTCTGGAGAGGGCTGATTTTCAGCGGTATCGACAGTTCATTCTGTTCACCCCCCTGAGCATGAGGTAATACTCCTGTGGTTTATCTCAGGATACAAGAATTGCAAGGGAGTTCTCTTGAAAGGAGTGTAAGTTGAAAAAGTTGAATGTGAGGAGAAAGAAACTTTGCTGTTTGTCTCAGAAGAACATAAAAAAATGAAGCAGTTCTGTGAATTTAAAGGGTTTTTTAACATAATGGTAATTCAGTGGGACTTGGATCAGTTTATCTGAAACAACAACTTTTAGAAATGTTTTATTTTGTCAAACAGGCTCTTCTTAGCTTAGCTTTGTATGTCCCTCTCTCCCAAAAATAGCAAAAGAAGGGATTTTTCTGTTAATGCTATACTACTTTAAAGGGGTTTGTCTTTTGAGTTGATTTCATTTTCTGGGTTTTAATGTTGCTGATCTAGAGAGTCATAGCTTACACTGTGTTTTAAATTTGTAATCTAGTGGTTCAAAATTCTTGCAAAATCTCTATATAAAACCCTGGTAGAGCCATTCCCAGTTTAAGGGGACAGTCATGTCCCTTGTGCAGCCAGCTCCTCTCTATTAACACAGTGGAACTAGTGAAGCCTGAGAGGGTGATTAAAGCAGTCTTCAAAAAGAAGTTGATTTATTTCTAATTGTCTTCCCTCACTATAGTATATAAAAAGTAGAGTAGTGGTATCTGTTGTTATTTCAGTGTAAATGCTTTTGTGGAGATTTTCTGAAACAAGTAAACAAACACACAGGATTTATTTTTGTATGGTTACTATTGAAAAAATTAGTAAAACAAGTTGTTTGAATTTGTTACATTGTTCCATGTTTCATGTTCAGCAAACATGAAATTTAGGAAAAATATGGGGGCAACTTCAGGAAAAATCCATTTAGGATAATCAGTGGAGAAGTCTGTGTGAATTTCTGTTTAGTAAATTAGCTCATTCTTAGTATGTTGGGATTGATTACATATGTGTATACTGTGTGCTACTTCAGTATCTGTAAGGCAAATCCTTACTTGTCGTCCATCATTTGTTCACTTGGAGGTTTTGGTAAAAGAACCTTTTCTCTAGTTAAGGCAGTCTAATTGTTAGAAATCACATGATTGAAATGAGTGCTTGTCTTTACCTCAAGATTTTATTCAACTCAGGCCCAGGATCACTTCAGTGAAGCCCAAACTTCATCTCGTGTTACTGTTTTTTAAAACTGTCAAAGAAAAAGGATGTAGTTATTTAAAGGAAAATATGTAATGTAAAGAATCAAATGGAAGTACTAAAATTCTTGGAGAAGAAACACTACTTAAATGATGCATCCTTTATTTTTAGTTCTCTGCCTACGAGTCCCCATATTCGAATCCTCCGCATGCCAGACCCTCCAAGAGACCAAAGAACACTGAATTTCCAAAATAGGAATGACGGAGATGAAGATCAATAAGTATCTCTGTATGAATATGGTATTATATTGAGGACAAATGTGTAATAATATATGTAAAATTATTGCTTCCTGATTCTTAAAAAGATGATAAATTGTTAGATACTCTCAGGAAGATATTTCTGTATTGTTATTAATTATTTTTTAAAGGATTACTGTGTGTGCACAGAAGAAGAATAAGCACAGTTTGGATGAGGAGAAAATTTTTAATGTTCTGTTGATATTTTTAGCTACCAACTGTAGAATTTTTTTATCTGTTGTTCTGATTTTTCTTCTGAAAATTTTGAAATATATTTTGTATAACTATGAAATAATATTTTAATAAACTGTTTGAACTGATACTTGTGGTAATGTTTTAGTGTCTCTACACAATTAAATTAGCATTTACAAGTTACAAATACTGTTTTCTTCCTAGCTATGCTTTATTTCTTAAATGTGTGGTAATTAATACATGCAGTAAAATGTGTTTCATTTATTTTCCAGTGAAACCACAGTAGCTGAATATGAGCAACTAGTGGAACTTACACTTTCATAAATAGAAAAGGGAAAATTTTATATGTAGTATATTATCTTGGTGGGAAAATAGTTCTTTCATTCCTTAATGAGTTTGAGTGTCTCATTCCTTAATGAGTTTGAGTGTCTTTGCACTTGAGCTTTCAAAACCTAGCAAGCTGTGTCTTTATAAACCTAGATTCTTAATTCCAGTGAACTGGTTCTCACACACTGTTGAGTTTCCGGGTACAGAATAAGTCTCTAAATATTAATTTTGTTATAATAAACTGAAGAGACACAAGTCTTTCCAAAGTATAGGAATGAAGTAGAATAAGAATTTTGGGAAATAATATATTAACTTTTCTACATCATTGTAGAGCTGTGTTTCGTTGGCTCTGCCTGCCCTCTCTCCCCTTCCATATTTCCCTGGGACCAGAGTACTTAAACTTGATTTGTTTAGATATTGCAAGCATTTGGGGATAAGAGGGAGAAAGAAGAACCAGATTTTTGGAAACTCACTCAAATTAACCTTTTTTTCTTCTCCTGTTCTTTTTTTTTCTCCAGGAACTTCAAATTTTTGGCAACTCTTCAAAAAACCCCCACTTTTTAGAGTTCAGCTGCATTTCTTTTTTGTTGCTGTTTTGGGGGATTTTTTGTTGTCGTTTAATGTTACGTGGCTACAAGAGCCATTGAGACTACTCAGAGAACGACATTCAGCAGTTTCTGCATTTTTTACTGAATAGCAGTTCCTCAATAAAACCTTATTGCAGCGTAAGTTTTAACCTGACTTTGTAGCGTAATTTGTTTTCAGTCGGAGCACAGTATTAAACTTGTAGGTTTCTTTAAAGTATGGAAGCTAGGTAAGACTTGAAGGACATACACCTTCCAGAATCATGGATCCATAAAAAATGCTGAGTTGTAAGGGACCCATCAGCCATGTTACGTTCCCCGCTGACTTCTGGCAAGTTGAAGTCCTGCATAAGGAGAAGGGAAGTTGAGCTGGAAGTGTCCCTTAGTTCCTCAGAGACCATTCCTCAGTGTCATCATCCTGGCTGGGAGGTCTGTAGTAGACTCCCAAGATGACATTGCATTATTTGTATGTCCCTTGATTCTTACTTAAGAGGCTTGCACCTGTGCCATTGCCAGCTGTAGGCTCCATACATTCCATCCCTGCCAGGACTTAGAGTGGCACCCTGGCCACTGCTGCCCTGCCCATCCCTCCTGAAGAGCCTGTAACCATCCAACAGGGCACTCCAATCACAGGACTAAGCCCACAGTTTCACTTATGCCAGTGATACCAAATCTCTGGGATTGGGCCTAAGACTTGAGATGGTCTTGTTCCTCATGCTGTGTGCATTGGTATAGAAACATTTCAGCTGTGGTGCTTTGCAGCCAAAAAACCTGAAGGAGATGGAGGGAATCCCATTAGTTTTCTCAAGTTCTTGCACACCATGCCATTGCTCCCCACTGGCAAGCCTGGTTTTGTCTCTTTCCTCCTTCCAAGCTGGTTTAAATTTCTCTCAATAAGCCCTGCTGGTTCCTGTGCTAGAGCTCTTTTTCCCCTCTGAGGTAGGTGCATCTCATCAGGTGTCAGTAGAGCAGGTGTTCAATAGATCATCCCATGGTATAAAAGAACTGATTTTTTTTTGCTTACACCAGCCTTGAGACCGTGTGTTGACCTGGTGGATCTGCCTATTCTTGTCAATATTCCATGTTATCAAAAGGACTGTGGAAATTGCTACGTGTGCTTCTGATTCTTCAGCCTCCAACCCAAGCCCTGAAGTCTCTTTTGATTGTCCTTGGAATTCTCTTTGTTTTTTCATCACTGCTGGCTTGAACAACCAATAGTGGATAGTAAACAGAGGGCCTTACTAGACTGGAGAGTTTTCCAGTAATTTCTCTTATCCATGCCCCTGGGAGCCAGCAGAATTCCCCATGAGTTGGGTCTGGTCTGCATATCAGGCCCTTCCTCACCTCCCTTCCCGTAGAGAGAGTTTCCTATTACTGCTGCCCTCCTTTTCCTGTTATCAGAGGAGGTTTTGATGCAGGAGGTGTTGCTTTAGGAGGCCCCTCTGTCCCAGTAGAATCTTTGCCCACCTCATCCTCTGGCCTTGTTCCACAGCCTCATACCTGTTGTAGAAGGTTTCAGTCCTGCTTGTTTTCAGGAGGAGGAGGAGGAACCTCCTCCCAATATGTGGAGTGACCTGCTACCAGCCTTCATCTTGAGCAGACCCTTGATTAAAACACCCTTGACAAATTACCCTGTAGGGTTCTGAGTCCACCTGCTGCTCCACTACAATGGAGGTTTGAGACTCCTGGGAGCCTTGATGCTGTGCCATCTCTGTAAATAACCTGTTTGCTGCTTGTTCACTCGAATGCCACATAGCCTGTTCCCTTCCTCCTGAAGCCCCCTCACCGGGCGACAGCTCCTCAACCACAGCACACCTCCAGCAAAAGAACTTTTTGTCAGCCCCAGCCTCTCAGAGAGGCATCAGGCACTCCTGTGCCCTACGCAGCCACCTCTGTCCTCAGCACGCCCCGCTGTCCAGAGGCCTCTGACACAGCCGTTCAGTGACCCAGCAGCTGCAGGGGAGTGAGCTCTGTGCTGTGTCATCCGTAACTGGGGAAGCTTCCACTGGTACACCGATACAGCTGGGGCTGAAGGGATCTTTTTGTGCTCTTCTTCACCAGGCACGGAGTCTGTTTGTCTCTCCTGGCAGACCTCGGGCAGCCCAGGGTAATGGGCAGACTCCTGGCAGCTGTGAGGAGGTTACTGACCAAGAGGACCAGGATTTTTGTTAATGTGCACACTGCAAGAGACAGACAGCGGTCATCGAGTGAAGTGGGGAGGTTCTGGCTGAGCAAAGCAGGAGGGATTGTTCATGATGAAGGTAAGAGGTATTTGGGCATGTTACACAGGCAGGCTGTAAAATCTCTGTCCTTGGAAGTTTTTGGAGTCTATTGAAGAGACTCCTGCATCTCCTTCAAGCAGGGAGCTGGGAAAGAGATCTTTCCAGCTGAAGGTCCTTGCCCATCTGAACAATTCTATAATTCCATAATTCAAGGTACTTACACCTTTAGGATTATGTGAAGGTACTAGGGCGTACCTTACAAAGTGCATGTTTGGCAAAACTTGTGTGGAACCAGGAGGCTGAGGGAGGCGATTCAACTGCTCTGCTGTTGTGCCATCCTGCCTGGAGTACTGCCCCCAGGTCTGGGGTGCTCAGCACTGGAAGAGCATGGACCTGTTGGAGCAGGATCAGAGGAGGCCACAAAGATGCTCAGAGGGCTGGAGAACCTCTGCTATGGGGACAAACTGAGAGTTTCATCTCTTGAGTCCAGAGAAGGCTCCAGAAACACATCATGGCATCTTCCAGTACTTAAAGGGGCTACAAGAGAACTGGAGGACTTTTTACAAGGGCCAGCAGTGACAGGACAAGGGAGAGTGGCTTTGAACTGACAGATGGTAGATTTAGATTAGATATTAGGAGTAAATTCTTTATTGTGAGAGTGATGAGGCACTGGAATAGGTTGTCCAAAGCAGTTGTGGACACCCCATCTCTGGAAGTGCTCAAGATCAGGCTGGATGGAGCCCTGGGCAACCTGTTTTAATGCAAGATGTGCCTGCAGGGGGTTAGAACTGAATCCTCTTTAAGGTCCCTTTCAACCCAAACAATTCTTTGATTCTAGGACATGATCATGAGCCTCATGTTGAGCTTGACTCGATTTTATGGTGAAACTGGGGTAGGTTTTAGACCCTTCTACAGTGTGGGATAAAATGGCATTGCATTATTTCCTCCTGATTCTCTTCAGTATCCAAAAAAAAAAAAAAAAAGGCAAAAGTGCAGAGGCAGAAAAGAGTAAAGCATTTATCTTCATTAGTCTTCTGTAATGAGTTGTGTGGAGAAAAGAGATTAAGGGAAATTAATGCATTCCTGCAGAGCTAACACTTCAGCTTTCTCCCAAGCTTTTATAGACTTACTTGAAATATTGGAGGAGGTGGCAACAATTCTGGTCTTTCATTCAAATTAGTACTTTGTATTTATTCTAATCTACCCCGGTACTTGATGAAGATGTGTTCTTGACTGTATAACTATTATAAGTGTATTTTCATGGTGGAGAATTAATTCTGAATGAACTATTACTGAAGCCCTTGCATTGATGCACTTATTTTTGCAGTGATCCTACTAAGGTCTCCAAACTATCATATTCTTGGTTCTTTAAATACAGAGTTTACTCTAGTGACTACCTAGAGGGAAGATTGCAGTGCTGATGTTACATTTTTGAGTTTGACTGTGTTTTTGAGTTGTTGGCCATTTTGGATGGCAGCGCATTGCTTAATGCTGCACTAAAGTAAATGGAGCCTGTCTAGCTACATAAATTCAATGTGCAGGGAAACACAGAATGAGAAATTGCTTCTCATGGATGTAAACCAGAGGCATAAAATCTGAGAAGTATTCAATGTGGGCATATCATTCTCAGAAGTATGCAATTTCTAGAAGGTGTATTTTAAGTTACGGCCAAACGCATGAAGTATACTTCTCCCTAATTTGCTGAGACTATTATGTGTATAATCTAAGTAAAATTCTAGTGTAGAAATTGTAGTAGTTGATGTTTCTGTGTTTGCTGTTTGTAATACAAAGTGTGTTCCAAATGACAGTATGGCTGTGGTTGTGGCAGCCATGGATTCTGTGAGCCCCCCCACAACAACTCTTAGCAAACTGTGTAACACTGCTTTTTGTTACTTGTTTTCTTTTCCCTTTAATTTTAAGATGACCTCTGCTTTTTAAATTTGAAAATACAGAGAATTATTTGGTTTGTGTCATTTTTATTGTTTGATTTTTAGCTATTAAAAGTACGGTCTTGTTTCTTCATAAGGTAAGGAAGAAATATCAAACATGCAATTGTAAGGTGTTCAGATTGCTTTTTTTTTTTTTTTTCTTTTTTCCTTTTAATCCAGCAAGCAACCAACTGTTTAAAGCACCAGGGAAATGGGGCATAGGGAGTTTTTTCATCTGCAGTTTGTGCAGTCTGACAGTTCTTCATTCTTTCCTAAGGCTGTGCAGAATTTGTCACAGGATAGAGAGAAACTTGATTAGTGCACATAGAATTGAAAAGGAAGTTGGTTCTCCTCACTATCCCTCCTTTATCATCATACTTCATGGGTAATTTATCAGTAGTGATTTTTAGCATCATGTCTGTTTATATTAAACGCAGAGTAGTTTAGTGTCAGATTGTAAGAGGGAAGTCTTTTACTTTAGGAGGGAAAAAACATTAAAAACCAGGTTTAGGCTGAGCAAATAAACTGTATTTCACTTATACAGCTTAAAAATCAGCACAGGTTTAGTAGGTGTGCTGGTAAATCTTAGCAGTAGCATCTTAGAGCATCAACAGCTGCTCCAGCCTGAAATACAAGAACTACAACTTTTGGTTTTGTACAATATGACTCTTGCAGTGAAAGAGTGTAAAGTAGTTTTTTTTCATGCTTCAATAATGAAATACGTATTTCCCAGTGTGCAGTGACAGATAATTAAAGAGATTGAACTTTTTCTTTTTTTATTACCATGCTGAAGACATGAAATAAGAATTAGGGGAAAAGGTCAAATGTTATAAATTTATTTTGGGACATATATATTGCAACCTCTGTGGAAGCTTTTGAAAATTCTGGCAAAGATCAATACACTTCCAATAAAACCTTTAAACTTGCAATAAAACAATATTTTAAACATTATATATATATATTTATATATATATTCTTAATTAAAGGGTTAATTTTAGCAGGATTTTCTTTTTTTTTTTTTTATATACTGCATTCCTCTGACATAGCTCTTTCCATATTGAAGGGATGCAAATGAGGTAAGAATTAAGGCAAACCTAAAAGGCATGCAAATGAAGTACATTTATATCCACTGACAATACAAGCACGTGTGGACCAGACTTGGGAGCCGAGAGGCTCTTCCCTTCTGTCTGTCCAGTACTACTTTACAGCAGAATGGTGACATGATTTATAATAAACAGTTAACATTACCATGGGAATTCAGTGTCACTAACATTACTCAGTCTAGGAGACACAGAGCTAGCATCAGTAAAACATGAACAATAAATAATATAATTCACTGCAGCACAGGCCTGCTGCACAGGATTCAGAGGAAGAGGGTTGTTATGAAATGACATTGCACACATCACGTTGTGGCAGTTTATTTTTATAATATATACTTTTAAAATTCTTTAGCAAATGACATTCTCATGCACACAAGTGTTTCAAACACAAGAAGCAAGTCCATTTATAGGTAGTCCAAGCAAATTTTTGTGTGTGTGGAAATAGCTGCAAACTGAATGGAACATTAAACTTCTGTGCAGTCTATGACGCATTGAACACAAGCTCATTTTTGAATGTCACACTGCAGGAGTAATACAATGGACGGATCACTCTTTGCAGCTTCTTTGAACTCATCCAGTGTGATCTGATCGTCTTTGTTCTTATCCATCTTACTGAAGATCTTGTCTACCCGTTGCTCAGGCGTCAGGCCATCCTCATTCATTTTCATCATTATCACAGTGCCCACCATTTTGTAGATGGCCTTTGGAAAGAAACCAAATGGAAAATTCAACATGAAATTCAATCTGATTTTTGATGTGATCAAATTCTGGAAATATGTTCTAACAATAAAATGATTGCAAGTTTCTCTAAAGATTAGTTTTTGATTTTTTTTTTGCTTTTCTTTCTTAGCATACAAAGTCCAGATACTTAAAACAAGGAACACTATATTTTACTTTCTTTAGATGTAGGTTTATTTTGATGGTTACATTTTGCATCCCAGAATGAATTTCTTTGGCTTCCTGTTTCACAATGTAAAACTCTTGTAACTTACTCTCTGTTCAGTTGAAATATTTCACATAAATTCTAAATAATTAGTTTTAGTAGTCACCACCCTTAAAAAGGTTTCTGTGTGTACATGTGGGCACAATCTGGTATTAACTACTGTGGCAAGTTGCCGGCAGATGACGAAGGTGGTAAACTTTATCCTTCCTCTTACAAGTTGTGGTCATCTTAAAGCCCATCTGTGAGAGCTCACTTAAAATTGCGTGTTGTTATCCCTGTAAATTTCTGTAATCATCTGAAGTTAATCTCCAGTGAGGCTTCAGCTACTTGAGCTACAGTTCAATAATTTCATGGGTGTCAAGTGACTGAGATAGGCTTTGTAAATCCTGTGCTGTTCTTGTGATTAATCCATTCATCAGGGGAAAAAAAATCTCAGGATATTTAAAAGCTTATATGCACATATGTAGTCTCTGCAATCCTCCAAGATTACATCTATTAACAAACATGTGAGTGTGCTTGTACCACTTGGGCACCAGTCAGTGCAGGACTGAAGTGTGGAATGTGCATTTAATGTACCGTACAGCCTCTGGTGAGCCTAAAATCTAAAGTCTGTGTGAACAAGGAATCAAATTTTATTAACATTGTGACATTTTGAGTGTCATATTGATCTCACCTCTATAATTTCCAGCATTTCCACTCTTGTAATTTTACCATCACCATCCAAGTCATACATGTTGAAGGCCCAGTTCAGCTTTTGCTCAAAACTGCCTCGTGAGGTGATGGACAGGGCGCAAATGAACTCTCTGAAGTCGATGGTCCCATCTCCGTTTTTATCAAAGGTTCGGAAGGCATGCTGGGCAAACTTAGAAGCATCTCCATATGGAAAGAACTGCAAAATAAAATAATATATAGAACTGTGTTAATGCAAAGGAGAGAGCTGTATACGTGACTGCAAAACACCAAAGTGAGGCATTTATGAAGAGTGGCTGATGAGCTTTGTGGGAAACTGAGGATCTGCAATGTATGGTTCCCTAACAGTTACACTGGAATGATTATTAAAAACCTATTTCTACAAAAATTGCTCAGGTTTCCACAAGCTGTAATACAAATATATATATATATATAATGCTACTTTAAAGCTAAATTAACTAGATGAATCTTAAAATGAAGTTGAGTGTAAATGGTAGATTGTGTGTAATAGTCTTTGACTATGAAATAAAGAAGCAAGGGTGCATTCTAAGAGAATTTTAAAGCCCTTGAAATGTTGCAACCAAGTATATGTGTGGGATTGTTGTTATATAACTTCATTTATTTAAAAAAAAATAATCCACATGTAGCATAAAAAGCCCACATGAACATATGTTCCATTCTGCAAAGCAGCGTTCAAGTACAGATTCAGTTAAACAGTGCAGTGCTTTTCATGTTTAATATCCCAATATCCTTCAGTGAACACTGCCATTGACTGTAGCTTGACAGAGTATTTTAAATGAATATAACATATAGGTTTTCAGATGATATATTTTCCCCTCAGGAAATGTATGGTTCAAGACATTTGAGCAGGTAGTTGTTATTTCTGTGGGCCAGACTCAAGAAAACACACCCCTATGGAAAGGGAGTTTTAAAGTGCTGAAGTGTTATTGCAGTGCAGGGACCATACACAAACAATGTTTGTTATTATATTCCCAGCACAATTTCATGGAGGTTTTCCTGCTCCTAAAATATAAACATGCATTACTCCCCATATGAGAGCCATCTTATTTTGTTCTTTTTAAAATTCCAATTCTTATGAAGTACTGCATTTATAATGTAAGCGTGAAGGAAAGTCTTCAGTGACAGCTGAAGTGAAATTGCATTTTACAATTTTCCATTTCCCCATCCAGAGCTGTGTCTTGCCTTAAAAATGCAAAACTTAAGAGCTCAGCCAGCTGCTTGCACTCTGTGGCCATGTGGATCATGTCAGGAGCCACTGCTGTGTTCCACAGGGGTCTCAACCTGAAAGCTTCCTTTCAACTTTCTGTTTTCTGTGAAAGAGCATTTGGTATTGTCTCCTCCTGAAAATGTAACTTCTGTGCCTGTACTCAACCCAAGCCCTATTTCTGTTTTGATAATCATAACTGATGGGGAGGTCGAGGTGCTGCTGCAGACCCTTCTGTACTTTCTGCTTTCTGGCCATTAAAAATTATCATGCCTGGGCTCATCAACAGATACAAAGATATTTGGGTTCCCTGATACAACTTAGGATTTCAGTGGCTGCAGTTACCAGACCTTGCTCAATTGTTCTTCTAGTGACAACCTCAACCTTTTATCAAAGCAAGGAAAGCTCCCTCCATGGAAAGGCTTCTTGGGCTCACAGCCTGGCATTCAGAGTCAGAACAAAATTTGCAAATGTTATCCAAAACCTAAATGTTATTTTCAGGTTCCTCATTGCTTCCTCTTGTCCATGACCCAGCCCCCCCTCCAATCCCTGTTCCAGCTCCAAATGTTAACATAGGTGATATTTAATTTTATGTGTATGTGTAGAATGTGCACTTCTCCAGTTCCCTGCTAAGATGTTAAGAAATGGCTCTCATGGCCTGCATTCCACTGTGAATTTCATGTCCCCCACCTTCTATTCTTGAGAGTTTGCTGGCTGTTCAAAGCTGAAAGGACAAATCTTTTGCTTTTTAAATCTGTGCTGATGACACTATCCTATGACACGTGTAACAAAACAAAACACTTCAAAATTTTAGTCTTTCCAAGTAGCTTTGCTCAGAGCTGACTGCTGCTGAGGATGCTGCCTGATCTCTGCTCCTGTGACTGTCTCTCTACAGTCTCTATAAAAGAAAGGTAAATACCCAGAGGGAACTGAGACTGTTCTTTTCACTGCCCAGAAAACCAAAATACAGAAATGGTGCAAACATACTGGTGAGACCAAAGAACAAAAAGTTCAACAGAAAAGCACCTACACAAAAGGTGAAGAAGTGTCAGACACCCAAAAACATTTAAGAGTCCAAGAACTAAGCGGGGAATTCGGTTGGGTCAGTGGCTGGAGATGCTGAAGACCATTTTTAAGTTGTTCTGGAACATGTATTTCAGTCTCCCACGGGAGCAGCATCAACAAGCTGTGCCTACCTCTTTGCTGGCCAAACCATTAGCCTCATGTAACAGTCGGGAAAACATCCTTCTAATTTTAAAGACCACGCTTTTTTTTTCTTTTTTTTAGGTGAAGAAGACAGTGGCACTGCTCAGCTAAGTCTTGGCCTTTACAGCATCATATGGAACTGTCACCTGTTTTATTTTTTTTTTCCTATTTGTATTCCTGTAGGGAGTAAATGCAATAAAATATCCTTTAGGGACTGAAGGCACTGTTCTCCAGTCTGTACCTGCTGATTTGTATTATTTTTAGCTCAGGACAACCCAAAAACATTGTCAGAACTTGTTTAAAAACCTATTTGATGATTTCCATTGGCCTGTTTTGAAACTGTTCATAAATAAGACATGAAGTAAAGAAAACTAAAACAATTACAGAGCAAAAGATGCCAGCTTTGGTAAAACATTTTTTGACTATTAAAACACAGTGAGGCCTTAGCAAAGTATAAAGGCACAGGCTTTAACTACTTTCAGAGCAGACTAAGCCAAGTGACAATGGGAGACAGGGATCTCTGAAAGACAAACACCAAGTTTTTGTCAGAGGGAATATGAGGAGGGTGGTTTAGTTTGCCTCTTGCATGAGCACAGAAAAATAATAAAGAAACATAACTGGGATTTTCAGATACAGCTTCAGCTTTCAGTGTTCCACGCAAAGCCTTGATCAATCTACAATTGAAAGCAACGAGTTCCCTTCTACTGCAACCTGCCACTAGAAAGGGCACTCCATGCAGCAGCATTGTCTCCTGATTTACCCTTTTTGTCCAAAAATCAAGACCAACAATACCAGCCAGTTCCATGGGTGACCCAAGACTGTTCATTCCTTTGTTTCTGCTTCTCTAGCCTCATCTAGTGAGAGGCCTCCCTGGTCTAGAGAAAGGTGTCCCTGCCCATGCCAGGAGGTTGGAACTAGATGATCTATAAGGCCCCTTTCAACCCAAACCATTCTAGGACTCATCTCTTGCTTGGTCTGTGTATTTTCCAACCAGTTAGATCAACATGCTGGGGTGTGAACAGTGTTATCTCTACAGCCAACTGCCAATTAAGAAAATAAAAAGGAAGATTTAAAAAAAATCCCTTAATCTGCTTCTAAATTTTGTATGAGGATTGTCTTACAGATTCTTAGCTCCCACTGTGTTTCTGGACACTTGTCTGGTGTTTCAGGGCATTCAATCAGTCCTGGAATCAGAACAGCTAGTGAATAACACCTACAAATTGTACCTAACTCTTGGGGAAACTGATCAAATACCTGGAAATATTTATCTGCTTGGCTGCAGCTGCTTTAGCCTCTTTGAAGCAATGCTGTTCACAGGCAACCCAGTGATCAATTCATTCAGATCATCTTTGGGAGGGAATTATTGCAAAAGCATGAAGCATATGCTAAAGCATATGGCTAAAATTTTAGCATGTGGCTAAAACAAAATTTTAGCATGGCTGAAGAAAAAGACCCTCAAAATTGACTTCCCCAAATTCCCCAGTGATAGAGAGGGGTTAGGAAAGAAAAGGTCTCTCCATCCTTAATAGGATGGGGTTGACTGAATATATAGACTGGCCTGAGCAGTGCTTTTTTTTCCACATGATGTTTTATCATGGGATATTGGGATGCATTTTTATTAAAAGGGAAATTCTGCTATAAAATAGAGAAAACTAGAATTTCACTAGTGTACAGAAAGCAGGGCATGCTGCCTACACATGCCCAGGTCACTGATGTAAGGTTACAGCTTCCAGAGCTGGTGTGGGAGCTGGAGCACAGAACAGGAGGTGGGAAAGCAGGAGATGGCACAGGGCTTCTGTACCCCAGTCTTGGAGAGGATGGAAGAAGCAGCTGCTGATTCCCCTATCAGAGCCCCATCTGAGGCTCTGCACTACCAGCTCTGCTGAGAGCTGAAGCAGAGAAGGGGAATGAGGGGGCACAGCCAGTGCAAGGAGCAGAACAACCATTGTCAAGGGCCAGCACATAAAAACAAGCCAAGCAGTTTGCTCTCATGGGAAAAACCTTAAACATTTAATGCTGTTATGCTTTAGGAAGGAGTTACCTACTCTTCTTATCTACTTTATTAGAGTTTTATTTTGTAAGTCTGCTAGGCATCCACGTTAACTTTGAAAGTGAAGAACATGAGCACTTTGAGACTCAGAAAGTTTGGCTGCTTTTGGAAGCTCAGACAGGTACTTTTTAATAGCAAACCTCTAAAGTTGAACCCAGATGCAGATAGCTGTTGGTCTATCCTGGTCTAACAGCTCCTCAGAACTGAGCTCACTGGGGACAATGCCTATGATGATGGGGACAACATTTCTCCTCGCTAATTTTCCAAGAAGATGAAGTTCTGGATTCCTGCCAGCAGCACAACACGGGAATTGATGAGATAAGAAAACAGATTACTCTTTAGCTGTCTCCTTTAGAAAAAAAAAAAAAAGGAAATTTACTACAATGCACTGTACTCTTGCACTTGTGTTAAGACACCAGAAGGGGAAGAGGAATCCAGGCTGTGACTGCCAGGACCTGTTGGGAAGGCTGTGCCACTCTCGTACCAGGGTGACCTGCAGGGCTGCAGCCTGTCCCTGCCACCACCTCTTTGTAAAAATGAAAACTGATGTAACAAGGGCAGAACTAGGCCAGCACAAAAAGACACAGCCACACATCTGTCCTTGTTCTGGAAGAGACCTACTGCTGCACTCTCCAGCACATCTGTAGTATAAGGTAGAAACATCCCACCTAAGGCAGAAATATCCCAGACACCTGGCTTCAGTCTGCCAGAGGGTCCCAAGGAGAAGGGACCATCCACAGCTGTGGCTCTGTAGTTCTAGCAGCAGCTAAACCACAGGGCTGAGCCTCTGGAGAAGATACTCTTGTGGACTGCCAAAGAATCTAAATCTAAATCTAAATCTAAATCTAAATCTAAATCTAAATCTAAATCAGGACTCAGTTCTCCATGTGTAAATCTGTAAGCTGTCCCCACCTCAGAGGTGCACTGGGAGGATAAATACAAAAAACCATTTGTGATGATTTCAGATACTGCAGCAGTAGAAGTCACAGTCGAGAACTGGGGAGAGCTGCCAGACCTCATGGATGTTTGCTCATGTCTCTGCTCAGTAGCTTTCGTGCTGTGAACACGTGTGCATGCAGAGACACATGAGGAAGTTTATAAACAGCTGTTAGTTCTTTACATAAAGAAGTATTTCGATGAACCAAGAAATGTAACTTCTTCTGTTGGTTCACCTGGAAAATTCCCAACTTGTACAGGCTGAAGTGGGATCAGCAAAGAGTTTGTGTCTCACCCAGACCTCAAAGACTGTGCCTAGCCCTTACATTATGGTTAAGGACTAAGCTGCTCTGTCTTGCAGGTCTTTTAACCACCAGAGAAATGCTCATTTGAAGACTATGGAGAAGAAATATTTGAGAATTTAGGAGCTGACCATGAATTATCAATAGCAATGAATTATCAATAGTTCCTTTCAATTGTGTAAGACATGAGTTAAGAGACCAGAGAATAAGCACAAACCACAGGCTAAGAGAAGACTCTAAATAGCTAGAATACTCCAAGAGATTGGAGGAAGATGGATGGGAAAAGAGGAGCCATGCTTCTTCTTCACAAACACTCATCTGGCAGGGTCTACTTCTAAAAAAACATTCAACATGAGAAGTTAATCTTTATATTCACATTTGTGGGGAATTAGTCATTAACTAGCAGGAAATGAATCGATTTTCAATCCCAGCTTTTCTCTGATTAGATTTGGACAATAAGAAACTTAATTGAGCTGTGGTAGTGCTATAGGTCAATACACTAGCAGCTCAGCTATTACTCAGTGCTAATAAAAAAAATCTTCAGGGAGAATTCTCATCCAAACAATTAGTATTGCTAGTGCTTAACACCACAACTACCACTGATTAAATGCTACTTCTTTTTGATCTTCCTTAACCGAGCAGCAGTACTGGAACACTTTATTTATTTTAAGTTTGGCATAGTCTTCCAGTACCCCAAGGTCAGCGACAGCACAGGGCTATCAGGATGCTGCTGTATTGTGGCTCTGTCCTGGCCCAATTACAGCTTCAGTTTTCTTGACACCAAGTTATCTCTCCAGGAATCTGGGAACATACCAAATGGAGGATACACTGGGATATATCCTTTTTTTCCCCTCCTTTTTTTTTCTCCTCTCCCCTCCAGTAAAGATCATCTGACTTCTTTTCATTTCTGAAAGAGACGTTTTTTTCCCCCAGTGAATTTATCTCCCAAGGTTCAGAGTATTAACTTGAATGCTACACGTGCTGTGTTGTGAAGTCCTTAGTGCATATTTCCCAAAAGAACAGGGCTATAGAAGCATCAGTAAGTGCCATTTCCAGCCAAAAAGAGATTTGAAACACAAGTCACTAAAGTCTGAGACAGCCATCTCATGAATATACAGATGGAACTACAGAAAAAAATACTTGTGCCTGAAATATCTGACTGTCTCATATACTTATGTAATGTGTCCTCCTAAAATTTCTCTACACAGGGAGTTGCTATAGCCTGGTGCTGCAGAAGGGAAACTGCAGAGAGAGAAAGAAAATGGCTGTAGCTGGGCCTATCAGAGAACTGATACTTCCCAAAAGAGAGAAGAGGTAAGAGAATGGAATGGATCCCAAAAGGGAAGAGCGGATAGAAGCAAAAGCAGCAATAGTTGACATAATACAGAAGAGACAGGTGGGCAACAACTTGGTGTGGTCATTTTTTCCCTGTTGTCCCTAAGCATATCCTATTGACTTTTAGTTTCGCTGTTGAGCTCGAAAGCAATCCAGCAATTCACAGAGGAACTGTACTGAAATGAAGTCTTGAATAATTTAAAATCAGGCCTGCATATTTAACTGCTGCAAGGTGTGTCTTAAAGCTTTTCTTCTGCAACAAACCTGAGAGCAGATAGGTTTTAGGTAGCCTCGCAAAAATTCTGACCTATGAGATTCATCCCTCTGTAACCCTTCCAATTCTGTTCTTATGAAGACTACTATTGATAAAAAGAGACTCTTTTACCACAGTGCAGTGTTAAGAAGACAGCTTTCCAAGATCATGTATTTTTGTCCATATCTATCCTTCTCAAATAACATAAACCCTTCCAAAGGTCAAGGCCAAGACTTCCAAGCCCAACAGGCTATAAAAACCTTGAAATGCCAGCATTCTGGTGCAAGGGATCATGCATCTATATCTATATATACACCTAGAGAATCTATATGTGTACAGAGACACAGATCAAGGGGATGGACTAAATCAGTTCTTGTTTAGAAATGGGACAATACTGTTGAACTCACTGATGTTTAAGGAAACCCACTTTTATTTACATGAAGTCCTGTGCACATTTGCAGTTCCACATGGATAACTGTTATTATTGCTGTTATTGATAGTCACAGTATTTAGGAATCTTGGTTGAGCAGCATTTGGATAACACCTAAAGCCTAACAAATAAGAAGGAGGAAAATACAGCGCAAGGAGGCTGGAAAACATTTATTTGTGACTTGAAAGGATTTTCACAAGGGTGGGAGAGAAGACAGGAGCAGTGCAACCCATTGTGTCACCTCCTGGTAATTAAGAAGCTGCCCGGGCAGGCCTGGAATAAACCACAGGTATTCAAGCAATGAGAGCTCTCAGGTACAATTGGCTTTAGCCTCACAGACCAGCTCTCCTGAAGGGAAGATGTCTTGAACAAAGACTTTCAAAGGATGTCTGGAATCATAAAAAAGGAGCATCATACTCTTGTTCCCTGTGTAAAATGGTGCAAGAAGGGAAAATGCTCATCATATACAATTTTATTTTTTTTTTCCTATCATATGTGTTCTTTTCTTTCTGTAGAAAGAGATGTAGAAAATCTCCCTGTGGGCCATATGGATAACTGCTTTCACATAGAGATGCCATCTCCCTGAACATGCTCTTGCAGTGCTGGTACTGGCTGTGCTCAGCCAATGGAGACAAAATGTGGATATTGATACTAGTGATACTCAGTACTAGATGGATCCCAAAGGTGTTTCCTTTTTAGGGAACAGGCCAGCTCAAGAAGACAGTGTGATGCCACAGAGTAGAGTTCCTCCCAGATTTCATCCTAATCAACTCCAATCAGCTCTTGGGGGGGATGTTGATTTTTGTGATATTCCATGAACTGGATCTTCAGAGAGGGAAAATTACCCACAGATTCTGTTTCCTCTGTAACTTTTTATCACGGTAACTTTGTATTATCAGCTTCCAGTGGGTTTCTATGGGTTTGTCCACTCTTCCAGGTATCAGACACGATCACAAGGGCTCATTTTAGGGAAATCCATAAACCTAAACTATGAACTGGAACATGATGCTTGTTGACTTAGAGCACTGCAAATGAGAGTGCCTCCTCTCCTGCATTTGCCTGCTGATGTAACCTTAAATCCTTCAGTGCATGGTAACTTTGAATTTCAGCTTCTTTTTCTCATGGTTAAACTACCACTGATGCAAAAAAACTATGAATAGAGTAACCTCTTCTGTTCAAGCAGCCACTTGGTTCCTGCAAGATCTTATAGTTATTTATATACTTACTCTATGAAAAACTTAACACTAGAATGCAATAAGACCATAAAAAGGGATAGTATAAGAGAAATTCTAAAATCTGGAAAGAATGAGTTACCTTTAATTTAAAATTATATTTTTTCTAAAAAGTGAGAAGGACTATACTCACAAAAAAAGCATCAATATGCATGCTTAAAAGAAAGCTACTATCCATGCCCACTCTTCCAACACCAGGATATCTCATTGCATGCACTATTTGACATCATTACAGTGCCCAAAGTTTCAATAACATAATTGGGAGTCATCTCTAAGGAAGACACAACAAAAAGCACTTAAGCAATACACTTCCCCGATGTTTATTCTTTGCTGCTTTATTTATCAGAGAAGCTTAATGTAGCTACATGTTTTCCTTTGGATTAAGTTTCCCTCTGTGCACCAGACCAGCTGAAGATCCCTGCATCACTTCAGTTGTGCATAAAATTCTGAGCCCAACAAATGTAAAACTGACATCTTCACTGGAGTGGTGAATGAAATTTCTTTTCAAAATCAGATCGATAAGAATTTTCCCCATCATTTTTACAAAAAAATTTTTATAAACCTGGAAGTCCAACTAAATAAAATTGCAAGTAGCAAAATATAAGATCTATTTATAGACATGGCAAAGCATAACTAGAGGGATGTATCATAATCAATGTTTCCCATTAACAAAAATTACCTCAAAAACACACTCAAAAATGTAGAATGATGCAATGTGAACTGCCCAGCACTATAATTATAGCAACTATCTCACACTGGGGAGCAACTTTTACTTTTCCACACTGATTAATGAATATGAGTAATAGATTTTTGTTCCTCCACCCCCTCCAAGTATTCTGGTAAACATGTTAAATAAATCAGACTTCAGGGTTTCATGAATACACAACAACAGCTACTCAGTCCTTAGCAAGCACACAAGAACACAATAACAACAATAATGGCAAAAAAAGAGTTTGGTCTGGGGGTGAGAACTCAAAGGAGGTTTGATTACTCATATGTGCCTTCAGGGAAGTTCACTCTTCTATCTTGTGAGAGCAGCACACGGTATCATCCTTAATATTCTCATACCCCAGAGTCAGCGAAGATGATTAAAAAGCTGTATAGACATTAATGGTAGAACAATAAACAGCATAATCACAGCCAACCTATTATGCTACCAACTGCTTTCCAAAAGGATTCTGGTTTATGCTTGCCAAGAGGGATCCTCCCAGGAACGCTGTTCTTGGTGAAGCCAGTTCCCAAAGCATCCTTTTAAAGTTTACAGCTGGGGGATACAGCCTGGCTCCTGACATCCACGAGTTCTTTCATATCTCCTCAGTGAGCTGACTGCATATAATGCTCTCCAGAGACAAACTGTTTCTAGAGGCACAGTAACAATGTATATTTTACACGTACTTGACGGACTCACATTTCATACCAGATGTAATTAAGGATAAAATATAATGAGTTTATTCTAGAAAGGTGTTAAATTCTCAAACAAATGAAAAAATTCAAAACCAAAGTCACAAGAAGATGAGAATTAAACGAGAAAGCAGTCTCGCAATTGTTTGCTATTTCACAGAGGTGAGAGGTCTTTTCTCCAGCAGAGGGGCTTTTATGAATTTCCTCTATTGCATTTTCTCAACACACTCCTATCTTTGAGTCTTCTTGATGATCAAAGGATTTTAGAGGTCAAAGACTCCAAGCATTTAATAACCTATTTGTAAGAGGTATTCAATGAATAACCACTCTCTTATGGCAGCTGTCTCTAGATTGCAATGAGTTTCACAGAGACACCATGTGACATCTTATTTAAAAATATATGACAGGGCTGGCATTTCAACTGCTTTAGAGCTCATGCTCTTACAAAAACAGGGCAACCTCCTCCTTCTTATAGCATGAGATCTTTATGAAGAGGTGACAACATCTTCATAACTAAAGTTACAATCAGATTTCCTCATAAAGAAATCTATAAGTTCTTTGCCATCTTTCCTCAGTGGCATCCAAACAGCTAAGGGTGAATTATGCCCAGGAAATGACCTCCTCCAAAGCAGCCAGTCTCTCAGGAAGTAACAAAGACTGACTGAACAAGAAACACAGGAGAATTGTGTCTAGTCCCTGTTGAAAAATAGGAGAGAAGAAACTTGAAATATGGACAGGACATGTCTGAAGGAAAACAACAGTCAACCAAGCCAATGGGTGACAATACTTTTCAGCGCTGTCAAAATACAGACAAGCTTATGTGCCAGGCTGGGGTCTAGGGTTGAACTAGAAATCACAACACTGGCATTTCTTGCTGCACCTGGGATGGAGCCCAGAGGATACCTAGTCCAGCTGCCAGGGCGGATTTAGCAGCATCATCTGCTATGACCCTGGCAACAGACACTGCATGAGAAAGAAGGCAAAATCCTAAACCACAGCTCCAGAGGTCTCAAATTCAACATTTTAAGCACTCACTCAAGAAGACACCATTAGCAATTAGGAACAGTTTTTAATTCTCTGAAATCCATGAATGTCAGTCAGAGACTGTTTTCTGAGGTAGCTCTGCTCTCCCTTTCTTACACAAGTGTTGGCAGGAGCCTGCACCTCCAATGGCTCAGTCTCTCCTGTTAGAATGTCAGCAGACTGCCAGCTCTTTGGAAGCTCCCAGAGCTGAATGATATTTTCTGCCAGCTGGAGACTCCTTGTGTCAAGGTTTTGGCTCCCATCATTTGGGAAACAGTGACCGTATACTCAAAGCAAGCACTGAAAAAGGTAGATTTTTCACAACTCTCCAGATAATTCATGAAGAAAATTGTCTAAATTCAATCTAAATAAAGCCCTGCTAGCAGAGAGAGAAGGTCTCAAATTTAATCTCTTCTACCTGCAGTCAGCATCAATACTTTTTCCAGCTCTACCCTAAAAAATGTTTATATCTGGCTTCTCTCATTCAGTCCATTTTGGAAACCCTCTCAGCTGTGGAAAAGTCCTGGTATCCAACTTGTGCCACAGGACCTACACATCTTATCTGGGAATATACCCTCTTTTCCTCCAGTGGCACTGTTCACCTAAAAAATATGTTTGTGAGTTGATGTGTTTAAATGGTTTGGCCCATTTAGCCCAACAAACACCAGCTCAATGCTCATTGCTCAATGGAGACAGGTGCTGCCTCTAAGTGGGGTGATAAATCCCAAAGTGGGTTATAAAGCCCAACGTAGGCCTGACCCAAATCTCATTCCAGGGGAGAACTTTGTGATTTCTCGAGGTTATAAAGATTTGCATGACTACAGGCTGAATACATGAATATCTCAGTGAAGAGCAGATTTTAATTCTCAACTGAAAGATAAAGCTTTTTCATTCTGTCCTAAACCTATGATGTACCTATTGATCTTCCACATTTACAAATGAACATCAGTCCTGCTGCATGTCTAGTAACGTGCATAAATATCTGCAATCTACAACCACCTATTTCAAGTGCTGATCTGAAATTACAGGGAGAGAAAGGGATGGATGGTGTGGTGCTGAAGCTGGAGTGCAATGTAAATTTGAGGCCACAGCATCATGTGTTTTGAGACCTGTCATGAAGCTGAAATACAAGTGAAGCTGTCACAGCAATGCAATGACAGCACAGTTCAGCATGCTCATGAAGACACTAAAATCCAGGATGACTGCAGAGCCAAGGGGAAAAGAAAGCTGTTTTTTTCCCTACCCTGTGTACACAAATAGGAAAGATCTGGTTATGTTGCCCTGTGAGCACATTGAGATGTCAGTCTAAAGCAACAACTAACCTGAGCTATAATTATAGAGTGGCAGAATATGTTGACTTTTCAACTAAAATGTATGCTTGGCTGTTTCTCTTGCAGCAGAGCTGTGTTTTCACAAGAGGGCAATGTACATTTTCTAGTCACAGCAAACCAGTTTGTGCTTTTCCCCTGACAGATATCAACATTTCCATTGTCTCAGGAGAGACAACAATCTGCAGATGTAGCCAGCTATGCCAATTTGTAAGATGTGTACTTAATAACAGGTTTTCAATTTAAAAAAGAGCTGTTTTCACACCTGCAGAACTCTGAGTGATCCCAAAGTGCTTTGCTGGCATCAATCTAATCCCACAACCTACGCACATGGGTGGACACCAGAGAACCTGCAAAGCCAAGCAACAAAACAAATGAGCTCAAGGGATCACACATAAATAAGCCATCTACCAGTTTTTATACCTGACCTATCACTTTATTATTTTTTTGATCCATCTGCTGGAGACTATCAGGTGAAAACAGCATGGAATTTGTTTTAAGTAGGCTTTATGAAAACTCAAATTTCCAGATAAATGATCATCTTGCATTTGCAGACTGAGTCCCCAGTGAGGCACAGCCTGTATAACACATACCAGGAGCACCAGGGTGGCTGCCCATGCACTGCAGTCAAACAGCACATGAACAACATGCCCAGGACTGATGCCAGAAGGTGCAAAGCTCATGGTTTCAGTGCAAATCAGTTATACAATATACAGGCACCAGTTACACAACATACAGACATTGGGAGGAGCCACCTGTTATTCACACGTGTGGAAGCACGTAACTCCCCCAGGAAGATTACTGAGAAGTCCAAACACAATAACGAGAAACAGCATTTTTTAAATTTGGATATTGGAAACAATTATCGCAGCTGAATCATCTACAGCTCTCAAGCCATGAAAGCAAAGAGCACTCTGCTGAGAGGGAAGGCAAATTTCTGGCTGCTCTGAAAAGCTCAGGAATTACAGTTTCCATGTAAAGCAGGTGAGATCTTGGTTTCCAAGTACTTTGGATCATGAATCTGATCTTCTTCCAAATTCTCCATGGAAAGGTTGGTTTTTGGTTTTAGGCATTAGTAACAAATGCCAAAGCCAACTGATGAGCTAAGATGAGGCTTTTATGTCGGTGTTATGTTTCTGAACAAGTCCCAGCCACTTACTTAGTCATTTACATTTGAATACTGTGCCATTCATTGCTTTCCATCGCACTGTTTAATGCCAGGTTTTCAGCTTTACTTAAAGATTGTCCAAAGATGAGGGAGAGTATGAAGTGTGAAGGATCTTCCAGGAGCTCCCACAGTGGGGGGCCAGTTTCATACCGTCTCAGCATCTGATGCTGCTCAACGCTTCTGGGCTGCTAAAAGCTAGGCAGCATCCCAAGAAGCTTCAGGGAATTGGCAGAGCTCTGTGGCCCTGCAAATAGCGACCATTTTCACTGGAAACATTTATAACACTGGAAGGAAGGTCGCCCCATGATGTTGCTTGCATCAAAATCCTGTGGGCATGTCCTTCCCTGTCTGGAGAGTGGATGCAAGGAGGCTACAGCACTGCTGTACCTTCA